>NC_091988.1:11876478-12199603 GCF_044704955.1 Pristiophorus japonicus | reverse complement strand
ATGAGAAATAAGAGGGGGACCAAGGACCAATCCTTGGGGGACACGGGAGTGGGACGAGAAGCCGTTGCTGGAGATTTTCTGGCTACGATTAAATAGATAAGAATGGATTCAGGCGAGTGCAGTCCCGCCTAGCTGGACGGTGGTGGAGAGGCGTTGGAGGAGGATGGAGTGGTCAGCTGTGTCAAAGGCTGCAGACAGGTCCAGAAGGACGAGGAGGGATAATTTACCTTTGTCACAGTCACAAAGGATATTATTTGTGACTTTGAGAGCAGTTTCGGTACTGTGGCAGGAGCGAAAACCAGATTGAAGGGATTCAAACATTGAATTCATGGAAAGATCGGCACGTATTTCGGAGGCAACAATATGTGCAAGTACTTTGGACAGGAAAGGAAGGTTGGAGATGAGGCGATAAGCTAGCAAGCAAAATGGGGTCAAGGGTTGGTTTTTTGAGGCGAGGGGTGATGACAGCAGATTTGAAGGAGAGGGGAACAGCACCCGAGGACAGAGAACCATTAACAATGTCGGCTAACATGGAAGCCAGAAAAGAAAGTTGGGTGGTCAGCAGTTTAGTGGGAATAGGGTCAAGAGAGCAGGGAGTGGGTCTCATAGATAAGATGAGTTTGGAGAGATTAAAAGGAGAGATCCAAGAGAAACTAGAAAAAGATGAGTTTAGGGCTAGGGCAGGTGGGAGTGTCAGTTGAAGTTAGGCCGTGTGAGCTAGGTGAAGGAAGGGAACTCGCAGAGGCAGCTGATTGGATGGTCTCAATCTTTGATACAATAGAAGTCCATGAGCTCCTCACAATTGTTGTTGGAGGCGAGTGCGGTGGAGACAGGGGAAAGGGGTTTAAGGAGACGGTTAGCAGTAGAGAATAGTAACCTGGGGTTATTTTTGCAATCCAGAATGATCCTGGAATAGTGATCCGTTTTTGTAGAGAAGAGTAAGAAGCGATAGTTTTATGTATTCGTGCTAGATCCAGTTGTAAGCCACATCCGTTCAAGTCAATGCCCTTTTGACTTGAGAGAACGAAGATGAGGGCTGTACCGGGGGAATGTTAAGAGCGGGAGAGAGCAATCATTTTTAATAGGAACTAGGGCATCAAAGGTGGTAGTGAGAGTGTGATTGAGCAGATCGGTGGCTGAAGAAATGTCATTGTTAAAAGAGAGCCAAAGGTTGGACAGTTTAGAGTTGATAAGTGCAGTTGTAATAGAATTTGGAGAGTTTTTTTTCCAGGAGCGGATGCAGAGGAAGTAGGTTTAGATTGGGGAAGGGGAAATGTGGGTCGAGAGCGATACAAAGAAATGGTCAGAGGTGGCTTTATCTTTAATTGATACGGTTTAAAGGCCACGATAGATTGCAAGGTCAAGGGGGTGGCCATGAATATGGGTTGAGAAATTTACATGGAGGAAGAGGTTGAGGGAGGACAGGAGTGTAGTGAATTCCGAGGGGAGAGAGAACAAGATTAGTTGAGATGAAGGTTGAAATAACTGAGGATGAGAAGTCGTCTGTGCACGACGACATGAGATCAATAGAGGGCCATGGATTAGACAGTTGGCAGTTTGAAAGTGCAGTTCTAAGTGACTTGGGGGAAATTTTATTCCAGGGTGGGTGCAGATGTAAGTGGGATTAGAAGGGGGTAGGGGAATGTAGGTGGTGAGTGATGCAAGGAAGTGTTCGGAGATGGCATTGTCTGTGATTGAGAAAATGGGAGTCGGTCACGTGAGCTGGCAAGGTCGAGGAGGTGGCTGTGAATATGGGAAGTGAATTTACATGGATGGAGAGGTTGAGAGAGAACAGCAGTGAAACCAAAGGTGAGCGAGGACAAGGTGAGTCGAACAGGAGATTAAAATCACTAGGGATGAGGAGTCACTCAGTGCATAGGCTGAGAGAATAAAGGAGAGGGAATATCTGAGAAACTAGGAGTGGGGCTGGCAGAGAGTGAGGATTTAAAAGGAGAAAGATGAGGGGTGAAACAAGGTGAGGTGCTTGAAGGAGTAGAAGGTACTAAAAGGAGTCGGGGTAGAGACCAAAGTGTGATTTGGTGATAATGGCCACACTGCCAGCAGAGCAGTTTGGGTGGAGCAGATGGTAGAAAGTACAACCAGGTGAGGAGGCTTCAGTAAGAGGCAAGGTCTCGCCACTGGTGAGGCAAGTGATGCAATGACAGAAGCACCATCATTAGCCTCATTGTCCCTGGTTACTGTGATTGAAAGGCTGCATTAGAGGCAAGGGCCCAGGGGCAGCACAAGCCAGCCCACACTGCGATATGTGTGTGCGTTCGGTCCGTGCAGCACAGCTGGTCTCCAGTTCATCTTGGGTAATCCTTGCCACTGGACCAAGACCTTGCTCTGTCAAGCCCGTGTGGTGGCTGGTGTGCAATGGCAACCACACATTTTTTTAAAAATCCACGCACAGGCATCCTCCACCCTCCAAGATGCAGTTCGGGATCTGGAATATTAGGTCCTTCATTGAAACTCATTCCTTTTTGGTGTGGAAGCAAGTCATCCTCGCTTCGAGGGACTGCCTATGATGGTGATGTCTCTGGTCTAGGGAGGGGAGGAAAAGTTAGCCAGGGTTCCTATTCCTGAATGGTATCCAATGATCCCCTGCTGGAAAATTGACCTGTTGATATTGGATGAGATGACACCAGGCTGAACTGATTCCATGATTGCTTAAATTGCTGACACTAGGGAATTTGTTTTTAATTCTGAAACCTTTGGAGGCTCAGCCTACTGTTTGTTTGTTTGTTTGTTTGCATCATGACTCATTTCTATTCCAAACGCAGAAATAAGCCTGTAGGGACAGAGGTAAACAACATATGTGTTCAATAAAGAGATATCAATGATCTAAAGATAAGGACCAGGATCTGAAGAGATGCATTGTGAAAGGTAAAACTGAGCATGCTGGAAATGCATAGTAGGTTAGACAGCATCTGTGAAGACGAATGGCAGGCTCTGACTTTGGGGATGTGGCCCTTCAATGGATTTCTAATATTTGCAGGTTTTTTTTATTTTACCGTGAAATGGAAAGATTGGGGCCCGAGAGTGTAAATCAGTATTTTATTTTTCACTCTCTAGTTTCTTCCCTTCACAGCCTTCCATACCACTGGCCCTAAACTTTGACCGAGTGGACTTGTGGGCAATAGAAGGAACCTCTAAAGCCTCCGTCAATGCCACGATGTGGTCTGCCAGTAAAGGATGTTGGAAGTGCAATGTGGCAGGACTCCAAAAGGCTGCTCAAATCTGGAATTTATCGTCCGTTAGTAGGAATGAATTAAAGGTATGTTGGTAAGTACAGAGTATTTTAGTCTGAAAGTAATACCCATGCACATCATGTTCTCCTTTAGCATGCTACAGCACCAACCACTTAAAGCAATTTTTTAATTAGTGGAGGCAGAAGTTGCAACAGCTCTTGCCGAGTAAGAAAGGTATGTGGTAAAATTGAAGTTCAAAGGAACTTAAAAATGAAGCCATTAGAAAGCAGAAACAATCTGTGTAAGAGAAATAGGAATATAAATGTTCAATATTTTTCAATACTTCTGAGATAGGCATTAGTAGTACTGGTCTCCAATATTCAAAAAGGCATTTTTTAAATTAACCTTTCATAAATGTTTAACAAATATGCAGTTCTATCTGTTTTTTTGTTCTGTACTTCTTTGGCTGTATAATTACAGCAACTGGTTTTACTTTATGCTATTGATGTTCTAATCTCTCCATTCACAAGCAAGCACTCTTAACTTTCCACTACTGTAGTGGTTTACAACAGTGTATGTTTAGTATGATCCATAGGAAGCCTTCTGCTTGGCTGCTCAGCTCTATGGGCAACAATAAAAGTGAAATTCAACTATAAATTGTGTATGGAAACCTATCAAATCGAGACCTTTTTAACAGCAGTGCATATTTTTCATTCATAGTTCACATTACTCTGTACCTTCCATGTACTAAAATGCTCATATAGTGTCTTTAATAATTCTGTAGTGTTCCTGTTAAAACTCTCCTTCTTTCAACTGTAGTCTTAAATCTAGGTTAGGAAGTCGCAGTTTGTATGGTGGTGATGATATTCAGTGTTGATGATTTCCTGATGGAAGATGTAATACACTACACTGTTATTGAATCATGTGACTATGAGCACTAGTAGATTTTTCACACTCCTCATTGAGTAACTGGTACACACGTATTCCAACCAAAATTTAGCAATATTTAATTTATGTCTGGGAGTCGTGCAGTCCATTTTCAGTCACTGGTTTTCAAACCGTTCTGTGTGAGACCCCCTAGAAATATTGCCATACTCCCAAGTGTTTTTGCATCTTCAGCTTCCTTCCTTCCTAACTTTCCATGCCAACATGATCCTAGATTTTGAATAGGGACTTGTGGGCAACAGCAGGAACCTCTAAAATCTCGGTCAGTGTCACTTTATGGTCTGCAAATGCAATATAGCAGGACTCCCAAACTTCCAAAACATAAGACACACTTCAAGGGAAGCTAGATAATTACATGAGGGGGGAAAGGAACAGTAGGATATGCTGATAGGGTTAAATGACATTGGGTGGGAAAAGGCTTATGTGGAGCATGGATGACTTGGGCCTTTCTGTGCTGTAAATTCTACACAACATCATGTCAGTTGTCCAAAGGAAAAGCCCGAAATCACTGCAAAAAACATTTTAAATTAGTGCCCAACAATCTAAGTAATATGCTAGAAAGTCAATAGATAGAGAAGAAAACATCTGATGATCGACAGACAGAAATCTGATGACCACAGGGACTCCCTGCATTGCCCTCCTGGAGCCTCTGCTAAGAAAAGCTATGCTCTTAAGTATTGACAAAAATGCTAATGATAGATAAACCGTAAAGAATTCTTAGCATCTTATACAGGGACATCCTTTAGATTCCTAGAGCTAGAAATTGACTAGCGCCCCGTTTGGGGCGACAACTTTTGGGGTATCGCAGGGCACTACGTGAGGGACTTCCGTGTGAACTTCTGGTTTAGTGCTCCAGGAAGGAAGTGGCTACGACTATCTGTCCCACCTGTGACAGAGACTGGGGCTCTCGTATTGGACTGTTCAGCCACCTAAGGACTCATTTTTAGAGTGGAAGCAAGTCTTCCTCAATTCCGAGGGACTGCCTATGATGATGGAGCACAGAGAGGCTTTGGAGGGGGTACAGAGACGATGCACTAGGCTGATTCCGGAGATGAGGGGGCTACCTTATGATAGATTGAGTAGACTGGGTCTTTACTCGTTGGAGTTCAGAAGGATGAGGGGTGATCTTATAGAAACCTTTAAAATAATGAAAGGGATAGACAAGATAGAAGCAGAGAGGTTGTTTCCACTGGTAGGGGAGGCTAGAACTAGGGGGCACAGCCTCAAAATACGGGGGAGCCAATTTAAAACCGAGTTGAGAAGGAATTTCTTCTCCCAGAGGGTTGTGAATCTGTGGAATTCTCTACCCAAGGAAGCAGTTGAGGCTAGCTCATTGAATGTATTCAAGTCACAGATAGATTTTTAACCAATAAGGGAATTAAGGGTTACGGGGAGCGGGCGGGTAAGTGGAGCTGAGTCCACGGCCAGATCAGCCATGATCTTATTGAACGGCAGAGCAGGCTCGAGGGGCTAGATGGCCTACTCCTGTTCCTAATTCTTATGTTCTTATGTACTAACTCAAGTATTACACTTCCCTTGGAGCATTAAAGCCGGCAAGAGGGATGGTAGCTGTGCAGCCACAATGTCGAGTGCAGCGCTGCCCAGATCCGAGGCACCTTCCCTGCCTTAAAGGGAAGAGCCATTGCTGCAGGCTCTGCATTACAAGGATTTCCCTCACCGCCGACGGCAGCCGCAAGCACTTCAACAGAGTGCCAGGCTGAGCTGAACAATCATGGCAGAACCAAATGGACAAAGAAAATCACCCAAGGGCTGAAAGCAAATGTTTTACTTAAACCGGCAATCACCTTTAAATATCGCCCCCGAACTACCCAGCCTCCCTCACGACCTCACCAGCAGCTGCCGGTGTTGACGCGTGGCGATGCTGCAGGGGCGGAATTGAAGTTTGCATCTGGGGCGCTACAGGGGCACTGCGCAGCCGGATAACATCACAATCTCCGGGGGCGCAGGAGATTATGCCGTTCGGGGTTACCGGCAGCACAAACCTCCACGGCAAGTTCGCGGGCATTGGTACTCTCACCGTGCACAGTCGCAGAACTGGTAGCGCCCCGCTATCGCCCCCTGGAGGTGCGAACAGGAGGTGCAAAGGAGCCCAACTTCTCCCCCCTGGTATATATCAACTTTAAAAACCAAGGAAAATGAAACGATGGGATAATCTAGCCTGTGAGCAACTAAATGACTGTTGCCAAAAAAGATTACGGGCGAGAAATTATGTTGCACCCCATTTGGGGTGATAACTTTAGAGAAGTGAGAGAAGTATCGGCAGGTGATAATCCTTTTTGCGCCCCGGAAACTTCAGCTTTAGCGCTCCAAGAGGGAAGTGGAGCGTAAAATCAAGCACTGCCACTTCTCTGAGAGCGGTAAAGTGTGAGATAGGGGCGGTAGCGGCAGAGCGTTGAACAATGTTCAGTGCAGTGTTGCCGGCATCAGAAGCTCCTTCCCTCGCTTAAAGGAAAGGGCCTATGATGTGTTGCAAGATTCTTCCTCTTATTTCTGTGGGGCCAAGGGACCTGCGCGACTTCCATTGCTGCCCCAAGCACTCGGAGTTGCGGACTGAGGAATCGTGTAGCAATGCGCCAAATCAGCAGGCACCAGACTGTTGCTAAGAATAAAGTTTGCCCTACCTGACCACCACTGCCTTCAAATATCGCTCCCCAAGCGACCAGCCGAGGCGAAAGCGCCTCCTCTTGTTGCCGTTGTTGACGCCCGGCGATGCAGCAGGGGGCAGGAGCGAATATCACATCTGGGGCGGTAACAGGGCGCTGCACACTGGATGTCGTCACGATCTACAGGGCGCAAGAGAGCGAGGCGGTGAGTGTTAGTGCCAGCACAAAACCGCCAGGGGAAGTTCACGGGTATCAGTGAATTCGCCCGTCCGGTCGATAACCCCTTAGTGGCCCAACTCCCCCCCCCCCCCCCCCCCACGCACCAACAGGAAACGCAAAGAAGCCAAATGTCCGTCCCCCTGCCCCCCGCCACGAGACACACTTGAATAGTATGGAAAGGAATAGCACAGCTCTTAAATTTTATCCTATCCACCATAGACAATGTAACCTAAACTTAGCAAAAATTAATGTTTGAGAAACAGCACAAGCAATCACAGCTAAGCTAAGGACCAGGGTTTGAAAGGGAATGTAATTATGAAGCGCTAAGAATTAGGGTCCGGAAGAGAGTGTAAATCAGCCTTGGGTCTCCTTGTCAGGAGGCTAATATGCAACTGGTACAATGACTTGGCCGCCGCAATATTCTTTAATATAATACACAACTGAAGGAAAGGATAACAAATAGGGCAGAGATTGAGAGGCACTACTGTGGCTCCATGCAATTGTGATTCACAGATAGCAGTGATTCTGTACACAGAATCGTATCTAGCGAGGCTCCGTGTCAACACCAGACCCTTGCATTTTCTGCCCCAAAGAGTATTTTTGCAAATCTTCTGCAAGATTTTAAATTATCTATCTTTTGTGTTCACCTAAAACCTTAACTGAGGTTTGAAACTCTGCAGTTAGCTCCCTGAATCGATGATATTAAGTATCAAAAGCAGGAAAGCAGTATAAAGATGGACCACTGAAATGAAAAATCAAGATTAAGTCAAAACAGCATGCAAATATTCTGCAGATACCAGCTGTATTTTTTTACATTACATTGGTTTGACAAACCTCAATAGTAATGTATTATACCGTAAATTAATTTAAGAATAGCATGACAAATAATTCATCACCGCAATCATGTCAACTATGCCAGCAAGACCTCTAATATAACTAATACATGGAGAGCAACTCAAAAAGACAATCCAGCTTTCTTCAAAACAAAAGGGTAGAAATTGGACCTTGTTACATAAAAGGGCCAATTTCAGGGACCAAAGGACACTTGAAAGACAACCGACTTGGTATTGGGTCTGGCCATTTTACATCAGTTTTGAATGCTGACTGAAACATGCAGTAGGAGCCTTACATATTTGTAAATGAGGGGCTTAACGCCTTACTTCAGGCCCACTCTACCAGAACAGGAGCCTGGCCTGATCTGTTCTGGATTCATCAACGGTCGCCACCAAAAAAAGTGAATTTCATCTTTTTGAAGTTGGCAAGCTGCCTATGGAGGTGCAGTAGGCACCAGCAGTTCGCCCACATCGTGTTAACGGGGCCCCTGCCAAATTTCAGGGTGGTCCGTAGCATCTGGGCTGAAATGGGTGCTCATTTCAGGCCTGAAAATGAGCCGAAAGGATTTTCAGCTCCAAAAAGTTTACAAATATACAAAAATGTCATTGTAGTCAGTATTGTAATTTTACTCTTCTTAAATTATTCACAATTATGGTCACAGTTCTTAATTGCAATGAAAAAATTCCATTAGCAATGATTGCGTTGCCTACATATAAAGTGATTGTACTTCAAAAAGTAATTCATTTTGTGAAATGTTTTGAACCATTTCAAGATAGTAATCTAGAGTAATACAGAATTTACAGCAAGCAGTTCAAAATCTAAACCTTTTGTTTAATAGATGAGGATGAGCAGGTCAGCAGCACAATAAATTGCTGAATCAGTCATCAAAATCCACGGCACAGCCTTGGACAACGTGGACCATTTTCCATACCTCGGGTGCCTACTATCAGCAAGAGCAGACATGGAGGTCCAACACCGCCTCCAGTGCACCAGCGCAGCCTTCTCTTGCTTGAGGAAGAGAGCGTTTGAAGACCAGAACCTCAAACCTGGCACCAAGCTTATGGTCTACAGGGCAGTAGTGACATCCGCCCTCCTATATGGCTCAGAGACATGGACCATATACAGCAGACATCTCAAAGCGCTGGAGAAGTACCACCAACGCTGCCTCCGCAAGTTCCTGCGAATCTCCTGGGAAGATAGACGTCAGTGTTCTTGCGCAGGCCAACATCCCCAGCCATCATCATAGGCAGTCCCTCAGAATCGAGGAAGACTTGGTTCCACTCTTAGTATGAGGTCTTAGGTGGCTGTACAGTCCAATACGAGAACCACAGTCTATGTCACAGGTGGGACAGATAGTCATTGAAGGAAAGGGTGGGCTGGGAGCCTGCTTTGCCGCATGCTCCTTCCACTGCGTGCGCTTGATTTCTGCACGCTCTCGGCGACGATACTCGGAGCTCAGCGCCCTCCCGAATGCACTTCCTCCACTTAGGGCGATCTATGGCCAGGGACTCCCAGGTATTAGTGGGGATGTTGTACTTTATCAGGGAGGCTTTGAGGGTGTCCTTGTAACGTTTCCTCTGCCCACCTTTTGGCTTGTTTCCCGTGGACGAGTTCAGAGTAGAGTGCTTGCTTTGGGAGTCTCAGTTTGCATGCCAGACACGTGGCCTGCCCAGCGGATCAAGTGTGGTCAGTGCTTCAATGCTGGGGATGTTAGTCTTGATGAGGACGCTAATGTTTGTGCGTCTGTCCTCCCAGGGGGATATGCAGGATCTTGCGGAGACATCGCTGATGGTATTTCTCCAGCGACTTGAGGTGTCTGCTGTACACGGTCCACCTCTCTGAGCCATACAGGAGGGCGGGTATTACTACGGCCCTGTAGACCATGAGCTTGGTGACAGTTTTGAGGGACTGGTCTTCAAACACACTTTTCTTGTTGATGGGAGGCTCCCGAGATAGAAGTGGTCCACATTGTCCAGGGCCACACCGTGGATCTCGATTCTGGAGGGCAGTGTTGTGCGGCGAGGACAGGCTGGTGGAGGACCTTTGTATTACTAATGTTTAGTGTAAGGCCCATGCTTTCATACGCCTCGGTAAATATGTCAACTATGTCCTGGAGTTCAGCCTGTGTGCGTCCAGAGACACAGGCGTCGTCCGCTACTGTAGCTCGGCGACAGAGGTTGGGGTGGTCTTGGACCTGGCCTGGAGACGGCAACGGTTGAACAGCTTCCCACTGGTTCTGTAGTTTAGTTCCACTGAGGTGGAGCATGGCAGCGAGGAAGATTGGGGCAATGACCCAGCCCTGCTTGACCCCGATCCGGATGTGAATTGGGTCTGTGATGGATCCGTTGGTAGGGATCACGGCTTGCATGTCGTCGTGGAGCAAGCGGAGGATGGTGACGTACTTTTGGGGTCCATAGACCCTCTCAGTTGACAGTGTCAAAGGCCTTTGTAAGGTCGACGGCCATGTATAAAGGCTGGCGCTGTTCCCTGCATTTTTCCTGCAGCTGTCGCGTTGCAAAAATCATGTCCGTTGTGCCCCAGAAGGGACAAAATCCGCACTGCGACTCCGGGAGGAGCTCCTCGGCCACAGGGAGAAGTCTGTTGAGGAGGATTCTTGCGATGACTTTGCCAGTGGCTGATAGCAGGGAGATTCCTCTGTAGTTGCCACAGTCGGACTTCTCCCCTTTTTTAAAGATGGTCACAATCGCTGCATCTCCGAGATCTCCCGGCATGCTCTCCTCCCTCCAGATGAGAGAGATGAGGTCGTGTATCCGCGCCAGTAGTGCCTCTCCACCATACTTCAGTGCCTCAGCAGGGATTCCATCTGCTCCCGTAGCCTTGTTGTTTTTTTAGCTGTCTTATGGCCTTTTCTACCTCATGCAGCATCGAAGCACTGACCATGCTCGACCAGCTCCTTTGGGCGGGCCACATCGTCTGCATGCCCGACACGAGACTACCAAACCAAGCGCTCTACTCTGAATTCCTACACGGCAAGCGAGCCCGAGGTGGGCAGATGAAATGTTTCAAGGACACCCTCAAAGCATCCTTGATAAAAATGCAACATCCCCACCGGCACCTGGGATTCCCTGGCTCAAGACCGCCCAAAGTGGAAGAAGAGCTTCTAGGAGGGCGCTGAGCACCTCGGGTCTCATTGACGAGAGGATGCAGAAATCAAGCACAGACAGTGGAAGGAGCGTGCAGCAAACCAGGCTCCCCACCCAACCTTTCCTTCAACCACTTTCTGCCCCACCTGTGACAGAGACCTGTAATTCCCGGATTGGACTGTTCAGCCATCTGAGAACTCACTTTTAGAGTGGAAACAAGTATTCCTTGATTTCGAGGGACTGCCGATGATGATGAAATTGTTGAATCAGTACACTGCTGATGTTCTAGTCCAATAAAACATCGATTCATCCGAACATAAGGACAGGAAAAGACACTCTGGCCAAAGTTCATGCCTGTATTCCCAACAAACTGAGTTCAGGGAGAGTCAGGTCTGCCCATGAGGATGACAACGGAGTTGTTGCTTTTGCAAAACTACTCATGGCGAGTTCGGGAACAGCACTGGTGGCGAGCTGGGAGTAACTCGTTCATCTTGGACCGTGAATGATAAATGTAAAGTTAAAAGGTGCTAAGTTAGGATTTGAACAAATTGTACTTCGAGTGCCTTATTTATATATTAATATCGCAAATTGATAATCAAAACATGTCCATACTTTAACCATATACTTTTATTGAATCTTGACGTAGGTCAAAACTACAGGTTATTAGTTTGTTAATACATATGAGCACTCTCATCAGCTACCAACCTATCCACTAGACGAGAGATCCTACCACAGGGAAAACTGACTATCTATCTGCTTCATATCATGGAAAGCACATTTCCTTGGCAGTGTATCCATGAAGCATTTCCAGTGAAAGCAATCTGTAACCCACTCAACCATTGACCCTGCGTGACAGATGAATCAAGAATGGTACCGAGATAAGCAGCAATGAATCAGATAAGGTACAACTGGGGGTGGGGAAAAGAATAACATACAACGCTAAATTCAACTTTGCAACTAATATTTGCCTATTAATATATGGCAGGCAATTTCCTGCCTTCTACCACAACCACAATTTTCTCCCCTTTTCTATCCTCCTCTCCTGAAAGCACTGACTCATATTGGGGTACATTTCCACGTGTGTCTTGCCCAGGCTGCCATTTTTCACAGGTGACCTTTAATCGTGAACGTTAACAAGCTATTCAACTATCCGGGGAACTGTAGCTGTGCTGAATCGTTTCTTCTCCCACTGTCCATACACACATGTTCTCCAGCAGGGTCACTGGATAGTGATCAGGAGCAGGAATTTTTAGCAATTTCCCTCAGGTGCTCCTATCACCTTGGCTGAGGGCAGGTAACTCGCCAAAGACCAGGGATTCAACCTAGAACCACCTTGATCTTTATGGACGAACAGGCAATATATTCGGCTACTGAGCCGTAACAGATACAAAATGTTTCTGCTCACTTTAGTGATAATGCTTGCAAGGAGCGTGGTTCAGCGCTAATGCTACAACATTGTAACCCTGGTTCTCCAAATTGCACTGCCTTGCTGGGAACAACAGATTTCAAAATGACCTTTTTATATCAGAGCGCTCAGTACACAGAAGCTTTTTTAAAATTAATAATAGCCATTTTTAAAAAGAATGTATGTAATGGCTTGACTATCACCTTTATACTTTCCCCAGAATTGGTGGTGATAATGATGATGAATATGACGATGATAGCAGTGGCTAGGTGGAACAGTGGCTTAAGTTCAACAACACAGAAATATCTCAAGAAACCGAGGCTGAGACCAATAATATATCCCCGTTTACATTTTAGAATACAGCTTATCCTGAACAAAATTTAAAAATGCTTTTTAAAAAGATGGTGAGTACATTTTCAACCCAAGATTCTTTTAGAACTGCAGCAAAATAGAGACCATAATCAGCTTTAAGAGACGGAGGAAAACTAGGCAGCATGTAAATCTTCTCAAAACTGTGCTGAATAACATACCACAGTACAGTATTTGAAACAAATACAGCTACACTGTGCAGGCTCATACTATTTTATATTAGAATCTCATTATCATCACAGAATTCTAAAACATTAATCTTCCCATATAATTTTATACTGTTTGTTTCATAATAGAGACTATGTAATGCCATACATTTTCTGGGATCAAGCGCCTCAGTTAAACTGAACTAACCTAAATTCAATACATAAATGCACCTAGCCTAGGTGTGAATTGAACCATGAATAACATTACCCTTTGAATAGCCCTGATCTTTGAATTAATCCTTTAATCCCTTCCCACCTATTTTACAACACTTACAGAAACCTCTCATTATCATATGTTTACATCCTTACAGTATATCTTTGCATACGTGTTGATTGCTTTCTTTATTAGATTTTTTAATTTTGTTTCTACCATTCTTCATGTGCTCTTATATGAGGTGGTTTAAAATCATAACATTAAACTGAACAGGATAATGACAGCAATAAAGACAGAAAATGCTGGAAATCTCAGCGGGTCAGGCAGCATCTGTGGAGAGGACGCAGAGTTAACATTTCGGGTCGATGACCCTTCCGTCAGAACTGGAGAGTGTTCGGAAAGAACAGATTCTTAACAAGCACTGAAAGGGGGAGGGGAAGAAAGAACAAAGGGGGAAGGTCTGTGACAAGGTGGAAGGCAGGAGAGATTAGAGAGACAAAAGGGATGATGGGCCAAATTCAAATGGTAATGTCAGGAGTTAGAAAAACATTAGTCAAGATTGGGTGTGAATGGCAGGATAATTACCAGCTGCCATTGGAGACAAGGAAAAAAAAAAGAAACTGGCTCTGAGGGGGGGGGGGGGGGGGCGGAGGGAGCCAAAGATTGGCAACGATTACACTCTGAAATTTTTGAACTCTATGTTGAGTCCAGAAGCCTGTAAAGTGCCTAAACAAAAGATGAGGTGCTGTTCCTTGAGCTTACGTTGAGCTTTGTTGGAACATTGTAGGAGACCGAGGACAGAGAGGTCAGAGTGGGAATGGAGTGGAGAATTAAAGTGACAGGCGACCGGAAGCTCAGGGTCACACTTACGGACTGCACAGAGGCGTTCCGCAAAGCGGCCGCCCAATCTACGCTTGGTCTCCCCAATGTAGAGGAGACCGCATCGTGAGTAGGGAATACGGTATACTAAATTGAAAAAAGTACAAGTAAATGGCTGTTTCACCCGGAAGGAGTGTTTGGGGCCCTGGATAGTGGGAAGGGAGGGGGCTAAAGGGAAGGTGTTGCATCTCTTGCGCTTGCACGGGAAGGTGCCATGGGAAGGGGAGGGGGTGCTGGGGGTGACTGCGGAATGGACCAGGGTGTCGCAGACAGGGCTCAATTTGACTAATTAAGGTTCAGTATTAAAGCTGCAATAATACTCCACTTATCTTCTACCTTCAAATTTGAGCTATATGCCCAAGTCTTTCAACAACTTTTGATAGTTTTTGTTGTACAATGATTGCCCTTACGGACATTCAGATTGTTAACACCTTCTTTTGGTGGCCCTCACACCATTTCTTGGAGAGGGAACAGCGCTTGCGAACAAATAGCAGAATAAATGCTATTGGGGGGAAATGAAATTACAACATTTAAAGTGTAGTCAGTACTTCCCTCTAACAGTTTCATATAAAATTCTTGAGGCAACTAAATATCATGGGTATCAGGCTCCCGTAATGGCTGAGCAGGTAAGTGGACTGTGAGATCCAGTATGAAGGCTTAATTCACAATCTGTGCTGAGGTAGCTAATCTCAGCAATCGGGACACAATTGCCTTCTGTGTCCCTGGGCTAGTTTGAAATCAGACAGAAGCTTCCACTCCCAGTTCATACACAGTGGCTGTTGCAGGAAAATATGCGTGGGTGAATGTTCGACATGACAGGATCATGCTCAGCTGTGATGCTCTCTGTGGTTGAGAAGCTGACTGACACTCTCTACCTGGGCACATAAGAATGATGACTTGCGTGAAGTACCAGAGCTATAATACCCATGGAATCATGCCCAGAAAACGTTAGCAGCTTTTAGGAAAGGAAATCAAAAATTGGACAAAATAAAAGATAGAAGTGGTAGTGCAGAAGAACAATTAATGCAGGAAGATACTGTGGAAGAAATGAAAATCAAATATTTTATCCTGTATTCCAACCAGACTAATACTTTAATGCCCACTGAATTTGCAGTTCAATTATACCATGTAAGAACATAAGAAATAGGCCCCTCGAGCTTGCTCCACCATTCAATAAGATCATGGCTGATCTGATCTTGGCCTCAACTCCACTTCCCTACCCGCTCCCCATAACCCTCGACTCCCTACTATGCTGCTTCTTTTTATTCAAACAAATGTAGTTGGGGGTGGGGCAGGATGGGGTTGTGATCAAAGGGTCAATCAAAGTGCAAATTCTTTTGTTAAAATTGATTTTTTTTTAAATCAATATTTTAAAATCTTTCTCCCTGCTTTTACACTCTCCCAATTCACCACTATTCCCCAATGCAGGCAGCCAAACTGCTTGTTTTCTGCCCTTAGTCAATGCTGTTCTGTAACAGAACACTAAAAGGTGTGCAAGACTGGCTCAGGATAATGCTCCTCTGATATTCTCTCCCACTACAGATGCTCTCGGACTCTGTTCTACATGTCCCCCAAGCGGCTGGTCAACACCATGAACTTTCTGTGTGGAAACATACCACTATCCTGTTAGTACACTGATGTGCTGCGCTTCTTGGTAGTCATTGCATAAATTAGCATTTCTATTTGCAGCTTGATTGTATCTTTTAATGAAAAGCATTTGATGACCTTTATGTTTGCCAGAAAGAAAAAGAGAAAATTAAATGACTATCTTGGTAAATAAAAAAAGGAAATTAAGTTTGAATCATCGGGTTTTTAAAATAAATATTTAATTGTCCCTCCATTTTCCCCCTTTCGTCCCCAGAACACACTTCCTCTTTCAGCTGGAAAGAAGTACAGTCTGGGCTGTTGTCTGCACTAATGGTAGGAATGTGCTACTCTGATGGCCTGTTCTGCTATTACAAAGTGTCCCATCTAGCTATTCAGCAGAGAACTGCTAAAAGTTTCCCACCTGTGGACAATCAATTTCAAATGAGAACTGAAGCTAAGGTTGTAATCAGTCCCTCCAGATAGAAGCACAATAACACGACCACTGAAGCTGCTGTCTCACTCGGAATCTTAAAGTAGTTCTTTAACGACGTTTTTTCTATTACATTAAATATAAAGCTGAGTACAGGAGGAAAAAAAGTTTAACAAACTATTTTACCCAATAAAACTTTAATATACCTATAAATTTTTTGAACTATAATGGGGCACCATTAAACACAATAGTGGCTTTACAGACACCCTTCCTGTGGTGCACCATTTTGGGATCAAGATTATTGCACCTGTAACACTAATTTATCTTTCTACAAATCAGGCATTTTGTTATTTTTGATCAAACCTGCCCATCTGCAACCCATTACTCATACTGCTGGGTGACTTCAGTGTATTCCTAGAGGAGTTAAGCTCCATCTCTGTTCTCTTCCTCCTGACAGGAAAGGGAGCTGTCAGTACTTCTGTTTTCGGCCAGTTTCTTTCTACAGTTAAGCCACTAAAATCATCACGCTGCTATCTCCTCTGATATTTGTTCTCACGTTAAGGTGCTAACCTCTTGATCTTTATCAATTTTTACACATGACTGCTTGTGGTTTGAAGAATACATAAACAAAATACAACTATTTTCTTACTTCAGACGTGTAAAATACCTTGAGCACAGCAATTCCATCCAAGCTATAAAGGACATTATATACGACGTTGGGGCGATTGGTAAAATATCATTGAGTAAACCCTTTCAGTATAACACCTACCTGAATGACTTTTATAGTGTGAAATTGCATACATTAACGTAAGTGGCTACCTGGTCTCATGCTCTTCAGCAACCCTTTAGTCTCCGCGTGTTTTAATGCGGGGACATTGAGTCACAACTCTGGTATCCGTTTTCACACATTCAGAACTGATGTCTGCAGCACTACTTTAGGGAGTAATGTAAATGTTGCATAAAGCAGACACATGTCAATTACAGAAATACAAAACGGTAGATGTGTCATATGGTGTGCATTTCTTTTTTTGAAGGGTTCAATTCCTGCTGTGAGCCCCTCCAATTTTCATCACTCCTCTTCTGAGGATGCTGAGGTCCATTGATACTGGCAGCCACCTGGTACCTTGTTCAAATGGCCATGAAATGCCAGCAGGCTATTTTTATCATGGGGGGCATGACAGCCAAGCTCAATCCTGCTGTCACGCAAAATGCACGCACGTGTACTTCCTGACACGGGTCACTGGTTAGCAATCAGGAATAGAAACCCTCGCTGATATTCTTCCTGTCACTGGCAAAGATACTGAGTCCAATCATACCACTCCTACTACAATACCAGCTGAGATTTCCAAATTAAATACAGACCAGGGATCAAACCCAGGATTTCCTGATCTGTAAAGTTAAGTACCACCATCAGATAATGTATTTTATGCACTGATTTTGTGCCCCAATAAAGTACATTTGTAGATACCAGCTAAGAAGGGACAACAGGAGCAACAAGTCAAATGTTTAATGCTAAGCTCCTCCTTGGTTAAAAAAAAACATGTTGCCAAGACATGTAGACCAGGAAGTCCCAGATTTGATTCCCAGGCTGTACTTGGTCAATCTGGTTAGCATTTTTGATTATTATTTAGTGCCCAAACTTTTGGGTGGATTTCTTTCAGGTGCTGTACAATGGGTGGCCAATCAGATACCACTAGTTTTATACCCCCACTGTAGTTGAAAGTTTACCCCCCCCCCCCACACCCCCCATCTGTATGGAGCATGGAAGTGTGGTGGTCATATTACTGGACTAGTAATCCAGAGGCCTGAACTAATAATCCAGGGAACTAAAATTCAAATCCCACCATGGCAGTTTGAAAATCTGAATTCAGTTACAAAATATCTGGAAATAAAAAAAACTAGTATGAGTAAAGGTCCTAATAATCCAACTGGTTCATCAATGTCCTTTAGGGAAGGAAATCTGCGTCCTACTCCAGTCACACACCAACATGGTTGGTCAACTGCCCTCTGAAGTGGCCTAGCAAAACACTCAGATGTATCAAACCGCCACATGCAGTGGTTCAAGAAGGCCCATTAGCACTTACTCAGGATAATGAGGGATGGGCAATAAATGCCAATCTTATGTGCTATGTCTACATCCTGAGAACTAATATTTGAAACTTGTTGCGTTCGCACCTGTGTAGAGCTTTGCGCTAATTTGGATGCTGAAGGGAATTGGCAGTATGCTCACACTTTTGCGACCTAGGGGGGAGAAAGTCACATCGTTTGCGCCTCCCAGGAGGGTGCTAATGGCATGCAAACGATTTCTTGCCCGGGACACAGGCTGCCACCGTCTCCCACAAAATTCCGTGGGAGTTAACGAAGGCACAAAGCGGCAGCGCCCCGGGCCACTGCGCCGACTATGGTAATGTCAACACCGTGCGCAGCAACGTGTTTTTGCCCTAGAACCCCGAGGTCGCACTAGCCTCACAGGATGCAAACCGGGCATCACTCTGCTTGCGGAACGAAAACTAAAGGGGAGGTGCGTGCTGCCATTTTTTTCTGTAGCGGACTTACCTAGGTTGGGGCCTGGCCTTGTGGAATTCATAAAGGTCTGTGCAGTCATCTTGTAGCCCGGCACTCGGCTTCTACACCGGGCTGCTGCCATGGCACCCCACTCCCTGGGGGCGTAGTGGTAGCTCCTCGCTCCACTGCAGAGTTCACAGCGTGCCCTCCACTTTAACAGGAGGGAAGGGCCCTGTGCTCCTGCCAGCACTCCGCAACGCTCCACGTAGAGCTGGTAAATTCCCACGGCTAGAGCCACAGTCCTGCCTCTGAGAGGAAGTAGAGAGCGCAACATTAAGCTCCATTTCCTCTCGCGAGCGGTAACAGCAATTTTGCTGCCGGGGCAGGACTTCTGCCCAAGTCTTGCCTCACCTCGGTTATCGCCCCCAAACGGGACGCTTTCGAATTTCGGCGCCCCCTAGTTTCAAATCCATTCGAGTTATGGAATGAATACCTCTCTCTGCAAGTATTAAAAACGAGCAACGTATTTTCCCTCTATCTTAGCCTCTCTATCTGTGACTCAGAAGGTAGGCACCATTTTCCGAGGCCCAGTGGATCTACGGTATTTTGTTCCTGCTGTTAAAGAGATATGCAACAAGAGTGCATGGATGAGTCTTCCTCAAAATGTTCCTCTCTACCTGCACAGTACCATGTAACCACAGGAATGGTAGCAAAGTGGTTATGTTACTGGACTAGTAATACAAAGGCCTGGTCTAATGACCGAGAGACGCGAGTACAAATTGCACTACGGCAGCTGGGAATTTAAATTCAGTTAACTAAATAAGTCATGAATAAAAAGCTAGTATCAGTAATGGTGACCATGAAACTATCGGATTGTCATAAAAACCCATTTGCTTCATTAATGTCCTTTAGGGAAGGAAACCTGCCGTCCTTATCTGGTCTGGCCTATAAGTGACTCCAGCAGCATACTATCGACAGAGCTAAGCGATCCCATAATTAAAGGATCAGATCAAAGTCGTGAATGGTGGTGGACCATTAAACAACTAACGGATGGAGGAGGCTCCATGAGTATAGCACGTTAATGCAAAAGACAAGGCTGAAGCATTTACAACCATCTTCAGCCAGAAATGCCAAGTGGGTGATCCATATTGGACTCCTCCTGAGGCCCCCACCATCACAGAGACCAGTCTTCAGCCAATTCCATTCACTCCACGTGATATCAAGAAGTGGATACAGCAAAGACTATGGGCCCCGACAATATCCCGACTGTCGTGCTGAAGGTGAGGTGAGAGTGATTGCCCTTGACATCAAGACAGCATTTGACCAAGTGTGGCACAAAGGAGCCCTAGTAAAACTGAAGTCAATGGGAATCAGGGGGAAAATTCTCCACTGGCTGGAGTCATACCTAGCACAAAGGAAGATGATTGTGGTTGTTGGAGGTCAATCATCACAGCCCTAAGACATCGCTGCAGGAGTTCCTCAGGGCAGTGTCCTAGGCCCAAACATCTTCAGCTGCTTCATCAATGACCTTACCTCCATCAAAAGGCCAGAAGTGGGGATGTTCGCTGATGATGCACAGTGTTCAGTTCCATTCACAATTCCTCAGATAATGAAGCAGTCTGTGCCCGCATGCAATAAGATCTGGACAACATTCAAGCCGGCAAGTAACATTCACGCCACACAATTGCCAGAAAATGACCATCTCCAACAAGCGAGAGTCTAACCACCGCCCCTTGATATTCAACGGCATTATCATCGCCGAATCCCCCACCATCAACATTCTGGGGTCACCGTTGACCTGAAACTTAACTGCACCAGCCACAAGGTCATAGGCTAGTATTCTGAAGCAAGTGTTTCACCTCCTGACTCCCCAAAGCCTTTCCACCATCTACAAGGCACAAGTCAGGAGTGTGATGGAATACTCTCCACTTGCCTGGATGAGTGCAGCTCCAACAACACTCAAGAAGCTCAACACCATCCAGGACAAAGCAGCCCTCTTGATTGGTACCTCATCCACCACCTTAAACATTCAATCCCTCCACCACCAGCTCACCATGACTGCAGTCTGTCTACCATCTATAAGGTGCACTGCAGCAACTCGCCAAGGCTTCTGCGGCAGCACCTCCCAAACTCGCAACCTCTACCACCTAGTAGGACAAGGGCAGCAGGCACATGGGAACACCTTCACCTGCAAGTTATCCGCCAAGTTACACACCATCCTGACTTGGAAGTATATCACCGTTCCTTTAACGTCGCTGGGTCAAAATCCTGGAACTCGCTCCGTAACAGCACTGTGGGAGTACCTTCACCAAACTGACTGCAGTGGTTTAAGAAGGCAGCTCACCACCAGCTTCTCAAGGGCAACTGGGGATGCGCAATAAATGCTAGACTTTCCAGCGATGTCCACATCCCAAGAATAAATTTTTAAAAACCTCTGCCTGTTCATTTTCTACAACAACATAACTGAGACCATAAACTCAAGTGGTACTGGAAAGTGAATGTGCAAACCCATGTGCCATGATGCTCTAGTTCTATACTTTGATACTAGTAATACCCGCCCTCCTGTATGGCTGAGAGACATGGACCATGTACAATAGACACCTCAAGTCGCTGGAGAAACACCAGCAACGATGTCTCCGCAAGATCCTACAAATCCCCTGGGAGGACAGACGCACCAACGTTAACGTCCTCGACCAGGCCAACATCCCCAGCATTGAAGCACTGACCACAATTGATCAGCTCCGCTGGGCAGGCCACATTGTTCGCATGCCAGACTCGAGACTCCCAAAGCAAGCGCTCTACTCGGAACTCCTTCACGGCAAGCGAGCCAAAGGTGGGCAGAGGAAACGTTACAAGGACACTCTCAAAGCCTCCTTGATAAAATGCAACATCCCCACCGGCACCTGGGAGTCCCTGGCCAAAGACCGCCCTAAGTGGAGGAAGTGCATCCGGGAGGGCGCTGAGCACCTCGAGTCTCATCGGCGAGAGCATGCAGAAATCAAGTGCAGGCAGCGGAAGGAGTGTGCGGCAAACCTGTCCCACCCACCCTTTCCCTCAACGACTATCTGTCCCACCTGTGACAGGGACTGTGGTTCTCGTATTGGACTGTTCAGTCACCTAAGGACTCAGTTTAAGAGTGGAAGCAAGTCTTCCTCGATTCCAAGGGATGATGATGATGATACTTTTGATACTCCATTTTACTGCGCTATCACATTATCTATGGGTGTAAAAATGTTGAAGTGCATTTGTACGAGAGTCTTATGTCCAAGTTTGGTGCTGACACAAAGATTGGTGGCATCGTAAGTAGTGTAGATGGGAGCATAAAATTAGAAAGAGACATTGAGAGATTAAATGACTAGGTAAAACTATGGCGGATAATTGTGAGGTCATCCATTTTGGACCAAAAATGAACAGTTCCGAGTATTTTTTAAACTGCTGAAAGCTAGAAACAGTGAAGGTCTAATGAGATTCAGGGGTCCTTGTATACAGATCACTAAAATATAGTGGTCAGGCACAAAAATGAATCAAAAAGGATAATGGAATGTTAGTCTATATAATTAGAGGGCTAGAATATAAAATAGAGGAAGTTTTGCTACAGCTATTCAAAGCCCTGGTTAGACCACATCTGGCATATGGTGTACAGTTCTGGACACCACATCTTGGAAAGAATATATTGGCTTTGGAAGAAGTGCAGATTCACCAGAATGTTACCAGGGCTCCGAGGGTTAAATTATGGAGAAAAATGACATAAACTTGGCTTGTTGTCCCTGGGATATAAGAGGTTAAGCTGTGATTTGCTTGAGGTTTTTATGATTTTGAAAGGAATTGATAGGGTAGATAGAGAGAAACCTTTTCAGTTGGTGGGGAGTCTAAGACAAGGTGGACGTAACCTTAAAATCAGAGCCTGGCCATTCAGGAGAGAAGTTAGGAAACACTTCTTCAGGCAAAGGGTGGTAGAAGTGTGGAACTATCTCCCACAAAAAGTTAATAATTTTAAATCTGAGATCGCTAGCTAAGGGTATTAAAGGATACGGAGTCACGGCAGGTGGATGGAGTTAGGATACAGATCTCATTGAATGGCGGAACAGGCTCGAGGGGCTGAATGGCCGAATCCTGTTTCTATGCATCTCTGAATACAGTAGCTTATATCCAGCTGGGATATGCTTTAACCTGAGAAAATTTAAGACATTATAAACTGGTTAATTTTAAACAGTGATGTACTAGCACTAACAACAAGAACGTGTGTATATATACAGCACCTTCAAGTGGTGAAGCGTCCCAAGGCGCTCCTCAGGACTATTACTAGACAAAAAATTTGACAAGGAGAAATTAGGGCAGGTGACCAAAAGCTTGGTCAAAGAGGTAGGTTTTAAGGAGCGTCTTGAAGGGGGAAAGAGAGGTGGAGAGGTTTAGGCAGGGAATTCCACAGCTTAGGGCCTAGGCAACAGAAGGCACGGCCACTGATGGTTGAGTGATTATAATCAGGGATGCTCAAGTGGGCAGAATTAGAGGAGCGCAGACATCCCAGGTGGTTGTGGGGCTGGAGGAGATTACTGAGATAGGCAGGGACGAGGCCATGGTGGGCTTTGAAAACAAGGCTGAAAATTTTGAAATTGAGGTGTTGAAAATTGAACATTAACAATAGCTTTTGTTCAACTCACTGAATTGACTGACTGGAATCTCAGTAAATTCTCTAAAATGAAGTATTTAAACAATGTATAATCTGACGTTCAAGGCATACCTTTGTGCACTTTATTGTGCTCCTTAAATAAAAAGAGCAATTACACTGCAGTACGACTTAGAAGGATTTTAGCAAAATATCAACTATAAAATAAAAACAAGAGTACTGTATTCTCCAAATGTTATGTTATTTATTTCTCCCTCAAACACTACTTACCTTAGACTGGTACCAGAGGGAGAAGTGGTGATTACCTTTCTCTTCCTTTTTTGTGGTTTTCCTACATATTATCTTGGAGCATGGCAGTTCCCATAATCACTATGCATGGAGTACCTGCTGGGTACAGGATCAATATAGTGCATATGGTAGTAATATGCTACTTTTTCAAGAACTGGATTTTCTAATTTGTTGAATGAAGTGCACTTATGTTTTGGTTCTTTCGTTGCACTGCTGTCACAGAATAGATGATAATACTTTCAAAAATAGGCACCAAATTCTTGCCATTGCAAAATAGTTACTTTATTTGTCAATCTCAAAGGCATATTGAAGTAATGAAATGTAATTTGGAACATAAAGCAATTAAGATCAATCTCAGTGATTGCAGATAAAAGTTACTTATAAAAATTGACACTAACACTTGTCACATTTTCTTTGCACTAACATTTTAATTTCAGATACACAAATCTGAATAAGTTCCACACAGTATACTTTTAATTTATATTTTTATATCATAAAATTCTAATAAAAAACATAACACAAACTTTTCCTCATAATAAATTTAGTATGTATTAACCTGTAGTTTATATTTTGGCCTTGTTGAGAGTGATCTGAATAAAAATGATACACCAACTGCAAAGATATTTGCTATTTTATTACATTCCCACTCAAATCACACGGAAATATTTTTGCTAAAATTAGCTTTTTTGAGCGAGTTGGTCTCTCCTGATATGATCAAAAACTGAAACGTGTCTCCTTTTGTGTGCTGAAACAGGAAAGAAAGTGCTGGTACAGCAGGATTTAATGATAAATTTCATACCTAATGAGTACCTCTTACATGCTAGTTAGCATAAAAGGAAGTGGTTTGTGTTTCTCAAAGTGTTTGAAATTGAGACATGGAGTTTTTCTGAAACCTTTAATTGGGTTTTACATTTTGGTGTTGGTTTTTGACCAGGGTGAAACCATGGACTCTCAACTTCAAAATAAAGCACGCTGACACAATCACAAAGGTTAAGGTTTCTGAAAAAGAGAACATGCATTTGCCATTGCTGGAACTTGACTATTCAAGTGAAAACAACTGAAGAGAGAACACCCAGTAAAGGTGAACCAATTGTAATGTTGTGTAAATAAGACAAATGAGGTCTGCGTGAAGCTCATAATCGACTGAATAAATCTTTCCTTTTTACAGGGTGTCTGCCTTGCCTCATTATAGCACTCCTCTTCATTACTGTTTATGTCTAACCCTCTTTAAAAGGCCTGGGCCCTCAGAGTATACCAGAGAATAAAATGTGATGTGTCTCCTTTCCTTTCAATTACCTGACACAGTCACTTCTGAATGAAGACTACTGCATCCCTTGATAGAGACTGTGAATATAATCATGCTTCTTGTGACAACAAGTGAGGTACCTCACAGACTAGCCCCTTGAGAAAGCTTTTTTCAGTTTTCACCATAACGGCTGTGCCAACTGCGTTAAGGAATAGTACAGCAGCAGGTCCCAGAGACGTGCATAAGCACTCAAGGGAACGAATGGATTTATGTAGTATCAGAAACACAGTGTACAGGACACAATTGTACATTTATTATTTATCACTTTATAGTCCCCAACAGAGACGACAGGAGTCCCTTGACAATGAGTGCTCTCTTCAGACAGCATTGGGTAGGCGAAAGACTACAACACTGACAGTAAATAAGCGCCAGCTGCAGTGAATATTTTCTACAAAAGTTAGCATTTGTGTTTTACTGAATCTTATCCTTCTCTAAAAGATGGTGGTTCGGAAAAAGAAAGGCTAATGGGGTAGTTAACAGTTCAAAGTGCAGCTTTTTCTACCCAGAAATGTCAAATGTTTTGATTGTATATATGGATGTAGCAGATGTATTCAATACAGGGGCTTTCCTTGCCCTTGGGCAGTGACAATATGTCCATTCTACTGTATGCAATTACAGAATCAATAAAACATCCCTTTGAAAGTCACTGGACTAGTGCCGACATGCAGGCAGTAGTCATACTGACATTTCAATGCTACTGTTATTACCAGCGTCAAACATATTTTGTAACAAATATCAAAATATAGTTACACCCTGAGATCTAACCACAAAACTGTGTTTGTTCACTGAAAGAACATAAGTATGTAGTAAACAACCTGCTCAAGATGTATTAAGGGAACTCAGTTTTTCCACAGGTCACATTTTATGACTGAGTTTTCTAGCAAGTAAAATTAATGTTCTAAAACAGAACTTAAAGCCAATGTCTGCCTTAAAAGGGGTTATAAGCTCCATTCTGCCATCTTAGATTCAACACTAATATAGCACACATGTACCTGAACTGGTAATATTGTGATCCCATTTTATAACATATTGTTAAATCTAAATTCCGAATCACAACCATCCACAAATTACAAACCCCACAAATTTTAGAGGAGCTAAAAGTTGCTACACAGGTGCAACTTATACTCTAACATCTACATTCTCAAAGTCTGTCTAGACAAAATCAAGTGGCTATATACCCACTTCACTTTGGGTCTCAGTTTCACACTCAGCAAAGCAAAGGTTCAAATCACTGATCAAGCCAGCCTGAAGCATTGTACCTTACTACAGCACTATCATTAACTGGACCTATTTGCCAAACTATCTAAATTTATTTTTACAAGGTAATAGGGATATAGTTTGCAAGACTCTACAAACAATAAGACCGTGTACTTCAAACAGTTAAATCAAGTTTGCCCAGTGCTGTTAAGGTTTATAGTTGGGCTGGATTTTCGGTTTTGCCGTGGGGCGGGAAAGTTATCGCCCAGGTAATGTTTGCGCTGTGTGGAGACATTTTTGGCATCTGGGAAGGGCACAAAGCAAAGGGAGGCGCTGTACGACTTTCGCAGCGCAAAAATGGGAACCTCGCCAACTAAGGTACGGGACTGGGAGCGCCCTGAGAGAGGCCTTGGGAGGGGGAAAAGAAATTCACAAAAATATTCCAAAAACATTGCCCACACCACCACAACACAAATCGCTACCAAAAAAAAATAAACACTGGAACATTTTTTGCACTTGATCTACATCACCGCCGCCAGCAGGGCTGGACCTCTGTCTTTTCCCCGGAGGTCATTGCAGGGCGCGTACGGGTCGGGTGCGGGTCGAAACCACTGCCGCTGTTGCAACGAGAGACGTTGCACACTCGGCGCAGCTCTTCCCGGCGGTGCTTCTAAGCGCCGTGGCAAAACCCGACCGGAGGGTTGTGCCCAGACGCAAAAAACCTCACTGCCCCATTTTTCATTGCGGAGGATCAAAACCCGGCGAAACCGGGAACGCAAACCACCCGAAAAAAGCTATCTTTTCATCAACAATGGACAATACGTTTGCTATAGACCAAAGTTTCAAATATTTTGGATACTTAAGGCTTTTCTCCCCACATTACCAGGGGTTTATTCAGTTTGTCACATGTAACGTGTTGCTCATTTCCCCTGCATGACTTCTGATGCACAAGTTGCAATGGCAGAAGTGAAAAGCTTGGGTTAAAGAGCTGCATTTCTGTGTTTCCACTTTTTCCACTTAGATGCTCATTTTCACCTGACGAGAATAAATTCTCATCGAATGAGTATCTTGAGGCAGTCTATGCTTTACTATGACTACAAAAAGGGACACTTCAAACACTATACAATCACAATCTTTGGGCTGGATGATGGCAGCCTTCTCGTGGCCCAGCCTGTTACATGATCTTAGGTCACAACTAATGTCTTCAAAAGGACACCGAACTTGTTAAATCGACCTCCCAGTGACAGTGGCAAACCAAGATCACAATTTTTCACATTTTTGTTGCCAAGTGAGTTCTTGAGTTGTAATTTTGAGTTTCCAAAATGCTGCTGATGCCTACACTGTAAGTGCATGCTAAGAGGTTTTTTAACCTTCTCTCCTTCTGCCCTGAAGGTGCTGACTAACGGTGCTGGTAGCCCCTCATAGTTTGCTAAAGTGAACATCTTTATGTGGGTGCCTAAAGAGTGAACGTCGGCATGCTGTTTGACCAGTAGAGGCTCAACACTGCCCTCATCTCAAATCCACACAAGCACTTTCCACCCGCGATCACTGGATAGTCGCAGCGATCCGGCTAATTTTCCTGCTCTCCTTAACCCACAGTGTTGAGAACTAAATATTGTATCCCCACTGGCATCGCAGCTAACATCAGCTACCTTAGCACAGGGTGAAAGTCAAATCTTGGAATTTACTGGTAACTATATATAGCTAACTACCAGGCTAGCATTTACCTACTTATGGCAGTACATTTACTTACTTAACCATCAGTGCAGCTCACTAACATTAGTAAACAATATATGTTGTTCAGAATCTTAAATATCCAATTTCAGGATGTCAGGAAAACATACTGTGCTAAAGGTGGAGGAAGCTGAACAAATGAATTGCTACTGAATCCATGTTTATAAATACAATTTGATCCAATGAATGTGAATTGAGGCTATTTACATCAGCGAGATCATGGACAAGCCAGCTGTTTAAAGCAAACAGCTGGATAATTCCTGCATCAGCAACACTTTTCAATGAGAATACTATAGGGTCGATTTTAGGACTCTGTGCACCAGAAGCACATATTTGAAGTTCAGATACGAAGTCAGTGGGCTCCACAGGATTTTAGATCCATTCAGATTAACGGATGGAAAATCCTGCTGGGCCCAGTGGCCTCCACACCCAGATTCCTGATATTGCATGGATGGTGCACGATGCTCTACATGGGATTCCAAATCTACCCTTATATGTAACAAACTGAGACAAACCATTGTCTGCCCTTTAAACTTCAAAACTTGTACTTCTAGCTCCTCTGATGGTTCAGTGAGATTATCCAGTAAATAGCTCACCTTTACAGACCACACAGTTCCCAGGTTTGATTCATGGTCTGTGTTGAGGCAAGTTGATTTTAACTAAATTTGGCCTCCGTGCACGTGGGGTAAAGAAGCAAAAAGTAGACAAAATTCTTGCTTATGTTGGGTTCATTCCCAAGCTAAAAATGTGTCAACATTCGCTATCAAAATTATGAGCACTTAGGAACATAGGAACAAGAGTAGGCCATTGCGCTCTTCGAGCCTGTTTCAGCATTCAATTAGATCACAGCTGATCTGAAACCTAACTCCATATACCAGTCTTTGGCCCATATCCCTTAATACCTTTGGTTAACAAAAATCTATCAATCTCAGATTTAAAATTAACTGATCTAGTATCAATTGCCGTTTGCGGAAGAGAATTCCAAACTTTTACCATGCTTTGTGTATAGAAGTGTTTCCTAATTATGCTCCTGAAAGGTCTGGCTCTAATATTTAGACTATACCCCCTCGTCCTAGACTCCTAAACCAGTGCAAATAGTTTCTCTCTGTCTACCCTATCTGTTGTCCTTAATAACCTGAAAACTTCGATCAGGTTCACCTTCTAAATTCTAGGGAGTACAACCCTAATTTGTGGAATCTTCCTCGTAACTTAACCCTTGAAGTCTTGGTATCATTCTGGTAAACCTATGCTGCACTTCCTCCAACGCCAATATATCCTTTCTAGGGTGTGATGCCCATACAACTCACAGTACACCAGGTGTGGTCTAACCAAGGCTTTTATAGATGTAGCATAACTTCTACCCTCTTGTATTCTAGTCCTCTAGATATAAAGGCCAGCATTCGATTAGCCTTTTTGATTATGTTCTGTACCTGTTCGGGACATTTTAATGATCTATGTACCTGGAACTCCAAGTCCCTTTGGACCCCCAATGTTTTTAGCTTTTCATCATTTAGAAAGTACCCTGGTTCTCTCCTTTTTTGATCCAAAGTGGATGACCTCACATCTGCCACAGTTTTCCCCATTCACTTAATCTATCGATATCCCTTTGAAATGCTGCCTATCCTTATATGTAACCAACTGAGACAAACCATTGAGCAATGTACTGGAGTATGAGAGGCATTGGAGAAACATACACCTGCAAAGGGACCTCCAGGTGTTTTGAGAAGGGAAGGGAGAGAAGATTGGTGATTTAAAAAAATGTACTTCTGCACATGGGTAGCATTATAAACAATATCAATGATAACAATAACTCTTAGTCGTGCATTTTATTGCATATACAATTGTGCAGGTATTAGATGTCAGAGCACAGGCTCACCAGGAGACTGCTATAGAATTGATTTAAAGTTCAAATTTCCACTCAATGGAATTTTGGGCTTTTTGGATTCTGGGGTATTAATCGCGGTGGGGCATTAAAGTTAGTGCCTGAAAATAGTTTGTGACTCTGACTGCAAGTTTCGGCAAAACTGTAAGTTGGAGGAGCGTTGGCGTTAAGTCAGGCATTATACAACACTTTGTGCGCGCAAGCCGAAACTTGCGGCAGTAAAGAAGTTTCATTGTTGTTTAGTGCCCTGCAACATAACGTTGTATATTGTATCGTTTTATTTTTGGGGGGGGGGGGGTTTATGACTTTGTTGCAGTAAAATTTATGACTCATCATTTGTCATAGGTGTCTTGTACACCATTCCAATGTTCACCGGAGATGTGCCTTTATGGGAGCACATAGCGTGTCCAGTATTAGCTTCATCCCTCAGTTTCCTCCATTTAGGAGAACCGGTCCATTGTGAGCTGGCGACATGTGAGTGTTGGTCTGATAGCATCTCCACGCTGCCTCCCCTGTGGATGGTGTGGCTATCCAATGGGGGCCTCGCCAGGCTCCTCTTTGTCATCCTCCTCCTCCTGAGGTGAGCCTCCAACCCTCACTGGCAATGCCTGGCCCCTCATGATGGCCAAGTTGTGCAACATGCAGCACACCTGAATTCGGATACCTGTTGAGGAGAGTATTGAAGGCTGCCTCCAGAGTGGTGCAGGCATTGGTCTGCCTATAGGAGATGGCATATCTCTGTCAGCACTTCCTTTCGGAAGCGCAGCCTTCTCACACACTGCTCCTCAGAGAGCTAGAGGTCTGAGCGATGGTGCCTGTAAACCCGTGGGAGGTAAGCCCTCCTCTCCGGATGTCTTCGGCCTCTCATCATCCGTGGGCTGAAATGGCCAAGAGTCCTTCCTCTAGCTTGACACTGCCTGGCAATAGCATGGAGCATGATACGCTGGCGCACTAGTAATGCCCCCATTACACTTTCTCGCTGAAGTTGTAAGGGCACTGTAATGGCAGATGGGGCACTGTAATGGCAGATGAAAGTGAAGTTTGCAAGTTGGAGCTTCACGCAGCATTATGTGCGCAACAATTGTACTCAATATGACCTGTGGTGTAGGATCCTCAACCCTCCATTTAAAAATGTTGCCAATACCACCTGCCGCATCCTGGGACCGCCTGTTTTTTTTCAGGCGTATCCCGGGGCAGGCATTAAATGTGGCGTTAAGGCCGAATGTTCCATCTGGGGCGTTAGTGCAGTGTTGCACGATGATTGACATGAAGTATAATGTGGATAAATGTGAGGTTATCCACTTTGGTGGTAAAAACAGAGAGACAGACTATTATCTGAATGGTGACAGATTAGGAAAAGGGGAGGTGCAACGAGACCTGGGTGTCATGGTACATCAGTCATTGAAGGTTGGCATGCAGGTACAGCAGGCGGTTAAGAAAGCAAATGGCATGTTGGCCTTCATAGCGAGGGGATTTGAGTACAGGGGCAGGGAGGTGTTGCTACAGTTGTACAGGGCCTTGGTGAGGCCACACCTGGAGTATTGTGTACAGTTTTGGTCTCCTAACTTGAGGAAGGACATTCTTGCTATTGAGGGAGTGCAGCGAAGGTTCACCGGGATGGCGGGACTGACCTATCAAGAAAGACTGGATCAACTGGGCTTGTATTCACTGGAGTTCAGAAGAATGAGAGGGGACCTCATAGAAACATTTAAAATTCTGACGGGGTTAGACAGGTTAGATGCAGGAAGAATGTTCCCAATGTTGGGGAAGTCCAGAACCAGGGGTCACAGTCTAAGGATAAGGGGTAAGCCATTTAGGACCGAGATGAGGAGAAACTTCTTCACCCAGAGAGTGGTGAACCTGTGGAATTCTCTACCACAGAAAGTTGTTGAGGCCAATTCACTAAATATATTCAAAAAGGAGTTAGATGAAGTCCTTACTACTCGGGGGATAAGGGGTATGGCGAGAAAGCAGGAATGGGGTACTGAAGTTGCATGTTCAGCCATGAACTCATTGAATGGCGGTGCAGGCTAGAAGGGCCGAATGGCCTGCTCCTGCACCTATTTTCTATGTTTCTATGTTTCATCATCACACTAAAAATGGAGGGCGGGGCGGTAAGTTTTTGCACGATGCAAACCAATAGTCGAATCTTCAGGCCTCATGGTAAATCCTGGATATCCGGCATAATGCCCGGCATAATGCCCAAAAACAGCATTTAATGCCCCCTAACGGAGACGCAAATGAGCCGAAAATCCAGCCCTTGAACTGATATTTAAGATAGCCCAGATATTACCAATACTAGACTAGGATCATTGGAGAGTGAACAAAACACACAAAACATTTAAAATTACAAAAATGAATGGTTGTATGTTTTCAAGTGGCCCATACTAGCATTTTTTTAAATTAAATATATAGAGGAGACATCTCAACAAAACTTTTCCCCGGGTACATTTCAATCCCAGAGTGAAAGTTACATAATTACAATGAAAGATATGCTTCTGTCTACATCAGAAACTGAGAGTGAACAGGCTCTGGCACTGTACCAGATTACACACAGTTTAAAAAATTGCCATATGTGAAAATACTTACTAAAAAAATTTTATGAGTAACAAATTTCACGTTGAAAAGTCCAAATTTTATCATGCAGCATTGCATAATATTGCCGTTAAAACAAAAGGTATTTTCCTTCCAATCAGTATACAGCCTACAGTTCTTTCTGGATCCGCTGTACTGTCACTAACTAGTCTATGGTACCCATGAACAAACCCTACAACAAGCCCAGGCCAAGTAAGACGATTAGCTAATTATTTTTGCTTTCTGAAAAGTATTGAATACTTTATATTTCTTTGGCTTACAGTTATGAATAGCCTTTTTAAATCTGTTAACGGTAATATCGTAACTATCTCTGAAGCTACCCAATTTGAATTTTAAACTCACTGCAACTATTTAATAATAGCAGCAAATGAAAGATGCTCATTTCCCACTTTCAACGCCCAAACAATATCTTTGGCACAATTCACTCCTGAATCTGAAGTTGCCTTGATCCTGGCCTTCCAACCCTATAAAGGAACTTCCTATGATGTTGCACTACAAGTGTATTCCAAGCAGAGGCATGTTACACAATACTTTCTCCTGAAAGGCGGTGGCCTTAGCAATCAGGTTGCTTTTTTTAAAAAAAATGATCAAACCGGGGGTGGGGACAGCACATCCTGCGTGAAACCACATCCTGCACAGCATCACCACGATTCACTGTAAATAAATACTCTTGTTGCAGCACTTCCGTCAACTGTCACTGCATTGACTGTAATCACCTTCAAGTCCAAACAGGAAAGTACAGAAAAGCAAGTGAGATGGCAGATACGGGGTTTAATTTGCTTTTCACTGCAGTTTTCATTGGTGGTGTGTTTCCGATTCTCCTGGCTGCCAGCTGCCTGGAATCACTCCTGGACCCGGGTCTTTCCTGTTAACCTTCATAATTTCTCTGTCATAACAGCATTATTATGGGTGAGCCCGGCAAAGTGTGCTCCTGTCCAAATGTGGACTCACCCCTTTATTGTTCTCAGTCGCCAAAAAAAAAATGTTTTACTATAAAAAAAAACTCTTGAGGAGCAAAAACTTTTATAATACTGCAAACATTAGCTCTCCACTGACACTCTAGGCCTGATCAATTCCGCAATTCAATCAAAACACAATCTGAAAATCTTCTTGTCATCCAGCTCTGCATTCATATGCTCAAGCCTTGTCTAAGGATAACTGCATACAATCTTTCCCCCGAGCGGTGCTTATATTGTTTTATTACAGCTCAATGAGTGTAGTTAAAATTGCATGCAGCTGCTGACTACTGCGGTCTATCTATGTTACGCATGGACACAAGTATTGCCCACCGGGCTTAAAAAATCATTCAGTTACTGGCCTGACAAAAGATTATGTACAGCTCTTTGGAAGTAAGAACATCTTGTATACTACAGCAGGAGCGAGTGATGTTAATGGATCAGCTCCTTTATAAAAGGATTGTGAAAGTCCTATCAAATGTCACTTGAGAATGTTAAATGTTAAACATGTGGCCACCCCACATAAATGCAAAAATAAACCTTAAGACCTGTGCACAGTCTAAGGCAGCTTTAGAACAGGAGGCGATGAGGTATATTAAGATTCAAAAAAGGTCTTTGTCAGAATCTGCTTTCAGCTTCAAATAATGTGAAGTTTAAAATGGAAAAGCAGACACAAAATGTATTTCTGTCTGGTAAATATGGGAGATAGGTTTACTTTTTTGAAGTGATTTTGCCAAATATATACATACATTCAAGCAAATAAAGGCACAGGCATATTTATACGATAAACTCCAAGGCTGGGGTTTCCGTATCCCCCACTCTACTCACACTACCTCTCCAGAAATGTTTGCAAATGCTCTAAATATACAACCAAAATTAGTGCTCTTCTGTTACAGTACTTCTTGAAAGAAGGTATATTTGCAACCAATAATCTCAAATACAGGCAATGCAGAACATGCCTAAACAAGTACCATAATAAAATAGGTGGGTGTGACAGGTAGTTTTTTTTTTATTTGTTTCATGAATTAGCTATGTCATGCTGTTTTATTCAGTTTTAGGCCAATTCTATAAGCTCAACAGTATACAATATAAAGAAACATAATTAAATTTACCCAGATCTCCTTGACAAAAAAAAACAGGAAAAGTTATCAGTGGATTTTCACTAAAGAAAATGACAATGACAACATTTCTAAATGTTAAATACTTGTTTATTCAAATATTAATTAATTTAAATTGAAAATTTACCACAAATGCTTTCAACATCTCTGGATTATTTGAAAGGAAACATTGTACATATTCCTTGATTTGAATTTCAGCTCAGAATGGTAAGAAGGTTCTACAGTTTTAACTCCATACAATATAACAGACACAATAATATTTTCCATGTGTGAAAGCTTTCATTATAGCAGGATTCCAATTATACAGTATATTGGTAATGTTCAGCATGCTGTGTCGCACCAGTATACGATGCCACCTATTCTATCAGCATTCACATTCTGCTGTTTAACTCAACCCAGTTAGGAACACGAGCTGCAAGTGGTCGTCAGCAATTGATCTTTCTGCTCATTCCACAATTCCCACCACAAATTACCTATGTATAATTATTTTGACACCATAATGAAAAGGAAATGAGATTTGGTCACCGAAGGTTTATCTAATAATACTATTCCTTGCTAGACTTCATAAGACTGACAATCAAAAAGCCTTGCCCATTTCAGCACAAAAACATTTGATAATTTTTTTTTTAGAAGAAACATTATTTATTTCCACAGAGTTGCCATTATCAGGAGGCAATGATAGCTGAATAATGAAAATGAAATCAAGGAATTTTGGTATTTCAAAGCTTTAATTTTTCCTGCTCTCACTTATGACATTTTCTTCCCCTGGAGAGACAAGATAAAGTGCTGTCATAAATGGGTGAATCTCTTGTCAAATGACAGACTTAATTCACCATGGCAACCACAAATCAAGGTGCTAGTGTGAATTAAAGCCCTACTTAAAAGGCTTTTTGTATTAAAAAATGAATTTCAATCAAACAGATATTGGGTTAAGGCTTACCTTCTTTGTAATTGTTGACTAAGAAACTGCTCTGCTGTGGTCAGTATTTGTACATTCAGATTGTCGATAACTGTGATAACTGTACCATTGGATATACAGGTAGTCTATTTGTAATTCGGTTATATGTGAGCTGTAATGAATATAGATGATCAGCACTTTTAGCATAATAAATTCTGGTTCCTCAAAAAGTAAGGATTTTTCCTCGATATACAGAAATTATCATATTTTTTCACCAGGCTCATTTTAATAAAAGTTTTATGTTCTTATTTTTTTTATTCACAATGCATCTTTAATCAAAATAAATTAGCTTTCCTAAAATTAATTTCATTTTTCCAACAGTATTTTAATTATTCTCTATATTAAGATGCAATAAGGTTTTACAGTACAATATTAATTTTGTCTACCTTGACAGAGCACTGTTTTTTTTCCAATGTAATAACAAATTTTAGTTTACTGTTTTAGCAGTTTAAGCTTTATCCTGTTTAGTTTGATAATATATTAAAGTAACATCAAATTCCTAACTGTGACGGTAAAGGTAATAAATTTTATTTTAAAATTATTTTAAATATTTTTTCACTTACAATTTTCAAAATACACATTGAAATGGAAATGTGAAATTGCATGAAGCGAAATACAGACATAGTAACTGTAGCACAAAGCTGACATTGTCTTTTTGTACAAAAGTTTTAAAACATACATGTCAATTCCACTTTAGACTAGTGTGGTTTGTGATTTAACTTTTAATAGATTAGCTAGACATCTGTCTTAGTTTTTGTGATGTTTCCATTATGATGATTTGCAAGAGACTTTCACTGTATGTCGGATAACAAGTGTCCTTTTTTGTGTCCTTCTGCACATGCACGCATTTGACTTCGCCCCCTTTCTGAACATGCACGCTCGATCCGGACGCGCATGTGCAGTGTTGCATATGAGGAAGCCTGAAATGGGTCCGAACCACAGTCCACGTGGAGCTGCTTCTCGGGATTTTGGATTATCTCCAGGACTTCTGCCTAAAATATTGCTGTGATTATCTACACAAACATTTTCGCGGCCTTCGATGGGAGAGAAAACATCGGAGGTGGGAGAGAGACTGGGAGTGGGAGGTGGGGAGAGACTGGGGGGCAGAAAAAGAGAGAGAGAGAGAGAGAGAGAGAGAGAGACTAGGTGAGGAGAGATATACTGAGGAGACAGAGCGAGACTGGGGAGAGAGAGAGAGAGAGAGAGAGAGAGAGAGAGACTGGGGAGAGATGGAGGGGGAGGAGAGATGGAGGGGGAGGAGAGATGGAGGGGGAGGAGAGATGGAGGGGGAGGAGAGATGGAGGGGGAGGAGAGATGGAGGGGGAGGAGAGATGGAGGGGGAGGAGAGATGGAGGGGGAGGAGAGATGGAGGGGGAGGAGAGATGGAGGGGGAGGAGAGATGGAGGGGGAGGAGAGATGGAGGGGGAGGAGAGATGGAGGGGGAGGAGAGATGGAGGGGGAGGAGAGATGGAGGGGGAGGAGAGATGGAGGGGGAGGAGAGATGGAGGGGGAGGAGAGATGGAGGGGGAGGAGAGATGGAGGGGGAGGAGAGATGGAGGGGGAGGAGAGATGGAGGGGGAGGAGAGATGGAGGGGGAGGAGAGATGGAGGGGGAGGAGAGATGGAGGGGGAGGAGAGATGGAGGGGGAGGAGAGATGGAGGGGGAGGAGAGATGGAGGGGGAGGAGAGATGGAGGGGGAGGAGAGATGGAGGGGGAGGAGAGATGGAGGGGGAGGAGAGATGGAGGGGGAGGAGAGATGGAGGGGGAGGAGAGATGGAGGGGGAGGAGAGATGGAGGGGGAGGAGAGATGGAGGGGGAGGAGAGATGGAGGGGGAGGAGAGATGGAGGGGGAGGAGAGATGGAGGGGGAGGAGAGATGGAGGGGGAGGAGAGATGGAGGGGGAGGAGAGATGGAGGGGGAGGAGAGATGGAGGGGGAGGAGAGATGGAGGGGGAGGAGAGATGGAGGGGGAGGAGAGATGGAGGGGGAGGAGAGATGGAGGGGGAGGAGAGATGGAGGGGGAGGAGAGATGGAGGGGGAGGAGAGATGGAGGGGGAGGAGAGATGGAGGGGGAGGAGAGATGGAGGGGGAGGAGAGATGGAGGGGGAGGAGAGATGGAGGGGGAGGAGAGATGGAGGGGGAGGAGAGATGGAGGGGGAGGAGAGATGGAGGGGGAGGAGAGATGGAGGGGGAGGAGAGATGGAGGGGGAGGAGAGATGGAGGGGGAGGAGAGATGGAGGGGGAGGAGAGATGGAGGGGGAGAGAGAGATGGAGGGGGAGAGAGAGATGGAGGGGGAGAGAGAGATGGAGGGGGAGAGAGAGATGGAGGGGGAGAGAGAGATGGAGGGGGAGAGAGAGATGGAGGGGGAGAGAGAGATGGAGGGGGAGAGAGAGATGGAGGGGGAGAGAGAGATGGAGGGGGAGAGAGAGATGGAGGGGGAGAGAGAGATGGAGGGGGAGAGAGAGATGGAGGGAGAGAGACTGGGGCGGGGGGGGGGAAGAGAGAGAAAGAGACTGGGGGAGAGAGAGACAGAGAGAGAGAGAGAGAGAGAGAGACTGGGGCAGGGGGGGAAAGAGAGAGAGAGAGAGAGAGAGAGAGACTGGGGGAGAGGGGGGATGAGGGAGATTGGAGGGGAGTGAGAGGGATCTCAGGGAAGACGGATCACATTTTTCGAACCCCACCCCCTTTTACCTCACACCACACCACGTTCTCCCTCTCCTGGTTGATTTCTCGGAAAGCTCGGTGCACGTGTGACAAGTGACATCATTGGAGTGGATGAAATCCGGAAGTCACCATCATTATTCACTTCATACCCAATAAACCTGGTAACCATCCCTGACCCACACACACTGAGCTCTCTCCTGTCTTGGAGTTGGCAGTCAGAATGGCTCGAATTACATTTTGCAAAGTCAGATGATTATGTCGGCAGGCGGGTTCTAATCACACATTCCAGAGAAACTGCTGGGTGTGTCTTATCCTCCAAGGGGACCAATCAGTAACCAGGTCATGTGATCAAGGGAACTCAATCAGAGCATTTTTCTGTTGCAAATTAATGCGTCCATTAAATCACAGCATTCACAGCCATGTGTGCACCTTTTTACTGGTACAGTCCTAATCAGCAAAATCCTCGGCTGTTTATTTATATACCTTAGATAGAATTACATTGAAATTACAACATGGAAAAAAGTTGTTTTGTCCACCCAATCCACATTGATATTTATCCTCCTCCAGATGAGCAAAATATTAATATCATGTAGCCAATCTATTCCCCTATCCTTCAACCACCTAGCTAAACTATTCTTAAATGTGGACATAGTCAATGCTTTAATCAGTAACTCTGGTAATCTATTCCAAGGCTTTACGACCCCCTGCATTAAAAAGGTTGCTACCACTCTCTGTCCTAAATCTCATATATATAGGCCCGGAATTTGCTCTTGGAATGATGGCGAAACGGTCAGTGCTCGCCATTGTTTCTGTGTAAACCCAACAGCAGCCTCTGCCGTCTGCACAGGCGCAGTTAAAAACGCGGAATCTGGAAGTTGCTGTCAGTGAAACCCTGCTCCTGCACTGGGTGCGCAGTTGAAGTCTTCAAAGCTGCATTTAACACAGAATCAGTGATTTGACGTGAACTTCAAATTTTTATGCACTGTTCTCGCTGTAAAAAAACATTGAAAAGTTAAACCTTGATGAAGAAGGTGTAACTTGAGTGTTTAAAGGTATACCAAATCATAATTACTGCTGAACAACCTCTTTGGCCCTGCAAAACGAATTCGATAATGTGGCATGTCATTCACTCCATTCCATGATAAAAAAAATCCGTAGATTTTTAAAATAATAAAAATTATCATTTTTTTTAAGTTTGTTTAAGATATTTCAGCTTCTACCTTAATTCCATGTATATGTCCCATTCTTTATTTTGCTTTCTATAAAGGATTAAAAAATGAATTATAATCAGTGTTTTTTACTTCCTGGTTTGCTGTCTGTGAGAATTCTTCAATCTGATTGACTGCTCAGCCTGCTTGATGACCTCATTGTTCCTGGATGCCACAGATCCCCTATAGATGGCACCAGATTGAAACTGGTGACAGAATGGGGGAAATCAACATCACAGAGCTCACTGAATCTTTGTGGGCAGCTTTCTTCGAGGTCAGCAGCGAGCGCCATCCCTTCGCCGCTGATCGCAAAATTCGGACCATAATCTTATCTCTATGTCGGTACTCTATTGAGTATTTTATATTCGTTTTGGTTGGAATGTAAAGTTTGGGGTGATAAAAGAATAGCTTAAAAAGATGTCCACAGTAAGCAGACTTCCCTCTCCATCCTCGCTCTCAGTTCCATGGTGCCAGGCTAGGAAAATGTTTCCATAATCTGGAGTACATAATTAGTTAATACATGTTGGAACTATATCTTTGTAGATACAAGAGTATCGCCTTTCACACTGGTGCTCATGTGTCTTTTTTGCCAGTCAAGGTGACATTGTTACTCTTTTCATAAGGTATAACATATTGTTTTCCTCAGCGCATTAATGGGTGAATCTCTACATGTGGCAGTCCTTTTAAGATCACTCGACCCCTTTCTCCTTACACAGCTCGAAGTGTTCCTGAAATTTGTTAAACAGAAAAACACACGGTAAATTCAGCAATCCCTTGCTCCCAAGCAGGGATCCATGTTCAAAAGGTGTAAGGGTGGGAGATTCAGAGTGACTGTGTTGCAGCCCTGGCTCTGACCCACATTCCCTTTGACTGTATCTCTCCAGTATGAGTGCGGAATCATAAGAATTACTAAATTACTAAAGCACTCTACTCGGAACTCCTTCACGGCAAATGAGCCAAAGGTGGGCAGAGGAAACGTTACAAGGGCACCCTCAAAGCCTCTCTGATAAAGTGCAACATCCCCACTGACTCCTGGGAGTCCCTGGCCAAAGACCACCCTAAGTGGAGGAAGAGCATCCGGGAGGGCGCTGAGCACCTCGAGTCTCATCGGCGAGAGCATGCAGAAACCAAGCGCAGGCAGCGGAAAGAGCGTGCGGCAAACCTGTCCCACCCACCCCTTCCCTCAACGACTAGAGACAGGACTGTGGTTCTCGTATTGACTGTTCAGCCACCTAAGGACTCATTTTAAGAGTGGAAGCAAGTTTTCCTCGATTCCGAGGGACTGCCTATGATGATGATAAATGATCAGGAAGCATAAAACTGGTGTTTTGGTGTTTAAGAGGCACCCAAGATGGCTCAGTGGGTAAATACACAACGTGACGTGACATTGTGCCATACATATCAGGAAGATCCCAGGGTTGATCCATAGCTGATCTCAGCTTATAGCAGTGACAAGGGCATTATATTTAGCCTCGACTAAGAATGGGAAAAATCATCCAGGATTCCCATTCCTGCTCTTTATTCATTGGCCTTTGCCCAAAAGTACATATATATGGGTAACAGATGAGCACAGATCTGGCTCAGTTGGGATGCCATGCCATAGTTAGCCTGCTTTGACCATATCACTGTCTTGGCTTGCATGTGAAGACTGGCCAGTTGGGTAAGGACAAGAGAGCTGCTGGCACCAATGGAACTGCAAAGATCAGAAGATTTTCAAGGTATGAAAACAGAGAGAAGAAAAGATTATACAGGTGGAACCTCCCTTATCCAGAACTCCTTTATACGGAACCACCCCTCATCCACAACCAATCCTGGCCACCGGGTGGCGCATGCACAGAACTCCGACATGAACAAATTGAAGCCTTCCTCATTGTCGACTCCTGCAATCGCTGGCCTGACCCCACGATCCACTGTCCCCACCCCGCCCCCCATGATCTCTCTGCTGCATTCCCAACCCCAAGCCAGCCAGCCCCGATATCCCCTTGCTCAGTACCTGTACCATCCAATTTAACGTGACCAGCCCTCGTCCGGAAAAATCCCTTATCTGGAACAGGCCAGGTCCCGAGGGTTCGGATAAGGGAGGTTTAACCTGTACATGGATAAATCCACTACAAAAACTCATCTTTTTATTATCCTGGCAACAGTTTGATCATCTTTTCCCTTTGTTTTATAGATTTTCTAAGCAGTGGGCTTCATTGAAGTTATAAGGGCCAATTTTCCGGTCCTGATAAATGGAACTGGGACCAGCTACCAGCTAGTGCAATGCTAGCCAAGAACCCTGCTGAGCTAACTGGCAGAAACTGTCCGGGGTCAGCTCATGTTTATAATGCCTTAAGCTTCCTTTTCCTTGCACAGTGAGGTAACTTAAGGGAGGTGGGAGCAGAACATCACAATGCAGCTGACATTTAAAGGGAGGAGGCTACTTAAAAGGTGGGGATAGGATTCTGAGAGCCTTCAGAAAAGTTCAATATGCATTTCAATCCACTCTGACAAGGCTGAAGGAGGGGAATATAAATGTCAAGCAAAAATGAAACCCAATGTGGAGGCAAGAAACCAAGCTTGACAGCAAGTGACAGAGTAGCTTAGGAGCCTATTCTCTGTTCAATGCTCGGGCTACATAGGTGCTGCTGTACGAAGTGTGTAAAGAGGAAGTTGTTTGGCTGGGCACCCCAAAACACTGTCCCACAGGACAGCCATGCAGCAGTCTGGCATGAGGAGGCAGTTTGACTCAATTGTCTGTGCAGTACTCCAGAACCAGGAAACAGTAGCAGAATAAGACAGCATGCTTCAAGGAATTTGGTACAGTAGGATTACCAAACAGTATAATTTATCAGGTTGACAGCCCACATCTGCATGCCACAAGTGCTGCCCGTCAATCATATTTAATATTTGTATATGCCAAGCCCTCATTGCATCTCATGCGTATCCATACTTTCAACAAAGTGCACATTCAGCAGGCCATGTACAATTGAAAGCCTTACCTCACATCTTTCAATAAGCTTCACACCTCGAATCATTGTGGCCATCCTAGCTGCATGGTCACTTACGGTTACCCAGGTTGGCCTGTAAGTTTCCTTGCAGCAGATAGCACAAATCTGTAACTGTCTCCCTGAAGACCAATAGCTTCTTTAAGCATGTGTCAAACAGATATGAGAGGAGATTTTACTAGATCTGTGCCCAGCACGCTGGATCATCTGGGCACAATGAATAGCAGTCAATTGAGCAAGTCGGGGAACACAAATGGAAAGGAATCCACCCAATTTTTCACCATTTAAATGAATGGAGTAAAATCAGGAACATTTTACGCCTAGTTTGACACTGCACTAATTTCACAGCTGAGCTGTGCCGGACGGAAATGGTGAGAGACTCCCTCTTCTGGGGAATCTCACTCCACTTCACTCCAGAGTCAGGTCAGATCCTGACTCCAAAGTTACACTGCAACTTCAGTATTATTACTCGATCCTGGCATCAGTAGCAACACTTTAAAATATGTTGTGGCCGTAATTCTGTGAGCTGCTGCAAAAAACATCAGCTTTTTTCAGTTGTCCAAGTAACATTCTTCTGGCTTTGATACCAATCTTGGAAGATCTGAAATTTGACACCTATGAAGGTCATACCTTGGTAATATTCCAGTAATTTGGAGGACAACTCCCTTGGTTCCTTCCTGAAAGTAAGCTCCCACAAGCCAGTTATCTAAATAAATACAGGCGTGCAGCAAGTTTTAGGCAAAAGTAAACCACCAGCTTCTTATTAAAAAAGTAAAGATTCTACAAAAGTACAATATTCATACTGGTTCAGGGATATCATAGAATCATAGGTTGGGGCAGGTCGAGGCCATAAATGGAGCGGCGAGCGGCCTCGGGAGCAACGTGAAGGCCCCGACCTACATCAGAACACCAACGTCAGGTCGGGGTCATAAAAGGAGCGGCAAGCAGCGACCTGGGAACAGGGTGAAAGCGTACTACTCCAGGGAGCAGCGCGAGCTGCGATGGCAGTGAAGAGTGACGTCATCAAGGTCCAGGTCGGTGATTGGAGCGTGGGCAGGTACAGCAGGAGCGGCGAGAGACTGTGGAGGGATGTAATCGGGGCCCAGGAGAGGCGTGAGTTCGGGGCCAGGGGCAGCACGGGTCAGCCTAGGTCCGTGCAGCAGAGCTGGTCTCCAGTCGTCTTGGGTAATCCTTGCCACTGGACCAAGACATAGCTCGGTCAAGCCCGTGTGGTGGCTGGTGTGCAACGGCAACCACGTTAAAAAAAATTCACGCACAGGCATCTTCCACCCTTCAGGACCTGGAATTTTAGGTCCTTAGGTCCTTTTGGAACGCCTGTGAACATATACTTTTTGGCGTGGAAGCAAGTCATCCTCGGTTCGAGGGACTGCCTATGATGATGATGATGATGATGATGAGAATCATAGAATGGTTGGAGGCCATTCGTCCCATGCCTAAGCAAGGTTTTCAATTTTACATGGCCTACTGAATGTGCACTTTGTTGAAGAATAGACATGCATGAGATGCAATGAAAGAACTGTAAGTATGTGTGAGGGCTTGGCATATACAAATATTAACTATAGAACATGTTAACGGTCAGCACTTGTGACATGAAGATGTGGGCTGTCAACCTGTTTTGTAATCCTACCTCCAAGAACTGAAGAAATTTCCTATGGGGGCCAATTTTCAGCAGCGCGTTCAGGTGCTAAAGATCCACCGAGGTGGGCAAGATGGGAACTTGAGCTAAAATGCCGGTTTAGCCCGTGTTTGGCACAATACGCCATCTTGATAAAGGTGTTGAAGTGCCACCATTTGAAAATTGAAACTTTTAGGGGAGCATGCCCTCAGACTCCTCCCCCACCTGGAAATATACCAACAATTTTGTGCCTTCAATATTTGTATTTCCCTGTAAGGCTTTTATGTACTTATGTTTCTTTCCCCCTCCAATACAAGTGAAGGAACTTTGGATATATACAGGTAGCTTAAGTTTCAAGCCCAGATAACTAGTTGTTAGGAATAGGACCATTCTTAAATTGTCAACTTTTTAGGTATGAGTCAGCTTCTTTGAGGCTGCTGGTTAGCGTTTACTAGTTTTCTAAGTTAGCACAAATGTATTTGGGCCTGGGTGGTAGTGTTTTTTGATGTTACGAAAGGAACTTTGGTTGGTCTTGAAACCTGGATGACCTTGTCTGTTCTGTGACAACTTGCTCTTGCAGATAAACGGGTCTAGTTCCGCCTTGTGATGAGTTTATTAACCTAACCATTGAGAGCTTCTTGTAATGAGAAGAACAGAACGACAGACTGAATATCTGGGACAATCCAAGAAACACAGCAAAAATATCGTGCCTTTGTTTGCAAATCTCACGTGCATTGTACGAGCATCAAAAGCTCTCTACAACTTTAGCATTTGTTTCCATAATATTTTCAATAAGAGGGGCAGCTGCTTTCTAGTCTCAAAGAATAAGGTTTCTATTTGATAGAACAGCATGAATGCAACTAAACAAACCAAAGATGGCCACATGGGCTGCATAGGGGGCATAATCTTCGAATAAGGGGCCGCCCATTTAAAACTGAGATGAGGAGGAATTTCTTCTCTCAGAGGGTTGTAAATCTGTGGAACTCGCTGCCTCAGAGAGCTGTGGAAGCTGGGACATTGAATAAATTTAAGACAGAAATAGACAGTTTCTTAACCGATAAGGGATTAAGGGGTTATGGGGAGCGGGCAGGGAAGTGGACCTGAGTCCATGATCAGATCAGCCATGATCGTATTGAATGACGGAGCAGGCTCGAGGGGCTGTATGGCCTACTCCTGCTCCTATTTCTTATGTCCTTATTATATGGAGCATAAGAGAGAGATCACATTGTTGTGCCAAGTCTCAGACAGATGCCATGTCATTCCTATTTTTTTCCCCCCAAAAAATGAGTAAACGCCTGTTTTGAAAGAAATTAGTGAACTATTAACAAAATTGCAGGCTAAACATGTGATTACAGAGAATATGATTTCATTAGCGGTAACAAAAAATAGTAATTATGATGCAACTACATTAATGACCCTTTTATGTTTCTCAAACAACTAATGAATCACTTAATCAGTATAAGTGTCAGAAAATTTATTAAATCGAGCTGTAGAATGTACAACTGTATTAGAAAATACAGCAGAGAAAAAGCTGTTTCAGTAACTAGACCCTGCAAGTCCAGGTGACCTCTGCGATAAGAGTGTTGCAAGTGCATCTTAATTGGGGGAGTAAGGCTTCGAAAAATGCAAAAAAAGGAGGCAAGTGTGGGAATAAGTGGTATACCTTGTGCCAACAACCAGAAGCACTGGGCAGAAAACGAGAAAAACAATGCATGACTCAGAAGAGCACAAAATTGAGGCATGAATATTACTGTAAAGCAGCAGCATAAGGCACATTATGTGCATAATGGAAAGCTGCAGTTATTAAAAAAAAGTTTTAAAAAAGGCTAGTAACATAAAGTAAAGGAAGGATGATGCTAATTTCATTGTATTAAACACGATTGAAAAAGGGAATATACTGCAGGAAAGACTTTCCGTGTGCCAAATCATCATGGGGATCAATTTTAACTCACTCAGCCCAGCAGGTTCCGGACAGAGCATCCTGAAAATCGCAGGGATGCACTTACCAGCCCCATTCCCGCCCCTATCGTTTTACCATAAATTTCCGCACGGGTGACCCAAGTTCCAGCCTGTTTTAGGCTGCCGCATAGTTCTAATTGAGTTCCTATGGCAAACGTAACACTCGGACACAATTTCAAGATATCAGTGGGTGGAGTGTGCACCACACACACACTTTGCCCACTGCTGCCAGGTGTTAAACAGCCTAACTAATGGTGCTTCAAGGGACCACGACAGGCTGCTCCAAAGCCAGCTTTTTTTTTTAAAAAACAATGCGTCACAAAAAATCTTGGACAGTCAGGGCTGGCCTACTCGCCTGTGCAGAACATCTGGTTCTGTTCCAGAGGGGAGCAACCAAATCCTGCCCACCCCGCTTGGCAAGTTGAAAGTGCTCACAGCTCATCGATCAAATGTAAAGGAGGCTCAAACTGGCTTAAGCCTCACACCAAGGACATCTGGTTGACGACACAATCGCATCATCCACCACTTTCCCAATGTCCAGCCAGGGTTAAAATCGCCCTTTTGTGTCTCAAATACAACTGCTCTTACGTTTAAAATCAAAACTCTCACATAACTCTGCCGTATTCAGATAGCACAGCACAACATAGGAGGTGAACTTGAGCTTATCGAAAACTCTGCTGCCTGGGTCCTAACTCGCACCAAGTCCCACTCATCCATCACCCCCGGTGCTCGCTGACCTATATTGGCTCCCAGTTGAGCAACACCTCAATTTTAAAAAATGTCATCCTTGTTTTCAAATCCCCCCATAGCCCCGTCCTTCCTATCTCTGTAGCCTCCTCCAGTGCTACAACCCTCGGACATATCTGCACTCCTCCAATTCTGGCCTTTTGAGCATCCCCGATTTTAATCGCTTCACCATTGATGGCCGTGACTCCAGCTGCCCAAGCCCAAAGTTCTAGAACTCCCTCCCTAAACCTCTCCGCATCTCTACCTCACTTTTCTCCTTTAAGATGCTCCTTAAAACCTACCTCTTTGACCAAGCTTTTGGTCATCTGCCCTAATAGCACCTTATGTAGCTCAGTATCAAATTTTGTTTGTTAACACTCCTTTGAAGCTTTACTACGTTAAAGATGCTATATAAATGGCAATTGTTGTTGGGGACCCCAGATCGTAAGCTACCAATATCATATCAGCAAGCTATCGTATGATAAGTGCTGGGTGTGAGGATCCTGCAGAGCAACATAGAATTTTTGATATGTATTATACTACACAGGTATTCGATAAATACCTCATGTTACATGAACATGTCTACATTTAATGATTCCACACAAGCAAATAATAGTGCCTGTAATGGCAATACAGTACCCAAATGTTCTCATACTGTCCCTTCTTGACTCTTCTCAGAACCAGTAGAAACATGTCACCCTCCAGCTAACCTGAAGAACACCAATCAGCAGAATACCAAATGTTACATTTGTATTTGAAGCACTGATTACAGCGGGGGTGAAATTCAACTTCCACAAGAGAGCAAACAGGTGGATCGACTGTCCCTGATACAACCGGACAGATTTTCTTTTCTATTGACTTCAACGGAAAGGAAAACTGGGCGGAGTGTACAGCGGGAGATCGATCCATTACCGTCTGTTTGCACCGCCACCAAAATTGAATTTCACCTCTGTTATGTATGTAAACTTTGTAATAGTGCAAGACTTGCCGCCAGGGGGCGCACCTGTTGGAGACCCAAGGGTCACCTGCACACCTCGTGCAAGCAAGTATAAAAGGTTGTCTGCCAGGCTGCTTCTGCACTCTGGAGTTTTATTAAAGAGACTAAGGTCACATCAGTTTGAGCTTACAGCATACAGCCTTGTGGAGTTATTCTGAACGTGACAACCCCCACCCCTGGTTAGTCAGAAAATATAGGAGGACATTTTCAACTTGCATCCAAAATGGGTTGAAGTGAGCTGAGTGAGCGTGTCACTTGCCCAATGATGACAACGACAGGAATTTTCAGGTTCATGCTTCCTTTAAATTTGACAAGCAAAATGAGTTTAGAAAAGTTGGATCCAGTGTGCAAATGTAAGTATCCACAATGTTTTTCACGCCAACATGCTAAAAATGGAATACTGTGTAAACTGGCTGCAAATTGCTACGCTTACAATTCAACTGTAAATATTTTATAAATATTCAATAATTTTCTCTTTGGCTACATTTTTGAAAGCATTCCTTTCTGCCAGTTTCATGGTGTTGGCAAAGATTTATGTTCTGCCAAGTTTAAGTGCTGCTCTATTGCTCTTATAAAAAAAAATCTAAATGAACAATAAATTCAAAAGTCATCAAACATGGTGAAGCTCATTTAATTTCAATGGATTGATAGCAAGAATTACAGAGAATAAAACACCAAATATTTCCACACAATTTAGCTGTTTAATGCAGTAATAAGAGTTTGTGTAATACAATCATCGTTTCTAGGTTAAAACACCTCAGTTATCCACAACCGATATTCATTCAAGATGTAAGGTATGAATTAGTCTATCACTATTCAGTTGTTGTATTAGCATGTTAACAACCATGGCCATTGTGCTAAACCTTTAATGAATTCATATTTGTTGTGCAACACCTTTAACTTTTATCTTCTGTATTTTATGTCCCTATAACACTTTCTTATAACATTTTGGTTTGCATTTTATTTAATTTTTCAGTTGGGTTTTCATTCCTTTTATTTCTTTTTAAGAATTTTTAACATTGTTGTCTGCTTGACATAATAAATTTAAGTTGCAAATTGATTGCCTGCTTGGGATAATAAATGCAAATTGCAATTTGAGTACAAAAATAGGTTTTTCCCTGCACAGATAAGTAAAGTTGTTGGGCGTCAGCAACAATAATTAGCCCTCCTGGGCTGTTAAAAACTACGAGGGCGAGAAATTGGGCTCGGCTTTTCCTGCTTTTTGTGCGCTACGAGTGCCCTTAGGGTTCCAAAATGGCGGCCACGGTGAGAGCGCACACTTCTGATGCGAAGTGCACCAGACGTCATCTTGGTAAAGGGGTTAGCGTGCACGCACTTAACGTCCACCAGAGGTATGCAGAGCAGGCAGATCATGATGGAGAAGGAGGAGGAGGAAGGCGAAAAGAGGCTGCAACCTGGACAGCCCCTTTCTGCCCGGACTGTATGTGAAGAACTAATTTAAGTGCGATACCGGTAAACTCAGCCCCAATTCCCCATCCATCAACAGTCCCACACTCCTTACCTTCTCTCTGTCACTGGTCATCATATCATCCTCGTAACCATGATGCAAAAATAAAAACCAACACTAAATAATAATTGCAAAGAAAATTTATAAATTCAATCATGCCATATTGCATACATACTTGAACTAATCACTCTTGTGTATTCCCTTAGTGGCTGTCCTCCATGTGTCTTTGCCTGTCCAAATGCTCCTATGGAGTGCTACCTCAGTGGCTGGCGCATGGCTGGTGGAAGGCTGCTGACTTTCAATGGAGGAGACTGCAGATGGCCTTGGAGGACGACCTCGAGCAGCTCTGGACCGAGAAAGCCCGACTTCAGACCGCACCATCTCGGCACGGGCAGCAGCAGTCTAGGCTGGCTGGCTAACAGGCAGCATTTGAATGCTGTCATCCTGAGAGAGGACAGCAGGCTCGAGCTCCATGGAACCACTGCCACTCCCCCAGGGCGACGTCTCAGCAATCGTAGTAATCTGTTGGATGACAGATTGCTGTACTGGTGTGACACCCTGCAAGCCACTGGCATCCGCAACAGTCTGAGCTTGCAAGACATCAATCTCAGCTTCCACTGCAGCACTCAAGACTTTTGGTGGAAGGTGCTGGTGCTGCAATGGAAGCTGAGACATCGGCCATCAGAAGCTGCATCATGGTTGGGTCCACAAGTGTGCTAATGCAGTTGGCCGCCACTTCCATGCTGGGAAAGATAGGCTCCAAGCTCTGCACAAAGCCCTGTGCCAAGTTGGTACCGGACTCCTCTATGCTCCTTGAAATCGAATGCATGCTTTCTAGCAGGCTTCCCAATGCACCAAGCATTTTTTTGTATACACCCATCGACCTTCTTCTGTAGCCTGGTCCATCGAAGTGTTCATCTGAGTCCTCAGCAGCAGAATTCATGTGCAACCGTGCCCTCCGGTGAGCTGACACTGGAGCTATCCTTGCCCCCTGCCCTGGCTACAGCACACTTGTGCCCAGTGTCTCACCATGTGCAGATCCGCCTCTGTGCTATCCTCTAAGATAAGCGCAGTATCTGAATCTGAGCTGGTCGCTGCGAGTGTGAAATCGAGTGACGGTGTGTCTTCATCATCACTGTCTTCTTGGTTTTCCTCCACTGTCTGGCCAGTTTGCACTTCTTGGGTATCTGAAAGCAAAAAGGCACAATGGTAAGGTTGTGGTGAGGGGAGGTGGGAGAGCAAGCACCATCTGCAGCTTGTACGTAGAAGAGATTATAAGATGAGGAGGAAGTAGGATGTGAGAAGGGGATTAGGTATGTGGATACCGTCATCTTCAGTGGATTCAGCCCCACTGCTGGTCACGGCCTCAGCAATGGTCCTTCTGATAATGGTTAGCACTGCTTAGCATATGAATGTTAGGTATAAGTCCTGATTAATTGGAGATTGTCGATAGGTGAATGATGGGGGTGTGGTGAATTGAGCAATGGCTGAGGGTAGTGGTGCTGTTGGTAGGATATGGCATTTGTAGATGAATTCACTGACCTTGACCACTCGTGTGAGGTCATTAAACTTCTTGCGACACTGTATCCACGTCCTCGGGCTAAAATCCTGGCACTGACCTCCAGGGCTATCTGGTCCACTGCCGTTACACCGTGTGTCTGGAGGGCCTCACGGCCCCCTGTGGATACAGGACATCACTCCTTTCCACCTCCTCCACCAAGACCCCCAGAGTAGTGCTGGAAAACCTTGGTGCATGCTCTTTCCTATGGTCAGCCATTTGTTGATTGTTGCACAGCACTATTCTGAAATATGCCATCACCTCCAGCAGCGTCAATGCACCTTCCCTTTAAGAAGCGCGAGCTAGCTTCAAGAAGTGCAGTCTAGCTTTAAGTAGCGTTAGCAAGTAACGGTATTGGGCCCCCTGCTGATGCATGCAGCCAATGAACAGTTAGCGCTGGCTGTATGCAGAAATCATGATAATGAGCAGGCAGTATGAAGACGGCGTACTGGCTGCATTACATTGAATGGATACAATTTAGCCCCGAGACAGTTCTACTTGATCTTTTTTATACTTAGAAAAGTAAACAGTAAGGAGGTGAGTAGCATAATTCAGGAAGCCACGGAGAGACTGGTGAAATGGGCAGAAACATGGCAGATGAAATTTAATGCAGAGATTTGTGAAGTGATGTATTTTGGAAGATTGAAGAGAGGCAATAGTACAATTTTGAAGGGAGTGCAGGAACAGAGAGACCCTGTGGTTCACATACTCTAATGTGGATGCATTGGTGATCATTTTTCAACAATCTATATACTCTGGATCTGTTTCCTATGGATTGGAGGGTAGCTAATGTAAGCCCACTTTTTAAAAAAGGAGGGAGAGAAAACAGGGAATTATAAACCGGTTAGCCTGACATCGGTGGTGGGGAAAATGTTGGAATCAATTATTAAACATGTAATAGCAGCGCATTTGGAAAGCAGCGACAGGATCGGTTCAAGTCAGCATGGATTTATGAAAGGGAAATTATGCTTGACAAATCTTCCAGAATTTTTTTGAGGATGTAACTAGTGGAATGGACAAGGGGGAGCCAGTGCATGTGATGTATTTAGACTTTCAAAAGGCTTCTGACAAGAGATTAGTGTGCAAAATTAAAACACATGGAATTGGGGGTAATGTATTAACATGGATAGAGAATTGGTTGGCAGATGGGAAGCAAAAAGTCTGGATAAACAGGTCCTTTTCAGAATGGCAGGCAATGACTAGTGGGGTCCCGCAAGTTTCAGTTCTGGGACCCCAACTATTTACAACATACATTAATGATTTAGACGAAGGAATTGAATGTAATATCTCCAAGTTTGCAGATGACACTAAGCTGGGTGGCAGTGTGAGCTGTGAGGAGGATGCTAAGCGGCTGCAGGGTGACTTGGACAGGTTAGGTGCATGGGCAAATACATGGCAGATGCGGTATAATGTAGATAAATGTGAGGTTATCCACTTTGGTGGTAAAAACAGGAAGGAATATTATTATCTGAATGGTGACAGATTAGTAAAAGGGGAGGTGCAACAAGACCTGGGTGTCAAGATATATCAGTCATTGAAAGAGCAGGCAGTGAAGAAGGCAAATGGCATTTGGCCTTCATAGCGAGAGGATTTGAGTATAGGAGCAGGGAGGTCTTACTACAGTTGTACAGGGCCTTGGTGAGGCCACACCTTGATTATTGTGTGCAGTTTTGGTCTCCTAATCTGAGGAGGGACATTCTTGCTATTGAGGGAGTGCAGCGAAGGTTCTCCAGACTGTTCCCGGGATGACATGACTGACATATGAAGAAAGACTGGATCGACTAGGCTTATATTCAATGGAATTTAGAAGAATGAGAGGGGATCTCATAGAAACATATAAAATTCTGACGGAATTGGACAGGTTGGATGCAGGAAAAATGTTCCCGGTGTTGGGGAAGTCCAGAACCAGGGGTCACAGTCTAAGGATAAGGGGTAAGCCATTTAGGACTGAGATGAGGAGAGTTGTGAGCTTGTGGAATTCTCTACCACAGAAAGTTGTTGAGGCCAGTTCATTCGATATATTCAAAAGGGAGTTAGATGTGGCCCTTACGGCTAAAGGGATCAAGGTGTATGAAGAGAAAGCAGGAATGGGGTACTGAAGTTGCATGATCAGCCATGATCATATTGAATGGTGGTGCAGACTCGAAGGGCCGAATGGCCTACTCCTGCACCTATTTTCTATGTTTCTAATCTTTGAAGATGACAGGACAAGTCGACAAGGTTGTTAAAAATGCATATGGTATACTTGCCTTTATAAATAGAGGTGTAGAGTACAAAAGCAAGGAAGTTATAATTCACTGGTTAGGCCTCAGCTGCAGTATTGAGGGCAATTTTACCTAACCCGCCCGTCGGGAAACTGATGGGATCAGGTGTACCGCTGATTTTACACCCCGCCCAATTTCACTCTCCACTGAAGTCAATAGAGAGTAACATTGGGTGAGATATAAAACCGGCATTCCCTATAATCCCCTAGTTTTCCTGCCTGGCGAGTTAGGTTAAAATTGCCTCCAATTGTCCAATTATGGGCATCACACTTTGGGAAGGATGTCAAGGCCTTGGAGAGGCCACAGTGGAAATTTACTAGAATGGTTCATGCGATAAGGAACTTTAGTTTATGTGGAAAGACTAGTGAAGCTGGGATTGCTTTTCTTAGAACAGAGACGGTTAAAAGGAGAATTAATAAAAAGGTGTTCAAAATTATGAAGGGTTTTGATAGAGCCGCAAGTTATTGTGATCTGGAATGCACTGCCTGAAAGGGTTGTGGAAGCAGATTTAATAATAATTTTCAAAAGGGAATTGGACATATACTTGAAGAGAAAAAGCTTGCTGGGCTATGGAGACAGAGCAAGAAAGTGGGACTAATTGGATCGCTCTTTCAAAGAGCCGGCACAGGAACAATGGCCCGAATGGCCTACTTCTGTGCTGTATGATTGTGTGTCTTCTCATTATTTGGAAATAGCAAACCATAAATTATAGAAAGTTCGTAGTACTCTTTGAAGGTTAGTTTTTTTTGCAACTTACGCTTGCATAAAGAAAGGTGCCACAGTTGACGTTAAATAAATATGTTATTACTTTGCAAAAAGGTATTCTGTTTCAGCTAGGATTATGCTTGAATCAGGATTTCTACATAATGGGAACAAAAATAAATGACACATTGTAATTCTACACTTGGATCATGTGTGCACTTTTCTAGACGCCACTATATTAACCCAGAGTGCTAGCAAAGCTCAGAATCTGCACTCCTCCACAGCGTATGAGCTATGAGTTAATGTTATCACATAAGAACATATGTGTACATAGGATGGAATAAGGCAGATGTTTGCAGAATAAAATGGAATTAATGTTCTCTGCAGCTGATATGCTGTGCTTAGAAATGCAATCTACTGATTTCCAGTGGTGTAAGACAAATATTATCCAAAGTCAATATCCAATGGGTGGAACCATACTACTCCATTTCAAGGTAAGTTAGTAAAATTAGCTAGTACCCTGTATATGCAAAGTACTGTCAGCTTGATAGAGAATTCAACACAAGATACTAAGATAACTTTAAAACCCAATATCACCTATGAGTCAGAAAGTTGTGGGTTCAAGTCCCACTCCAGAGACTTGAACACAAAAATATCTAGGCTGAAACTCTAGTTCAGTACTGAGGGAGTGCTGCTCTGTTAGAGGTGCCATCTTTCGGTTGAAACGTTAAACCGAGGCCCTGTCTCCCCTCTCAAGTAGTCGCAAAAGATCCTAGTGTCCTGGCCAATATTCATCCCTCAATCAACGTTACTAAAACTGATTATCTGGTCATTATCACATTGCTATCCGTGGGAGCTTGCTACGCGCAAATTGGCTGCCGAGTTTCCTACATTACAACAATGACTACATTTCAAAAAGTACTTCTTTGGCTGTAAAGCGCTTTGGGATGTCCGGCGGTCGTGAAAGATGCTCTATAAATGCAAGTCTTTCGTTCTTTCTTTTGGGTAGGTCGTCAGGAGAGGATTCGGCAGGTCTCACAGGTGGGAAGGGGGGAGTCTGGGGCAGCAGAGGCAGAAGAGGCTCCACAAGGAAAACCTGGGCCTCTGTTGCCCCAGACTCGCCCTTCTCATCTGTGAGACCCTGCGAATCCTCCCCTGACGACCTACCCAAGCGCCAGCAGCAGCCTTGGGGCCACCTGATCTACAACTGCTGGATGCTGGTCAGCAGCATATAAATGAGGGTCGGACATTAACTTGGGCCTCCAGGGGCTGCACACTCACCCAGTCGGCTCGCCACCCATGAGCTAAAATCCCCCCCCCCCCTTACGTGTTTCTTGTAATATATGTAGATTTCAAAACATAAAATAATTTAACAAACTATTTTGAACTTATCATTCACCACCTAATTTCCAATCAGGTCTTCATTTACACAGTATGACCAGCCACAAAGCTCCTCAGGCCACATTCAATTGCATTTAGCAGTATATGACAGGTGGGCGGAAGAATATTACTGTTATAGAGAATACTTTATAACTCACAAACAGCAAATTCCTCTGAGCAGCAAGTGGCAGTTTCAAAACAAACATGCTTTTCTTTTAGCACGTACTCATTTTCTCTCCTTTGCTGAAAACAGTGTCTGGATATACAAGCACTCACAACCCTCCAGTACCTTACCCACGTGACTATTCCTCATAAATAATCCAGGCATTGAGTGTTGACAGACTATTTTGACCGTGAATGGCATCACAGCTAAGCCCAATTTTGTCTTCATTCACCATGAACACACAAACACTCTCCAGTGATATCACTGAACAGTGATCAGAAATTGCTCTTAGAAGGAATATGTGTAAATTAACTTTATCTTTGATCCCAAACTGCCACTGAATTAAGCCTCTATATAAACCATTGCCTACTTGCTTGGTGTAACTGTACATCACTACTGGGCAAACAAGCGCTAATCAACATTTGTCCAGTTAGGCAAATGCAAATTTCTCATTTTTAGGTGGCAAAATCCTTCATTTTTCAATTCTTCAAATAAAATAGCTAAGCACAGAATCCAAAAGTAGGAAATAACTAAAATATTTCTTTATTTTACACTATACAATTTTATTGCCAAAACTGGAATTTTTTGAGGATGTTTCCAGTAGAGTGGACAAGGGAGAACCAGTTGATGTGGTATATTTGGACTTTCAGAAGGCTTTCGACAAGGTCCCACACAAGAGATTAATGTGCAAAGTTAAAGCACATGGGATTGGGGGTAGTGTGCTGACATGGATTGAGAACTGGTTGTCAGACAGGAAGCAAAGAGTAGGAGTAAATGGGGACTTTTCAGAATGGCAGGCAGTGACTAGTGGGGTACCGCAAGGTTCTGTGCTGGGGCCCCAGCTGTTTACACTGTACATTAATGATTTAGACGAGGGGATTAAATGTAGTATCTCCAAATTTGCGGATGACACTAAGTTGAGTGGCAGTGTGAGCTGCGAGGAGGATTCTATGAGGCTGCAGAGCGACTTGGATAGGTTAGGTGAGTGGGCAAATGCATGGCAGATGAAGTATAATGTGTATAAATGTGAGGTTATCCACTTTGGTGGTAAAAACAGAGAGACAGACTATTATCTGAATGGTGACAGATTAGGAAAAGGGCAGGTGCAAAGAGACCTGGGTGTCATGGTACATCAGTCATTGAAGGTTGGCATGCAGGTACAGCAGGCGGTTAAGAAAGCAAATGGCATGTTGGCCTTCATAGCGAGGGGATTTGAGTACAAGGGCAGGGAGGTGTTGCTACAATTGTACAGGGCCTTGGTGAGGCCACACCTGGAGTATTGTGTACAGTTTTGGTCTCCTAACCTGAGGAAGGACATTCTTGCTATTGAGGGAGTGCAGCGAAGGTTCACCAGACTGATTCCCGGGATGGCGGGACTGACCTATCAAGAAAGACTGGATCAACTGGGCTTGTATTCACTGGAATTCAGAAGAATGAGAGGGGACCTCATAGAAACGTTTAAAATTCTGACGGGGTTAGACAGGTTAGATGCAGGAAGAATGTTCCCAATGTTGGGGAAGTCCAGAACCAGGGGACACAGTCTAAGGATAAGGGGGAAGCCATTTAGGACCGAGATGAGGAGGAATTTCTTCACCCAGAGAGTGGTGAACCTGTGGAATTCTCTACCACAGAAAGTTGTTGAGGCCAATTCACTAAATATATTCAAAAAGGAGTTAGATGAAGTCCTTTCTACTAGGGGAATCAAGGGGTATGGTGAGAAAGCAGGAATGGGGTACTGAAGTTGCATGTTCAGCCATGAACTCATTGAATGGCGGTGCAGGCTAGAAGGGCCGAATGGCCTACTCCTGCACCTATTTTCTATGTTTCTATGTTTCTATGTTTCAACATGTTCTAACTTCAGTTCTGTCAGCCAGTGAGGTTTAGTACCATAAGGTTTTGTAAGGAAACACAAGATATTTATATATACATGCTCAATTTTACTAAATACATTGCATAACACTAGAATGGAGATTTGTTGATTTTTTTCTGCTCACTTAGGTATCATTTTCTATGCAAACAAATCCAAACAGTAAAACCAAAAAGCAAATCATTGATACAAATGGCAATTTTCTTAATAGGATTAACTGTCTAGTAAAAGGAATCCTGGGGAAAAAAATGAAAACACGATTGTAAAATCCATTATAATTTACCAGCCAAAAGACAACCTCCATGAGAGACTGAAAACCATTATAAATGCAAGTCACCACGTGCAGACTGTGAAGATATCTGCACAGGTTGAAACAAAACAAGGGATGCATGTCAGACCCGACTAACTTGCATGTGCAGTGCACACTGAAATTCTACAGGGCTTCCACGTCATTTAACACATCGATAGACACCTGGAAAAGCCAAACCAGTAACCAGCATAGCAACATTACTGAATGGAAGGCAGGGGAAGCATTATACACACTGTTGAACAGAAACTCTTAAAGCACCTTCAAGTAAGTGTGTTAATTTCATACGGAATCAGAATAACATCCATGACTAAACTTGAAGGATATAACACTGCAACAAAGAATAAAACAACCAAATAAATACACAAAGCACAAATTCTTCAAATAGTCTAAAAACAAAACAAACAAAAAAAGTCTAGAAATTACTGTTTGTTATTAATGAAGGATTAAAGGATTGTTTATGCTGTTTCAGCATTATTAAGCACATACATAAAAGTGCAATTTTACTATTTTCTTCAGGGCATTATAGCATGCACGACAACAATCACACAGCGAAGCATCCAATGGAACACAAGCAGCAATAATCACAGTCGGCACCTTTTAATGGCACTAAGTAACCAATTAAAACATTGAAATAGCACACGTCAGCCCAGTCCAGCTGTTTGCTCAGTGATTTTCCTGTTAAATGAAGTATAGCAGATAAAAGAAGTGCCATATTGATGACCGGGCACTGGTGGCATTTCTACAAAGGGTGAGAGACAAGGAGACCATATATGGGCTGGGTGGACGTCACCATCCTCAGCACTCCCCTGCCCCCAGAAGTGACTGGTTCAGCAGGTATGGAAGGAAATAGCAGAGCTCATCAATGCAGGAGATGGCAGGCTGTGAAGAAGAAAATGCAGATCACTAATGCAGGTCAAAACTATTAATATGCATGACAAACACCCAAGAAAGTCAGCCTTCTCTTCTATCATAAAAAACAGTGTGAGGATGATATGCAGTTAACGTGGCATGCGAGAACCAGAGCAATGAATTATTAGCATGAATGGGAATATTTATGTATGGAAATATGCAATTATTGAGTGTTTTTGCAAAACAGCAACATTTTCAAAGGAGGGTTTAGATAATGAATGCGTGGAAGTAAACTTAACAGGGTGTTGCCTATTACATTCAAAAAGCTGCCAATCAGACACATATCTGAACAAATCACAAAACAAGCTTATATTTGAATTGAGTGGCTTGGCACCTCGCTTAAGCAAGGTTTGGTGACAAACTGAACCATCATTGCAACATGGTATCAAATTAAACTGAGACATGGTTTTTGGTTTGCAACTCCTTATGTATAATAACAGATTTAAAGAAGCTACTACCAAACAAAGTCTTTGACATAATGCTTTATTTCTGTCTCAGAAGCTTCCAAAGAAGCCAACATGCACCTGCATTATTCTATGCTGGCGTTCCCATGCCAATCGGTCACTGATGGAATAAATGTTCATCTGGTTCATGCAGTGATGGGTGCAGGGGCTTAACCAGCAATATACAAGAAATCGATAACTTTCTGGGCTCTGGGGAAGCCAAAAGACCTCTAAAAATGTGCTCCCTATTATACTAATGCTGTTGGTCAGGTGGGATAGTGGCTAAGTTTCTGTACTTGCCAAAAAAAAGGAATCTGTAACCTCTTTAATACATCTGTGCACAGAAACTGACTGACACTATATACAAACGAAAATGGAGCCTTGACGAGGTTATGGAAGAATCACGATTGAAGATAAATACTGAAAATGAAACTAAATTGAGCAGTCAACAGGCCCAGACTTTTTGCAGCCAGAATACTAACTATACTTTTCCAAAGATTTTTCAAAATGGGAATTCTGTCAAAGAACAGGAGGTTGACAAATGAAAGGAGAAAAGCTGCAATGAAGATTGGAATGATACCATGAATGTGAGGTTATAGTTATGAAGAAAGGTTCAAAAATGTCATCTTTTTTCACTGGAGCAGGAAGAGTTCAGGGGGATCCAAAAGAGGTATCAAAATCATAAAAGATTTTGAGAGTGTAAATAATAAAAGATTGTTTAAATTAATCAGTAACAAGGGGCATAGGCTGCTATTATCACGAGAAAAATGAAGGGAAAAGTTTAAAAAGGTTATTAAACCATGGAATCCTTTACCAAAGTGGGCATTGAAGCAGAGGTTAAAACATTGTTTAAAATGGAATTGGCCAAGTATTTGAGAAAAAAAGGAAATGGGATTACAATAGATAGTTCCAGTTGGAGATCTAGCACAGACACAGGCATAACAGACACAGGACCTGGAGGTACTTGTGCATGAAACACAAAAGGATCGTATGCAGGTACAGCAGGTGATCAGGAAGGCCAATGGTATCTTGGCCTTTATTGCGAAGGGGATGGAGTATAAAAGCAGGGAAGTCTTGCTACAGCTATATAAGGTATTGGTAAGGCCACACCTGGAATACTGCGTGCAGTTTTGTTTTCCATATTTACGAAAGGATATACTTGCTTTGGAGGCAGTTCAGAGAAGGTTCACTAGGTTGATTCTGGGGATGAGGGGGTTGACTTATGAGGAAAGGTTGAGTAGATTGGGCTTCTACTTATTGGAATTCAGAAGAATGAGAGGTGATCTTATCGAAACGTGTAAGATTATGAGGGGGCTTGACAAGGTGGATGCAGAGAGGATGTTTCCACTGATGGGAGAAGACTAGAACTAGAGGGCATAATCTTAAAATAAGGGGCTGCCAATTTAAAACAGAGATGAGGAGAAATTTCTTCTCTCAGAGAGTTTAAAATCTGTGAAATTCGCTGCCTCAGAGAGCTGTGGAAGCTGGGACATTGAATAAATTTAAGACAGAAATAGATAGTTTCTTAAACAATAAGGGGATAAGGGGTTATGGTGAGTGGGCAGGGAAGTGGAGCTGAGTCCATGATCAGGTCAGCCATGATCTTATTGAATGGTGGAGCAGGTTCGAGGGACCGTATGGCCTACTCCTGTTCCTATTTCTTATGTTCTTATGTTCTTTATAATGGGCCGAAAGGTCTCCTTCTGTGCTGTAATTTATATGACTTGTTCCATCATTTGCTTTGCAGTGTGCGACAATAATGGGTTAAATGTGCACTTTTCCACATTTCTGAAATGACTGCTACCTAATGCATGAATAGTGCATACATTCAGTAACACCGATTGTAATTTTCAGGCATGTGTGAAAAAGACTATTAAGTAACATATCTCCAAGTTTTGATCCAACAGAATTACTATTGTGACACAACTGCCATTGTCAAAAATTAAATGAGTATAAAAAATATGGAGTAAACTGTGAGGTAAAGTTCAAATACAGGTACAACGTCCCGAATCCAGAACTCCGAAAACGGGAATTGTCCGAAAACCGGACATTTCGACGAGAAGCGGAGAGGTCCGAAATCGGCACGGATTCAGGCGGTGGCGAAGTCCGAAATCCGGCAAAACCTGAAATCCGGCACGGATTCGGTCTCGAGGATTCCGGATTTCAGACTATTGATTTTCTTGTCTGAAATCTGGAAAAACCTAAAAGCCGGCACGACTCAGTCCCGAGGATTCCAGAATTCAGACCTTGTACCTGTATAATAATTTTGTAATCAAAATATTGTTCAGTTTTTCCTAAATCTATAGCTGAAGGAAAATGAAAACTAGTGGCAATATTTTTTGCTCTATATTTACTGAGTCAACCAAGAAACCAAGCCACATAATTTAAATTCACTTAGTGTTTGTTGAAAGTGAGAGGATTATTTCACGTGACGAATCCATATAGTTACTGCTACATCTGTACAATGGGTGATAAGTTCCACCAAGAGGATTTCTCTGTACTGGCAGGTTATAATACATTCTACCTTGATTTTTAAATGAAACAATTTATTCAATTTTCACTTCAACAGTGCAGAAACAGTTGAATGGATATTCAGACATCTTTATTCTGTCTAAATGGTAATAGATATCTCCTCAGATCTATGATTTATGTTCTCGTTCCACATTTTGTGGTACAAAGAAGATGGAATGGTGATTTATTTAAACCAGGTGGAATTTATATGCTACCTGGGATAGGGATATAGCATAAGGTTTGAGTGTTTCTCCAACCTTATGATATATCAGGTAGGAATGTTCAGTGACTAAACACACAATTCAGATGTCCTTCTGGCCCTGAGTGAAATGATCAGAATTAAAGTTTTCCATAACAAAACATCAGGTTCAAGTGGAGATTAAATTAGCTTTTACAATACTATAATCAAAACCCATAAAGGTTTGTGAAATCTGGCCTCAGCTCTTTTTTAAAAGTTTTTCTTGAACCACACTGAACCATCTAAAGGGAACTGAAATGCTGACACGGGAGTTGGGTAAAGCATGATAGAGTTAGATTCAGATCTTCATCTCTGAGAGTTAAAATAATATTTCAGGGATTCAACACATATTGGGAAGTCGCTCCCTCTTCTGACTCCAAATGCCTGAATGGACCATGTGCAATAGGCACCTCAAGTCGCTAGTGAAATTCCACCAACGACGTCTCCGCAAGATCCTACAAACTCTTGCCGCTCCTTCGCCCCTCCTGCTGTGCCTGCCCACACTGCAAGCAGCAACCTGGCTTCGCAGCCGTCGCCCAGGAGAAGCGTGAAACTGTAACACAGAAGAGGTGAGGACCCAGGAGCAGCACGGGCCAGCCCACACTGCGATATGTGTGCGCGCTCGGTCTGTGCAGCAGAGCTAGTCTCCAGTTAGTCTTGGGTAATCCTTGCCACTGGACCAAAACCAAGCACCAAGCTCTGTCAAGCCCGTGTGGTGGCTGGTGTGCAACGGTCACCACACGTTTAAAAAAAAAAATCCAAGCACAGGCATCTTCCACCCTTCACGATGTACTTCTGGATCTGGAATATTAGGTCCTTCATTGAAACACCTGTGAACTCATCCCTTTTTGGCGTGGAAGCAAGTCATCCTCGCTTTGAGGGACTGCCTATGATGATGATGAAGATCCTACAAATCCCCTGGGAGGACAGACGTACCAACATTAGCGTCCTCGACCAGGCCAACATCCCCAGCATTGAAGCACTGACCACACTCGATCAGCTCCGCTGGGCAGGCCACACTGTTTGCATGCCAGACACTAGACTCCCAAAGCAAGCACTCTACGCGGAACTCCTTCACGGCAAACGAGCCCAAGGTGGGCAGAGGAAACATTACAAGGACACCCTCAAATCCTCCCTGATAAAGTGCAACATCCCCAATGATATCTGGGAGTCCCTGGCCAAAGACCGTCCTAAGTGGAGGAAGTGCATCCGGGAGGGCGCTGAGCACCTCAAGTCTCAACGCCGAGAGCATGCAGAAATCAAGCGCAGGCAGCGGAAAGAGCGTGCGGCAAACCAGTCCCACTCTCCCTTTCCCTCAACGACAATCTGTCCCACCTGTGACAGAGACTGTAATTCGCGTATTGGACTGTTCAGCCACCTAAGGACTCATTTTAAGAGTGGAAGCAAGTCTTCCTCGATTCCGAGGGACTGCCTATGATGATATGATGATGATGATTCATCACTGTTCTAAGGCTTTGGGTCTATGTGCATGCCAGACACAGTTGTAGGCTTTGAATACTAAAGGGGTTACCTTCCCAGCTGCAGGCAAAAGGAACTTTTGGCATATTTCCACCAGTTTCCAGGAAACATTCCACCCATTCTCTGCTGAATCAGCCACACACAAACTTCTTCTAGCAGAGAATAAAAACATCCAATCATATAATAGCACTGATAATCACAAGTAAGTTGCAAAACAAACTGTAAATCAGACACCTCACCCTCTACAAAGGCACATGTGGAGATATGGGCCTCCCCTGATGCTTCAGTGTAGAAGTACACTGCATGATGTGGCACTGAACCATACAGGATAATAAAGTGATCGGTTTTATCCCTGGTCTGTGCAGCCATGCATGGAACCCCCACCTCAGCATAATTCACCAACTCTAAAGAGGAAAAGGATAAAAATTAAAAAGGGGTAAAACTAAAAATCCTTGGTAAGACTCAAAGCCAACAACCAGGTCAATAAGGCAAAGCAGAAGGAAAAAACACTGAAAATACTCAGCAAGTCAGACAACAGCTGTGGAAAAACACAAGTCAGTCAGTTGGCATTTTCGGTCTGAGTCTCCCCCTCAGGACTGGAAGATATTACAGATGAATATCATTCAAAAGGGAACAGAACAAGGGAAAGAGGAAGGGAAGAGGTAAAACCACACATGCATGAAAATAAATAGAAAGACCTGTGAAATGCTTGTGTGAAGAACAGGAGATGGTTGAATGGCAGAAGTGATATTAGCAGGAGAAAAAAAGAGGTATTATGAGAGAAATCTATAAAATAGAAAATATATACAAGGTGCAGGGAGTGTATGAAAAGTCAAAGGCGGGTAGGTAGAAAGGGAATCACGAACAATTCGCAAGGCAGAAGAGGATCCAGTGACCCGGAATCTGGTGGATGCAGGTCACTCTACCAGTAGTGTTCTGATGCGGGGGAAGGGTTCCCCCACCCCGATACCAACCCATGCTTTCCCCCCATTAACAGAAATGCAAGAAGGCTTATCCCACATTGGAAGCACCTAATGTTAGAGAGAAATAGGAGCTGTAGTTCCAATGTTGTTAAAGTCAATGTTAAGGCCAGAGAGCTGAATAGTATCTAGTAGGAAGATGAGGTGCTGTTTTTTTGAGCTTTGTTGAGTTTCATTGGAACAGTGCAGAAGGCAAAAGACAGAGAGGCCTGAGTGGAAGTGAGACTAAGAACTGAAACAGCTAGCAACAAGGAATTGGAGTCACACTCATAGACAGAGTGGAGGTGTTCAGCAAAGTTTGGCTTCCCAATGTACCGTGCACCGTGAGCAGAGAATGCAGTATACTAGATTGGAGGATGTACATATAATTTGCTGTCTCACAGAAGGAGCATTCGGAACCCCGCACAATGGTACGGAAGGAGTTGAGCAACGTTCCCTCAAATACAAAAGCAAAACACTGCAGATGCTGGAATCTGAAATAAAAACAGAAAATGCTGGAAATCTCAGCAGGTCAGGCAGCCTCTGTGGAGAGAAACAGAGTTAACGTTTCGTGCCTGTGTCAGAACGTTCCCTCGAAGCTGTGCAGCTGGCTGGCTCGGCTTTTCAAATGTGAATTTTTGTGCGTGCATGAAAATTTGAATGAGCCACACCTGTATTAGCGGGACCCCGTACCCAAAAATAAATTAGGGGGAACATTGATAGGCAGGTGTTGCATATTCAAAAAGGCAGTTTGATCCTGTGGCAGAGATGGCTGCCAAATGGACAGCAATATTTAGTATCCACAACGAAGAACCAAATCTCCAAACCAAGCAAGAAATGGGATGTATTTTCATCATCATAGGCAGTCCCTCGGAATTGAGGAAGACTTGCTTCCACTCTTAAAATATGAGTCCTTAGGTGACTAAACAGTCCAATATGAGAACCACAGTCCCTGTCACAGGTGGGACACAGGTGAGGGAAAGGGTGGGTGGGACAGGTTTGCCGCACGCTCTTTCCGCTGCCTGCGCTTGATTTCTGCATGCTCTCAGTGATGAGACTCGAGGTGCTCAGCGTCCTCCCGGATGCACTTCCTCCACTTGGGGCGGTCTTTGGCCAGGGACTCCCAGGTGTCAGTGGGGATGTTGCACTTTATCAGGGAGGCTTTGAGGGTGTCCTTGTAACGTTTCCTCTGCCCGCCTTTGGCTCGTTTGCCGTGAAGGAGTTCCGAGTAGTGCACTTGTTTTGGGAGCCTCGTGTCTAGCATGCGGACAATGTGGCCTGCCCAGCGGAGCTGACCAAGTGTGGTCAGTGCTTCAATGCTGGGGATGTTGGCCTGGTCGAGGACGCTAACGTTGGTGCGTCTGTCCTCCCAGGGGATTTGTAGGATCTTGCGGAGACATCGTTGGCGGTCTTTGGCCGGGGACTCCCAGTATTTTAAACCCATACTGCCTGGTGGGAACTAGTTGGGAGAGCTTTTAAAATAGACCGCTCAGGCTTACCGCTACAATGCCACTGGAATCGCGCTGGGCATCATTGTAACTGTTCACTGTATTTCAGTGGCTGTGGCACTCAGCAGAGACAGGCAGGAACCTCATAAATTTATGCAAATTAGTGAAGCTGCCACAGCATTCCTGTCAGATAAAGGCAGGTCAGCAGCTGTTGGAAAGACGACGAGGTCTTCCAAGACAAGTCAAAACATTTCCTTTGTGGGGCCAGGAGGAGCCGGAATGCCGATGAGTAGCTATTTGCTGGCAGGCCTTCCTCAGGTGGTCTCCAGGATGGGTTAAAATAATTTGCTTTGGTTCATGAAGCACCCGCCCAAGTCCGGCGGCGACAATACAGCGGGAGAGGGAGCCATTCCATTTCATAGGCCTCCCTGTCCAATTCCAGTGAGTTAAAATTGCTCTGAGAATTTATCTTGTCTAACTTGTCTCCTTCCAAACTATTTGGCATGTTGCATCTCATGTACTACCCCCAAGAGAACAATCTTCTTCAAATATATCAAAACCAAATGGTAAAGCTATAATGATGAAGATTTGGGTCATTTTACAACTGCTGTGGGAAGACTAAGTTCTGTGGGAAGAAAATGTATGGGTTTAATTGTGCATCGCTGCGCTGGCTCCAGAAAGACTGCAGCCCCTCTAACTAAGCAGCTAAATTAGCAGATTTAACACGAGGTGAAAATATTCTTCCCTCCATTTAATGTGGGGATGATTGATTTAGACTGGCAAAAAAAAATTGCACCTGGCTGAGATTTTATTGGCATGTAAAATATTTTCCCTTTCCCTTCAATCGGTCTCTTTTAATCCAGAGTCAAAGACCAGGGCCAGAATTTTCTTTCCCTGGGCAGCTTGGGTGTGGGCTGTCAGCACAGTTGGTCTGGACGCCGTTCCCCACTTCATCGCGCACTTCATAGCAACTTTCCCTTAATGGCGCCTATTAAGACAGCCCTGCACGTTACCCTGCTCTATTAAATGGTGCGGGTCTGATGACATCATCAATGAATCATTTTCACTGGGATATTTAACGGTAGCATTTGAGGGTTCATCAAGGAGTGTGCAGGCACTGTATTGGAGCATTGAAGTGTTGCAAAGCCTTGGAAGCATGACTGCATAGAAGCAGAGGGCTGCACCCAGGTTCTCGGATAACTCCCACCATATGCTTGTGGAGGGAGTCAGAGCACACGGGGAGGTTCTCTTCCTTTCTAATGGGCAGAAGAGGCTTATTCTCATCCTAATGCAATCATGCCAACTAACAACACACAAGGAGGCGGTTTGGCATTGGCACCCCACTCCATCATAGTCACCCTCTAAAGATGTAACCCATCCATTCCTTACACTCACTCCATGACTTTCACTCAACCTTCTCTTCTTTCCCTCCTTGCATGAGAAGGCAGCCCACCATACGAGGGAGTGAAGAGAACTGGTGGTGGCCCTCCATCATTGGCCACCTTAACTGCAGCAGAGGAAGTCGCCCTGGAAACATCAGGAGTTGCAGAGCAGCTGGTGATGGGAGGAGGAGGGGGACATTTCGGCAACCTGGTGACAGAATTACATCTCATACAGCTACATTGCATACAACAGTCACTCATATAGTGACTGATGCCAGCAGCTAGTGAATGGTCATCATGTGCATAATGGTCTTGTTCCCCATTCTTGATATGACATTTCTAAATCATCTCGTTACTCTCCAACAGGTCCATCAAGACCGCCCCCTGCTCCCGCTCGCACTGTCCAGGAGGAAGAGAAAGACGACTCCTCAAAAGGAGCCTCCAGCCTGTGAGGGTGCACCGTCACCAGACATAAACGCACCCAGCACCAGCGCAGATACGCACAGCTTGGTGGGTCCCATGCAAGATAGAGTAGAGTTGTCACCGGGTCATTCACAAGTGACAAATGAGCAAGAGCCGATGGTGGAGCTGGACAGAAGTGGAGACTCCTTGCTGGAGGATGGAGGATGCTCCCAGCTCTGCTCAGCTGCATTCAGGCGCTGAGCCATGGGGACCATCCAGAAAAGTTCCTGGAGGTGCAGAAAGAAGTGCAGGAGGGGGCTTTGACCGGTCTGGCAGCCGCGATGTCAGCAAATGTGCAGAGAATGGAGGAGTCCATCTCCAATATGAACAGCACCGTGTCACAGGCGATGGCGACTGTGGACTCTTCCATGGAAAGGTTGGCCACCTGCATGGAGCAGCTAATGCACCACTCACAGGAGCACATGCTACCTATGGAGAATAGATGGCAGAGGCTCACAGACATCCTCTCTAGGAGGCATGTCAACTTAGCGATAGGCGCAAGGAGGCAGGGTTCCCGATCCGCTCCAATTTATTTCAACTTTCACTCCCAACCCACCTCCAATCTGGCCTGCATGAACGCAAGATAATTCCGGCCAAGGTGTTTGTGGGAAATATTCTTCCCTGTCTAACAAATCAAAGACCTGAGGCTGCAATAGGGACAGGAGGATTTAGAACCATTGACTGAGACTGAGTAATAAAAATTAGACGGGATATAAAATGAGTTTCTTATGTTCATAAACACTACTGTAGTTGGTCAAACTGGCATGGAGTGAGCAAACCAAACCTAATGTTCTGCTGTGCCTGGTAACTAACAAACTAAACTGGACTACTTTAAAATACATTACCAAGCTTGTCTCCCCACATCTAACCATCACTGTTAAAAAAACCATTCAACCAAACAAACATGTTTTTTATTTGTCTGTGGTGCAGAATCATCTGGTGTATGTTAACTACTCGCCAATAAAAAGCTTTGCTTTATTTCATTGCCATAAGTAGCTAAGCTGTTTTACTGCACTAAACTTGTGCAACTACTGTACTAGCACATTTCTTGGCACTTACTATATAATGCACTTCAGGCTTTACTGGAATTTATATACAATTGGAAACATTTGGTTGGTCTTCCTGTTAGTGTGATCTAGTCTTTAAGATGAAAGCCTGAAAAAGATTCAATAGCATTCTCCACAAAAATTGGGAACCAATATGCCCTCGGACACATGGATTATGAAGAGCTGAAAACAATTACCCTGTTTTCTCAAGTAGTCACTATTTTGTCACTGGTAGGAACTAAACTTACAAATTATCAAAGAACTTTACATAATACAGTAAAATTACACTTTAATGGATTTTCAAGTATAGGTTTTTCCCAGCAGTAGGGCCATTCTTCATGTTGTGCAACTCTTCAGCAATCTGAAATCAGTGGCACATTCTGCCAAAAGTTCAAAGTTTAACAAAAATGGGCAAAAGATTCTCGGGGAGGGGTGACGGGGGGGGGGGACTGCGCATATTTGAAACCTGTAATCATTTATATACGGTAAGTCACATTTAGTACATGCATGTGACATGATTCAGGTACATGAACTAACTTACTTTGAAACTGGCACCAACTGTTGTGCCACTATTAGATTTTGCTCGGCCTAGTCTGACATCACTTTGAAGTTGATAAAATAAGGCTGCTCAGTAAAATTACTTTCCTCTATACCCACTACTGTTACGGATCATATCCGCTGATTAAAGTAAGTTATTTGAAATCCTAAAACAGTAGACATGGAAATGCCATATCATTAGCATCATCATAGGCGGTGATGATCTTCGAGGGACTGCCTATGATTATACCATAAGCACAAATTGCAGGAAGGTCACAGACACCTGAAACATCTCGGGTGCATATTTTTCTGATGCTGATGGATTGTGAGGTGACCAGTACGTGGGCTTATAAGTCCCAACACTTCAGTAGTCCATATTAAGGTCTATATTAAATCAACAGCCACTTCTCATATTTTACTTAGTGACATCTCAAGAAAAATACTGCAGAATTTGCTTTGGTATTTCCCAAGGAGAACACAAATTTCATGACACCCTTAGTTATATGGTACACTACATACTTTGTGTAAACTCAAGAAGAACATGTTTCTGCAATAGCCATTTGCATTTGTATAGCACCCGTCACATAAAAATATTTCAGAGTTTACAAATGGAAGAGGGAAACAAGCAGGTAGTGAAGGGGTCTGAATGGGGGCACCAAAGATATAGTTGAATAGGTTTTTGAGAAGATTTAAGGCAAGAAAACAATGTTTTGAAACAGGATAGAGGCACAACAGCCAAGAGATGGTGCAGTAAAAGGAACAATGAAGAAGCGGTATTCAGAGTACAAGAAACAGAGGATTCAGTTGGAGTAGATGAATAGAGAAGATTCCCATTGGGTAAAGTAAGAAGATAGAAAAATTTGAAGATCATGACAAGGATCTTCAAATTGATCTCCTGTGGCATAGGGAGCCATTGGAACTTCTGAAGGAAGAGCTGAATGATGTCCAGGACTTTGTGCTAGAGTGGACTCAGGTCACATAGTTCTAGCTTAGCTGTAGATTATGAAAGGTGGGGTTGGGAATGCCAACAAAGAAAACATTGGATTCATGGGAGTCAAACATTGGGCATAACTGGGCAATGTTCCAGAGTTAGCAGGTGGTTTTGGTGATAGGGTTCACAGCTCAAATCAGAATGCAAAGGTTGCATCATCCATCATCATCGTAGGCAGTCCCTCGGGATCGAGGAAGACTTGCTTCCACTCCTGAAGTGAGTTCTTTGGTGGCTGAACAGTCCAATATGAGAGCCACAGACTCTGTCACAGGTAGGACAGATCGTCGTTGAGGGAAGGGGTGGGTGGGACTGGTTTGCCGCATGGTCTTTCCGCTGCCTGCACTTGAGATGCTCAGTGCCCTCCCGAATGCACTTTCTCCACTTAGGGCGGTCTTTGGCCAGGGACTCCCAGGTGTCAGTGGGGATGTTGCACTTTATCAGGGAGGCTTTGAGGGTGTCCTTGTAACGTTTCCGCTGCCCACCTTTGGCTCATTTGCCGTGAAGGAGCTCCGCGTAGAGCACTTGCTTTGGGAGTCACGTGTCTGGCATGCGGACAACGTGGGCTGCCCAGCAGAGCTGATCGAGTGTGGTCAGTGCTTCAATGCTGGGGATGTTGGCCTGGACAAGGACGCTGATGTTGGTGCGCCTGTCCTCCCGGGGGATTTGCAGGATCTTGCGGAGACATCGTTGCCGGTATTTCTCCAGCGAATTGAGGTGTCTACTGTACATGGTCCATGTCTCTGAGCCATAGAGGAGGGCAGATATTACTACAGCCCTGTAGACCATGAGCTTGGTGGCAGTTTTGAGGGCCTGGTCTTCACTCTTTTCCTCAGGTGGCAAAGGTTGCACATCACTGATATCAGCTGAAGCAGGAAGCCAGGGACGTTGATAGAACCAGAACTAGAGGCACACATGTATTGGCAAAAGCTAAATATGATGGATTCAATTATATTGACAATGTGCTGTAGAAAATGTCAACTCACCCAAGACTTGCCATCAGTTAGGCAATGGAATAATACAGCAACAGCAGAGAGAGAGAGAGAGAGAGAGAGAGAGAGAGAGAGAGAGTACGGTGTCATTAGCATGAATGTGAAAGCCTATTCCATGTTTGTGAATTACGCTACCAAGGGATAAGACGCAGATGATGAATAGGATGGGTCCAAAGATATAGGTCCGGGCTGGGACCGGAAGAGTCAGTTAAAGGAGATGCACTGATAGAACTGGAACCATGAAAGAGCAGTCCTATTAGATATCCCATGATGGAGAGGTAGTAGCGGAGGTTAATGGAGTGCTCAACATTACTGAAGCAGGAAAAGGACAAGGAGAGACAAGAAGACTCAGTCACAGTCACACAGAATGCCACTGGTGACTTTAATTGGAACCGATTTGGTGCTTTGGGTGGATCTAAAACCAGATTGGAGAACCCTGAACAATGAATGATCAGAGTAATGAGTATTTGGGTAGAAACAATGCATTTGAGGACCTTGGAGAGAAAGAGCAAGTTAGAGTTAGAGCAATACTGTACTACAAATAAAAGGTCACATCAGAAGTATTTTAGGGGAGCCGCAGATAAGTTATTATCTAACTCAATACTCTTTTATATTTCTAAAGAGACAACAATTAAATTGAGCAGCATGCTATAAATCAAACATTCGAAAAAGCCTTTGCCATTGCGTATCGCTCCATTTGGGGACGGTAACCATCGCGATGCGGGACTTCCTGCTCCCGGCCACCGGGGAAGCGGCATGCTGTGGCTGCACCATCGCGGCCCGCACCCAGGGGAAAAACTCACGGAGGCCAGTAAGTCGGACGAAAATTTTAAAAAGACGCTGCGCATCTCCCCTTGAACTTTCGCCCCACGGGCAGAGTGCGGCCCGGTTCGCGCCCCGCAAGGCTGACGCGGACATTGCCCACGGCAGCCTCGCGGGACGCTGCCCAATTTCCGCCGCTGGCCGAAAAGGGGCTACCGCGGGGTGAAAACGGTCACTGCGCACGGAAATTACGTCAGTGTCGGAGGCGCAGCGGCCATGGACACTACCGGTGGGAGCAGGGTGTGACCAGTTTTGCACCTCCGCTAACTCCAGTGCAATTTCACGGAAGCCGGTTACGCACTCTAACCCTGGGCAGAAACACATTTGCGCCCCGTTAACGCCCCCCCCCCCGGAGACGTTAATGGAAGGCGCACAGCATGCCAATTCCGCCCCCTTTGTTTTGTAAATGACTAATAACTAACAAGTAATTAAAGTAAGTTGTTGAGCAGATTATATTAAATGATTTTTTTGTTTGTTGCTTTGTGCTTTTTTTTTTGACACAGCGGGAGTGGAAACCTTTAGTACATAGGACTACTGGCTTCTATTATTTCCCCCCAACAACACATTCTTCCCCAGATATGGATGTGCAATGGCCTCTTACACATTTGGCAAATATTCAAGTTCTTCTGCCAGCACGAATAAAAAGTTTTAGCTCCTGAATAATACCTAGCACCATCAACTAAGAAAATTCATCCAATGGAAGCATACATTTTTATGACGTCGGGCTAGGAACTTGAATATTCTGAATGTCTAAATGCAAGGTATGAAACCAGTTTAGCTATTAGGCTTAACCTCCCATTCTTGACCCACCCCCAAATCTAATTTTGAGTTAATGATCGATATGCTTATATTATAGCAACTTATAATTCTCACTTGTGTGTTAAGTTTTGGTGACTTAAACTCTGGACCACAATAAAAAGAAGTAAAAATGATGGAAATGCTTTGGGTAAAAGTGTGACTGTTTTCATAATGGTTACGTACAAAATTTCAATTGGCTGTAAGGCAGTATAGTAACAGTGCATTAGCAGTGCGACATGCTGTGTTACAATATATGTCCAAACTCAAAGTGAGGTTTGGTCACATTATTAGGTCAGAAACTGAGCAGAGAACATGACCTTCCCGATAAAGCGAAGGATAATTGTCACCCGATGTGACTCTTGCTTAAGAGTAGAATTAGTACACAGCGAGACATCGAGAAGCAGATTCTCTGCGCAACTGCTCCGGTTGGCAATGATGTCTGGCCTGTAAAGATCTAAAAAGGATCTGTAACATATCATGAAAAATGGATGCATAAAATAACTCAAGGAAAATAAATGGCCTCAAGTGGTTTTCTATGAGTGTCTATTATGAAAGGACTCTTGATATTTTAGTTTTCTTTCAAGTGTAAGAATCTTGATCAGAAGACTGAAATGAGCAACCCCAACCAACTCTCACTTCACACACAGTTACTAAAACTTTGTGACACACCACATCACAATTTTAATACCAGGAGTACTAAAAGTGAAAAAGACAATCACTTTTTGTTGGCTTTGCCTATGCTACAAATCAAACCATCGGAATATTCAACCATATTTAGAGGCAGATTCTCTATTCTCAACTTTAAAAAAAATTGACAACCAGTATGAGTAATCGAAGGCAGCAAATTAAGTTATGTTAGCGCACTGCTGTTTACTACAGATGTGGAGATGACTTACCATTGATGCAGTACAATATACATGCTGGAACTGAATTTTAAACAGATGATTTAGAAACTAAAATGCCTTTAACATAGAAAATAAAATGTTCAAAGACACTTCACAGAAGAGAAAAGGAGTGGAAACTAAGTTATTATGGGTGTTTTAGGAGGAATGGCCAAAGCTTAGAAGAAGAAATGGATTCTGAGAAAGTTTATAACGGAGTGGTGGGGAGGGGAGCAAGGGTCTGCCACAAAGGTGGAAGGGAGAGAGGGGAAGTCAGAGAAGGCATAGGAGGAGCATACAGATGGAGAAAACTATAGAGATAAGAATATAAGAAATAGGAGCAGGAGTCAGCCATACGGCCCCTCGAGCATGCCTCGCCATTCAATACGATCATGGCTGATCTGATCATGGACTCAGGTCCACTTCCCTGCCCTCTCCCCATAATTCCTTATCCCCATAACGTTTAAGAAACTGTCTATTCAACTGTCTATTAAATTTATTCAATATCCCAGCTTCCACAGCTCTCTGAGGCAGCAAATTCCACAGATTTACAACCCTCTGAGAGAAGAAATTTCTCCTCAGTTTTAAATGGGCGGCCCCTTATTCTAAGATCGTGCCCTCTAGTTCTAGTCTCCCCCATCAGTGGAAACACCCTCTCTGCATCTACATTGTTAAGCCCCCTCATAATCTTATACGTTTCGATAAGATCACCTCTCATTCTTCTGAATTCCAAACTACTCAACCTTTCCTCATAAGTTAACCCCCTCATCCCCGGAATCAACCTAGTGAACCTTCTCTGATAGGAAGGAAGAAATTTGTAAACGAGAGCAAGGAGTTTAAATTCAATTTATTCTTGGTCAGAAAGCCAATGTAGATCAGCGAGGATGGAGGTGATTGGTGAGCAGGGTTTAGATGTAAAAATAACTTGCCTTCTGTAATGCAAAATATACTTGCAGGATCTGAGTGATGAGTTTTGGAAGTCAAAACTGGAGGGTCCTGATTTTACATTGGCCTCGAATTTAAATGTACAGGAGCAACAGTGCTCCTTCTGACCCCACATTCAAAGAACCCAGATCACTGCCAGCCATCGCTTCCTATACCTCCCCCCCTGCCCGCCCCCCCCCACCTCCCAGCCCCGGGCATACTCATTCCTCAGTTATCTGGCATTGCTGCAGCCCGATCTTCAATCATACTTTGCCAGTGAGCAGCCTGCTACTCTCCCGCAGCTCACCGGCTCAATGGAGATTAGGCCCGAGGCCCAATAATAGGGACCTCATTCAGATGCAGGATTCCGCCCTTCACTCTCCATGTGCCTAAAAATGGGCACGCCCGCATTTCTAGCCTCAAACTATAAGGAGAACAAGTGTGAAAATTGAAAATATCAACAAGAGGGTACTTGCGTAAAACAGGCATTGTTGGAACAATGTAAAGACAGCCTACCCTGCATCTAAAAAATTTTACACTTGATCTGGGAGTGCAAAATCCTGACACTGGAGACAAAAACTGAAAATGTTCCAATATTCTGCTGACCAGTGCTAAATTGAAGGAGCATTTGTGGTAGTCCTAAAACGCTAAAAGAAACTACACTAGATAAAATGAGTCTAAAATACAGCTACTCGCTCACTGGATATTTTAAGAAATGGAAACTGAGTTATGTTGTGGGTTAGGACACAGTCACTTAATAGAAACATAGAAAATTGGTGCAGGAGTAGGCCATTTGGCCCTTCGAGCATGCACCACCATTCAATATGATCACGGCTGATCATTTTTGCAATTTTAGTACCCCATTCCTGCTTTCTTTCCATACCCCTTGATCCCTTTAGCCGTAAGGGCCACATCTAATTCCCTTTTGAATATATTGAACGAACTGGCCTCTACAACTTTCTGTGGTAGAGAATTCCACAGGTTCACAATTCTCTGAGTGAAGAAGTTTCTCCTCATCTCAGTCCTAAATGGCTTACCCCTTACCCTTAGACTGTGACCCCTGGTACTGGACTTCCCCAATATCGGGAACATTCATCCTGTATCTAACCTATCCAATCCAGTCAGAATTTTAGCTGTTTCTATGAGATCCCCTCTCATTCTGTTAATAAAGGATGATATCAGGGCAGTTGTGAGAGACGATATTGGCTCTAATGAACAAAATGTTGAATCATTGTGGGTGGAGATTAGAGATAGTAAGGGGAAAAAGTCACTGGTCGGCGTAGTTTATAGGCCCCCAAATAATAACTTCACGGTGGGGCGGGCAATAATCAAGGGCATAATGGAGGCATGTGAAAAAGGAACAGCAGTAATCATGGGGGATTTTAACCGACATATCGATTGGTCAAATCAAATCGCACGGGGTAGCCTGGAGGAGGAATTCATAGAATGCATACGGGATTGTTACAGAACCTACAAGGGAGCAAGCTATCTTAGATCTGGTTCTGTGTAATGAGACAGGAATAATAAACGATCTCCTAGTAAAAGATCCTCTCGGAATGCGTGATCACAGTATGGTTGAATTTATAATACAGATTGAGGGTGAGGAAGTAGTGTCTCAAACGAGCATACTATGCTTAAACAAAGCGGACTACAGTGGGTTGAGGGCAGAGTTGGCTAAAGTAGACTGGAAACACAGACTAAACGGTGGCACAATTGAGGAACAGTGGAGGACTTTTAAGGAGCTCTTTCATAGTGCTCAACAAAAATATATTCCAGTGAAAAAGAAGGGCGGTAAGAGAAGGGATAACCAGCCGTGGATAACCAAGGAAATAAAGGAGAGTATCAAATTAAAAACCAATGCATATAAGGTGGCCAAGGTTAGTGGGAAACAAGAAGATTGGGAAAATTTTAAACAACAGCAAAGAATGACTAAGAAAGCAATAAAGAAAGGAAAGATAGATTACGAAGGTAAACTTGCGCAAAACATAAAAACAGATAGTAAAAGCTTTTACAGATATATAAAACGGAAAAGAGTGACTAAAGTAAATGTTGGTCCCTTAGAAGATGAGAAGGGGGATTTAATAATGGTAAATGTGGAAATGGCTGAGACCGTAAACAATTATTTTGCTTCGGTCTTCACAGTGGAAGACACAAAAACCATGCCAAAAATTGCTGGTCACAGGAATGTGGGAAGGGAGGACCTTGAGACAATCACTATCACTAGGGGGAGTAGTGCTGGACAGGCTAATGGGACTCAAGGTAGACAAGTCCCCTGGTCCTGATGAAATGCATCCCAGGGTATTAAAAGAGATGGCGGAAGTTATAGCAGATGCGGATTGGAAAACAGCTAATGTAACGTCTTGGTTTAAAAAAGGGGGCAGACAAAAGGCAGGTAACTATAGGCCGGTTAGTTTAACATCTGTAGTGGGGAAAATGCTTGAAACTATCATTAAGGAAGAAATAGCGGGACATCTAGATAGGAATAGTGCAATCAAGCATACGCAGCATGGATTCATGAAGGGGAAATCATGTTTAACTAATTTACTGGAATTCTTTGAGGATATAACGAGCATGGTGGATAGAGGTGTACCGATGGATGTGGTGTATTTAGATTTTCAAAAGGCATTCGATAAGGTGCCACACAAAAGGTTACTACAGAAGATAAAGGTACGCGGATTCAGAGGAAATATATTAGCATGGATAGAGAATTGGCTGGCTAACAGAAAGCAGAGAGTCGGGATAAATGGGTCCTTTTCGGGTTGGACATCGGTGGTTAGTGGTGTGCCACAGGGATCGGTGCTGGAACCACAACTGTTTCCAATATACATAGATGACCTGGAAGAGGGGACTGAGTGTAGTGTAACAAAATTTGCAGATGACACAAAGATTAGTGGGAAAACGGGTTGTGTAGAGGACTCAGAGAGGCTGCAAAGAGATTTAGATAGGTTAAGCGAATGGGCTAAGGTTTGGCAGATGGAATACAATGTCGGAAAGTGTGAGGTCATCCACCTTGGGAAAAAAAACAGTAAAAGGGAATATTATTTGAATGGGAGAAATTACAACATGCTGCGGTGCAGAGGGACCTGGGGGTCCTTGTGCATGAATCCCAAAAAGTTAGTTTGCAGGTGCAGCAGGTAATCAGGAAGGCGAATGGAATGTTGGCCTTCATTGCAAGAGGGATGGAGTAAAAAGCAGGGAGGTCCTGCTGCAACTGTATAGGGTATTGGTGAGGCCGCACCTGGAGTACTACATGCAGTTTTGGTCACCTTACTTAAGGAAGGATATACTAGCTTTGGAGGGGATACAGAGACGATTCACGAGGCTGATTCCGGAGATGAGGGGGTTACCTTATGATGATAGATTGAGTAGACTGGGTCTTGATTCGTTGGAGTTCAGAAGGATGAGGGGTGATCTTATAGAAACATTTAAAATAATGAAAGGGATAGACAAGATAGAGGCAGAGAGGTTGTTTCCACTGGTCGGGGAGACTAGAACTAGGGGGCACAGCCTCAAAATATGGGGGAGCCAATTTAAAACCGAGTTGAGAAGGAATTTCTTCTCCCAGAGGGTTGTGAATCTGTAGAATTCTCTGCCCAAGGAAGCAGTTGAGGCTAGCTCATTGAATGTATTCAAATCACAGATAGATAGATTTTTAACCAATAAGGGAATTAAGGGTTACGGGGAGCGGGCGGGTAAGTGGAGCTGAGTCCACAGCCAGATCAGCCATGATCTTGTTGAATGGCGGAGCAGGCTCGAGGGGCTAGATGGCCTACTCCTGTTCCTAATTCTTATGTTCTTATTATAAATTCCAGTGAATATAAGCCTAGTCGACCCAGTCTTTCTTCATATGTCTGTCCTGCCATCCCGGGAATCAGTCTGGTGAACCTTTGCTGCATTCCCTGAAAAGCAAGAATGTCCTTCCTCAGATTAGGAGATCAAAACTGTACACAATATTCAAGGTGTGGCCTCACCAAGGCCCTGTACAAATGCAGTAAGACCTCCCTGCTCCTATACTCAAATCCTCTTGCTATGAAGGCCAACTTTGCCTTCTTTATCGCCTGCTGTACCTGCATGCCAACTTTCAATGACTGATGTGCCATGACACCCAGGTCTCGTTGCACTTTCCCTTTTCCTAATCTCTCACCATTCAGATAATATTCTGCCTTCCTGTTTTTGCCACCAAAGTGGATAACCTCACATTTAGCTACATTATACTGCATCTGCCATGCATTTGTCCACTCACCTAATCTGTCCAAGTCACCCTGCAGCCTCTTAGCATCCTCCTCACAGCTCACACTGCCGCCCAGCTTAGTGTCATCTGCAAACTTGGAAATAATGCATTCAATTCCTTCGTCTAAATCATTAATGTATATTGTAAATAGCTGGGGTCCCAGCACTGAACCTTGCGGTACCCCACTAGTCACTGCCTGCCATTCTGAAAAGGTCCCGTTTATTCCTACTCTTTGCTGAGATTTACACTCAAATCTATGTTACACTGATGAGACGAAGATTTCTTCATTCAGCTGGCTGCAATGGACCTACATGAATTGAATTTGGGCTGTAACAGCATAGGCCCGCAGAATAAACCAGTCCACAATTTAACTGGTGTGGGAAAAGGAAAATGTTCACAATGACGTCGTAGTGAGTGCTTTTATGAGGCAGGTTTGACAGAGCTTTATTCTGTATCTGACCATACAATATAATTGCTCTGGAAGTGCTTGATGCTGATACTGGATGCCCAAAGTGGAAAAGATTCTCCTATGACCATACCAACAGCCAGCATCTTAATTAGCAACAAATTCAACTAAAATATAATGTAAAAAAAGCAAACATTACATTGTTGTGTATTCCATGTGCCCACATCAATGGTACTCAATGAGGAAAATGTTGCTGCCAAGATTAACAAGGTACAGCACACACATTAATAATGCCGAAAAGGATAGGAGCGTATCAGTCACTTAATGATTTAATTAACATATGCTTGTAATATGGGAAAGTCATAAATTTCATGATTTTGGACTAAAATTATCTAAAATATATTAAATGGATTTTACTTTTTGGAATTTATTTAAACCTGGATTATTTTACTGGAGAATGGAAATGGCTTTATACAAAGGTGCTGTAACTGCCATCTTAAATTCAATTAGATTCGACTAGGATTTAAATGGGCTCTTCTTTTTATATGGATTTTTAAAAGAACATGTTAATTGCTATCAAAGAAAATGCTGAAGTTAAAAATTAAAATCAGATGTCTCCATTAAATATAAATCATGTAGCATGTAATTTGCTTTTGTTAATTATTGTTAAGATTATGCATTCATTGAACAATTATACTGCAAGCTTAATCCATAAACACTTCTAAACACAGGTGCATGTTTTAAATTGGCTTATTGCTGAATTTCTACTTTCACTTTCTAATTTTAACATATTCAATTATTGGTAAGGTTGAAAATGTACAGGTATAAATCTGATTTTTGACACAATCATAATCCTGCCTGTATACTCTATACATTCTGACATCTCTGGTGTTCTTGCAGTACAGGCTTACAACACATTTGGACTGTAATGTTTTGTCTTCAACAGGAGGTCCATTTTAATAAAAAGACAGCTCTTTCAATGGAAGAGGTGTTTTGATTATGATAGAGGATTAAAACTGCCAAATTCAAAACCTAAGGCTGCACTGATCTGTGACACCTGGTACAATCTTTGTAATTTAACTTTGCCACTGCTGCTTCCATCAGATTAGTTTTTCATTAATCAGAGATCCAGAGGATAATTTCTGGACTCTCAAAAGCTTCAAACTCAAGAGATCATGTTGCCTGATCTAGAAAAGCAGAAACAGACACCGAGCAAACTCAACTGTGTTATTTCAATACAACAGTAAAGTACAATCATTCTGCCAACAAGCTCTCACTGCCCCAACATCTGTCCCCCGCCCCAATACATTTTAAACACTTCTTTCTTTAGATTTTTCTGCTATTCCTCCCAAATATCGCTAACTGATTTATGCAGCAAATGTTTTACGACGGATTGCTATCTCGATCCAGTAACTAAAAACATCACTGCTCTGTCCAGATGAGTTCAAAATTATATCATAGTAATGTGTGAACCACTGTTAAGTTAGTATTTCTTTCTAAAGGCTTCTACTTGGCATGTGATCTTTTACACAGAGCTTCTCAGTGGTGCTGGTAATGACACTGACTATCTGAGCTATCCTTTCAGGTAAACAACACTAACTAAACTCTAGTTAAACTGTAGTTGTGTTTCTCAATCTGGGGTCCACAGAGATTTCCAGGTGGTTGGCAGCCTAAGGTAATTTCAAGCCTGCTCCTCTTTATAAAACCGACGCTGATTCAGTCCTTTCGCAATGGCTGGGCCCGCCTCCTCACAGAGGCCCACAGCTCTGGTTCACTTTGAAACATAGAAACATAGAAAATAGATGTAGGAGTAGGCTATTCGGCCCTTCGAGCCTGCAACACCATTCAATAAGATTATGGCTGATCATTCACCTCAGTACCCCCTTCTGCTTTCTCTCTCCATACCCCTTGATCCCTTTAGCCATAAGGGCCACATCTAACTCCCTCTTGAATATATCCAACGAACTGGCAACAACAACTCTCTGCAGTAGGGAATTCCACAGGCTAACAACTCCCTGAGTGAAGAAGTTTCTCCTTATCTCAGTCCTAAATGGCTTACCCCTTATCTTTAGACTGTGACCCCTGGTTCTGGACTTCCCCAACATCGGAACATTCTTCCTGCATCTAACCTGTCCAGTCCCGTCAGAATCTTATACGTTTCCATGAGATCCCCTCTCATCCTTCTAAACGCCAATGAATAAAGGTCCAGTCGATCCAGTCTCTCCTCATATGTCAGTCCAGCCATCCCTGGAATCAGTCTGGTGAACCTTCGCTGCAATCCCTCAATAGCAAGAACGTCCTTCCTCAGATTAGACCACAATACTCCAGGTGAGGCCTCACAAAGGCCCTGTACAACTGCAGTAGGACCTCCCTGATCCTATACTCAAAACCCCTAGCTATGAAGGCCAACATACCATTTGCCTTCTTCACCGCCTGCTGTACCTGCATGCCAACTTTCAATGACTGATGTACCACGACACCCAGGTCTCGTTGCATGCGTTCCCTGCTGGTCGAGCCGATTCCTCTCCCTAGCGCCGTGACCCTGTGCCATCCTCCCGACATATGATCAGAGCGCCTGTGGGGCCCTTCAAACACATGCCTGAATGTGTTCACGCAAACATGTGCAATCCCACAGTGCAGCTGTTACAGAGCGTAACAGTGGGACAGTATGGCGGTAAAGTCACGCAGAATTCCACAGTGCGTGGGTGCCCGCATCCTCAATCACCTTGGCCACCTTTATAAATTGTCCAGCTCTAAGTGGCTAATAGTGGCCATCTGTTGCTGCGGAGTACCCAGAATTATTACCCTGATATCTGTAAGTAAATACCTATTTTCTTAGAAGCATTATTAAAATACTCTTTACATGGAGCACTTCCATATTATGAGTATTATATAGTACTATCATTTAGATCGATTTGAAAAGGGGTCCGACAACCTGAAAAGGTTGAGAATCACTGCTCTAGTTAAGTGCACCATACATTAACACACTGAACATCTTCCCACTTCTCCTTTACCTATTAGTGAATTCGCTATTTACAATATTTTGATAGATTTTCAAAACTCTTTCACTGTCAATTAATAAATTTTTTTAAAACTTAAAAAAAACAAAATTGACTCAATGTTTATATAGCAGCAGTCGTACAGACCTTCTTCCAGACAATAACAAGCCCTTTACTCAGGACACTCTCAGCTCCATTCTGCATTACAGATTGCAAACTTCAAAGAGCAGAGTGTCACAGCAACTACAGCAGATATATTCAAATGTTAATGCCTCACTAAAGTGCTCCATACTGCCACATAAATTAAATCTGGCTGTGGAAGTTAGCTAACAGGTTAGCAATTTTTTTTTACTAATGAGGTTAGGTCTCTAGTAGTAAATTCCTGTTTTATTTAAAAGCCAGGGAAAGCCTTGACGACACTTCAAAAATGCTTTTCAGCAAAAAAAAAGCATAAATGGTTACAATGTAGAGATTATTTCATTTAAATAATGCTGAGATGCTGTTAATGTTATCACTTTTAAAAAAGTGGAAATCATGCAACATGGTTTTAATGCGGTTCCCAGCCTTGTCAAGATGAGAGAAAGGGCCAAAATGTAATCTAAATTGTTGACTTTTTGAGTGGCACTATATTGCACAATCTTCAGGGAATGCTCGGTGTCAGATGCTAAATGAGTGTGCAGCAGGTCGCACAACAACAGGCACAAGAAAAGGAGAGAGGTTAACTTATTGAGCTTGTTGTCCAGTAAAGAGCGTGTAAACTCTACTCTTCAGTGCTCTGAGTAACAGAAGCAGCAGCAAACAGAACACTAAGAAACTTAGCAGAAAATGCATAACATTGGGTACAATCTACAGATGAATCCGGGAAAAAAAGATAAAACATCCCAAAAAAACCTCAAAATATAAATTTTATCAAGCCTCAAAATGAACATCAGTTCCACTAATCCAGGACCATTTACATTTAGCAATGAGCCAGCAACAATGAAAGCATGACTGGCCCCATTGACCAGTGAATGCATTCCAACAGCATTATATATTTTCACTGCACTCCACACCCTCACATAGAAGCTTCCTTGTCTTAAGTTTTTTTTAAAACTGCATCTAACAGCCCAGTTATGTATAAAAAGCCAATGAATTGCATCTTCAATTTTTGTGACGTTGGTGGTCCAGTTGTTCAACTATCGTTCCTGCAGTCCAGTTATCCCATTGGTTCTACATCTTCCATTTCAATATCTGCTGGTAGAAATGTTCTTCCTTAAGATGTAGCAGTGGAAGGAGTAAACCTGCATCTATGCAACAAGACCATATCATAGTATTGGTGCTGACAAGGTGTAAATCAGTACTGGCAGTATTTGGCAAATCAAAACCTAGTCAAAGTGGTTCAATGTAGAATCACTGTATAGATGTCTATAGGAAAAATGTATTTTACATTCTCCCCTATAAGTATCAATAACATAATTTTATATCAGCTCACTGAGAGTGTGTGTGTGGGGGAGGGGGGGGGGGATTAAGATGACATGTCTCCCCAACACATTTTGGCATGGGTCATGTCCAATGTTCCCTTTAAGCTACATGGCTGCCTGGCGCTCTAGAGGTCCCGCACAGCCCCCAAAAAATTACAGGGAACATTGATCGTGTCTATCTCTTCCTCTTTCCTGAAACCTCACAATCAATCCAACATTTCCCCCACCTATTTATTTATATATGATTATGCTTTTGCCTCTATATTAAACCAGTGTGGTTTGACCTGCATTGATTCAGAATTTACACATGCTGACAAAAATTGAAAATATCCTAACTGAGATTGACAGATTTATGTAGGCAAGGATATTAAGGGTTATGGAGCCAAGGCAGGTAGATGGGAGTTAAGATACAGATCAGCCATGATCTAACTGAATGGCAGAACAGTCTTGAGGGGCTGAATGGCTTACTTCTGTTCCTATGTTCTTACCTTGTCTGAAGCTGTAGATCTGAATATTGCAAGCATCAATACCATATCTCATGTCTGTCCAGTTTGAATACAGGTTTGTTCATCCCTAATCAGTAATCAGTAGTAACAAGACATTTCCAATCTAATCCAGGTCTTTCAAAATATTTAATGGGCCTCTCACCTTTACTTTCTTTCTTCACGGTTTTCTTCTAAAAGAGAGATTTTATAACTAATAATTAGAATGCACATCACTTGCCCTTAAAAATGTATAAGTGTGCCACAATGCAGGAGATTGAATTTGCCACTGCCTTTAATATAATTACGAAAGCACCAAGTTGAAACTGTTCTGTAAAACAGAGTAATATTTGATGTTAAAAGCACATGTTTTTTCTTGCAAAGAGAAAGGGCTAAAGTTTCCCTAACCTGTTTTTCTGAGGGGCGCCGTTTTTGTCCATCTCCAAGCGTGCCAAAAAAAGACATCGGTATTCTGGGCGTTCCCCAGCCTCTCTTCGGTCATGGCGCAGCGTGGCCCAATGGATTGGGGGCGGAGCCAGGTCCTGCCACTGAAAACAGTGCCGGGACCTCTGCACATGTGTGCTAGAGTCTGCGCGCATGTGCCGCAGCTCCTGGCAGGCCGTTTCTGCAAACGCGTGCTGCAGGCTGTGTGGGAGGGGCCCGAAGCACGCCGTCCCTAGCCCTGGCCAAATGGGCTCCCTCATCGTCAGTCCGCTGCGTCCCTAAGGTAGGACTTCTATTTTTTATTTGTTATTTACTGATTGATTTTGGTGCTTTAGGGGAAGGGTTCCTCCGATTTTTTTATTTGTTATTTACGGATTGATTTTGGTGCTTTAGGTGCAGAGTTCCTTCTATTTTTTTATTGATTGCTTATTACGTTGGTCTTGGTGCTTTAGGTGCAGGGTTCCTTCTATTTTATTTGTTAATTAATTGCTTATTACTTTTTGTGCTTTGTTTGGTGCTTGGTGGTGCTTTAAATGTAGTTACTTGCGCCGATTCCTTAATTTTTCTTAGTTGCAAGAAGGAACTATGGCCTAGAAATTGGATATGGTACAAAAACAGGCAATGTCATGGCCCATGGCTGTTAAGCTTCACCAGGTCAAACTGGTCTTGGTAGCATGCAAAATTCGTGCTCAGTCCTCGATAACATGATTATAATGCTGAGCTCAGCGTTAAACACCACTGCTCATTGGCTTACCACTGAACAGTTGGGCCAACACCGGGTCCAGACTAATTCCCAGTCATGTTTGGCCGAGACTTTATTCAGGACAGTATTTAAACGGGAGGTTGCAGTGATACACCACCTCATTGTCATTCCAGTTGGAATTGCACCTGGAAGCAGACACTACTACAAAGAGATGGCTGAGCCTCAGCATAGGGAAAGAACCAGAAGATTCTCAGACGAGGCTCTGGTGGCAGCCGTGGAGAGGTGGTGGGCTGTCCTCTTCCCACAAGTCAGCAGTAAGCCGTCGGCCCATATATCCAGAAGGCTGTGACAGGGGATAGACAATTTATGTGACGGCCACCAATGTGGTCCCCGGGTCCTCCATACAATGGCGCAAAAAATTTAATGACCTAACACGGCTGGTCAAGGTGAGTGAAGGCTTCAGTAAATGCCATGTCCCACAATCTGCACCACAAGCCTCACACACTGCTCAATGCACCACACCCCCATTACTCCACCTACCAACAATCTCTACCTATCCACAGTCAGACCCCTTATTCATAACTTCACTTCACTCTCACAACTTTACCGCTGCTGAAACACTCACATCTCACACCTTGCATACACTGGCAGCTATTCAACTATGGCAGGCACATCACCCAAACACATGCCACCACACTCACTCACACACTTCGCTTTTTTTGCAGGTCAAGGTGGCGCATAGTCGTGGGGAACAGCAGCAGACAGGCGGGGGGGAAGCTGCCATACAAGACCTGAACGAATTGGGGGAGTGAATGCTGGACATCATTGGGCGGAAAGTCACGGAAGCCGTGGCAACCAGCGAGGTTGAAGCCCTTGGCGACAACAACGGTATGCTCATTCCTGATCCTTCATCTCGAATCCTACTTCCCCCTCATCCCACAATATCTTCTCCCTTACAAGCTGCTGATGCTGTATGCCTGCATATCTTGCTTTCCCCCTGCCCCTGATCCCCTCGCCATAACCCGACCGTTGTGCCTTTCTGCTTTCAGATAATCAAGACCAAACAGCAGTAGAGCCTATCCCAGAGGTGAGGAAGGAGAGCGGGGGCGGGGGGCAAAAAGACACAACATCATTACATCAGTCACTTACAGACACCAACTCAGAAACTGATATTGTGTGTAATTTAGAGGATAGTATGGAAACGGCATCTGCACAGGGTGAGGCACCAAGAATGAGTGAGTTGCAGCAAAGCCAGGGGGGAAAAGACAGCTGGAGGGTTCAGTTCCCTGGAGGGTGAGTTCGCGCACGTGTTCTGTTGCACACGACCTCGATTGGGCGGCCTTCAGAAAAAGAGTGATGGAGGCACAACAAATTGATAGGTGCAATGGTGCCGGCGAACATCTCGGCAATGTTCAGGAACCTGGAAGAGTCCACCTCCAACATTGGCCGGACCTTTGCGCAGAATTTGGAGCCCATGATTTCCAGGCTGGAAATGATGGAAAATTCCCAGAGAGACCCTGTCGGCCAGGACACGATGCTGCGTGCGATGGGTGATGCCACAGCTGCCGTTGCAGCGCAGGCGGAAGTGACCCGGCGTCAGACTGCTGTCGCGCAGTCGCAACTTGCTGCCACCCAAGCTCAGAATGCAGTCGTTGTGCAGGCTGGGTTAACCACCATCAACTGGGGCTTGCAGGGTGTCGGAGCAGGCCAGCAACCTGTCCTCCCAACAGATTGCTACAAATGCTGACGCGCCGCCCTGGGGGAGAGGCAGTGGGTCAGCGGAGCAGGATCTCTCTCAGAATAACAGCATTCTTGCTTCCACCACTGCCGCTCCGCCATTGCTGCCCATCAGAAGGCCAGACTGCTGCCGCCCATGCCGAGGTGGTGTATTCTACAGCTGGGCCTTCTAGGTCCAAAGCTGCTTGAGGTTGTCCTACAAAGGCTCTCTCAAGTCTTCCCCGTGGAAACTCAGCAGCCTTCCACCAGCCATGCTGCAGCCACTGGAGTAACGCTTTGTAGGAGCACTGGATCAGGAAAGGGTACCCGAGCAACAGGCACTAAGGGATTGCTCAAGGATGATTTCCCACCGTTCAGGGCCCTCAACACTCCTTTCCAGGTGAAACAGCGATTTACATGTACTTCTTTCAAGTTAGTATACTGTATTCGCTGCTCACGATGTGGTCTCCTCTACATTGGGGAAACCAAACGCAGATTGGGTGACCGCTTTGCGAAACACCTTTGCTAAGTCTGCAAGCGTGACCCCAAGCTTCCGGTCGCTTGTCACTTTAATTCCCCGCTCCACTCTGACCTCTCCGTCCTTGGCCGCCTACACTGTGCTAACGGAATGCAACGTAAGCTCGAGGAACAGCACCTCATCTTTCAATTGGGCACTTTACAGCCTTCCAGACTCAACATTGAGTTCAACAATTTCAGATCATAACCTCTGCCACCATTTTTTCAGACAGCAGCTGTTGCTGACGATTCTGATATTCCCACTTACACCTCTTCATGACCCATCGTTTGTTTCTTTACTTGTCCTATTACCATCTCCTTTTGCCTTGTACAATCATAACTTTTGTCATTTAACCGCTCCTGCCTTCCACCCGATCACAGACCTACCCTTTCGGTCTTTGCTCCCCTCCCCACTTTCCCTGCCTCTGCACTTGCTTAAATCAGATTATTTCTCTAACCTTTCCAGTTCTGACAAAAGATCATCACCCTGAAACGTTAACTCTGTTTCTCGCTCCACAGAGGCTGCTGAGTATCTCCAGCATTTTTTGGTTTTTATTTCAGATTTCCTGCATGCGCGGTATTTTGCTTTTGCACAAGGGTGATTAAGTTGATTTAGTATGCATAAACTGATTGTTGATAAATTTCATAATTTTGTTTGGAATCTTTTGTGGTGGCTCTCATTTCAGCTTTCTGCCCAGGAGGATGCCGTGATATTCCATGATAGAGGGATGGTATGATGGGGATGTGGTTGATATGGATGTAGTGAGCAACGGGGATCTAGAATTTCATCCACTGGAATCAGAGTCTGATGATGCGTTCACAGACAGATCGTGCCTCCTCCCTTCCTCCTCTTATTCTGCCTCCTCTCCCTTGTCATCTTCCTGAGGTGGTCCCGCAATCCCTATTGGCAAGGGCTGTGCCCTCATGATGGCCAAGTTGTGAAGCACGCAGCAGACCACCATGAAAGGGATACCCACGCCGCCGAGTACTGGAGGGCTTCTCCTGAGCGGTCACGGTTGCTTCAGCAGCCCGATGGTCTACTCCATGTCATTCCTGGTGGCAGCGTGGCTCTCACTATATGAGTGCGAGGGCACGAGTGGTGGGCTTGGGGAGGGGAGTGATCAGCCAGGTGCAGAGCGGATAGCCCTGATCTCCGAGCAGCCATCCTCGGGTTTGATGTGGTGGCTGAAAGATTGCTGGCACACGGGACGGATGCAGGATGAAGGCATCATGGCTGCGACCAGGATAGCAGGCATTGACCATCAGGAAGCACTGGGCATGATCGCACAACAACTGCACATTAAGCGAGTGGCACCCTTTGCGGTTGCAGAAGATCTCAGGATTGTTATGCGGCGCCCGCAAAGACACGTGTGTGCAGTCAATGGTGCCATGCACCATGGGAAAACCTACTATCCTGGAATGTAGTCCCTTCTCCTGGTGTCGCGAGCCTCTGTGACTTTCAATGGGCGGCCAACTGGGAGATGCTGGCCTTGCCTCCTGTTGCAGACTGGAAGAATCCGCTGGCAAAGCAATTGAGGGTCACGGTGATTATAAGGGCGACTGGGTTAGCCATGGTCGCCCTGCTCTCAGGCTGCAGGTCTGGTTGCAGGAGGTGGCAGAGTTCTGTGACCATCTCCTTGCTGAAGCGGAGCCTCCTAGTACAATGCTCCTCGCTTCAGTCGGTATAAGAGAAGTGCTTTCTGATGACCCTAGGTGGGTAAGACCTCCTGTTGAGAGCCCTCCTGGTCATCCTCCTCCTCCCTCTGCACGCATCTTCTCTTCTTCGCTGCCTCCACTCCCTCTCCTTAAGATATTTAAGTGCAAGGGGGAACAGCCTTCGGAGCCCCCATGACTGTAAGCAAGTATTGTGAGCCGAAGCGTTTGAATAAGAATTAAAGCATTCTCCACTTGCCTCAACATTCCCTGTTACCTTAGGACCTTGAAAGAAGTATATAAAGCTGCTAGAGATGCAGGAAGTTCGGCATAGCCATTCAAACTGCAGAAACAAGTCAGTGGCAAGTAATTGCTGATGATCCCTTTAAATAATGTTGCTGGAGCCTCCTTCTTGCTCGTCAATGTTTGAACATAACATAAGAAATAGGAGCAGGAGTAGATCATACAGCCCCTTGAGCCTGCTCTGTCATTTAATACGACCATGGCTGATCCGATCATGGACTCAGCTCCACTTCCCTGCCCGCTCCCCATAACCCCTTAATCCCTTATCAGTTAAGAAAGTGTCTATCTCTGTCTTAAATCCATTCAATGTCCCAGCTTCCACAGCTCTCTGAGGCAGTGAATTCCAGATTTACAACCATCAGAGAGAAGAAATTCCTCCTCATCTCAGTTTTAAGTGGGCGGTCCCTTATTCTAAGATCTTGTCCCCTAGTTCTAGTCTCCCCTATCAGTGGAAACATCCTCTCTGCATCCACCTTGTCAAGCCCCCTCATAATCTTATACGTTTCGATAAGATCACCTCTCATTCTTCTGAATTCCAATGAGTAGAGGTCCAACCTACTCAATCTTTTCTCATAAGTCAACCCCTTATCTGCAGAATCAACCCTAGTGAACCTTCTCTGAACTGCCTCCAAAGCAAGTATATCCTTTCTTAAATATGGAAACCAAAACTGTATGCAGTATTCCAGATATGGCCTCACCAATACCCTGTACAACTGTAGTAAGGCTTCCCTGCTTCTATACGTCATCCACTTTGCAATAAAGGCCAAGATTCCATTGGCCTTCCTGATCACTTGCTGTACCTGCATACTAACCTTTTGTGTTTCAACTGGTTTGCTCAGCTGGTTGCATTTAGGCATGTTGCTAAGTAGAGTGGCAAAGTTGAAAATGTCAGATTGGCTGTCAAGTAAGCATTGCACACTCGTTGATGTCATGATCTGCATCATCTGCCCAGCTGAAAATGGCAGCTGCCGCAGGACCCACCAGCAAAAGTGTAGTTGCTGATATTCCCCACCCCTTCCCCCCCGCCCTCGTCCCCCGAATCTGGCGGTAATATGTGGCACTAAACCCCCAACTTGTTAGCCCCATAACTGTATCTAAGGCCCTACCTGCACTTGATTTAGTAATTAAAGAGATAGCTGTGACCCTATTGAGTCTACCCTGATTTTGAAATAATTAGTGAGTCTCCCATGGCATTGCACATGATAAATTGCAATAATATGGTCCCTCTCTCTTCCTACCTCTAGTTTGTGTTGCTGTTTTCCTCTCTCTCTCTCTCTCGTCTTTTTTTGAAATCTCTCTCTTTTTCTTCTCTTCCACTTCTCCTTCCTTAACTTTTCTTTTTGTTTCTCTATCTGTCCTCTTCTTCTCTTCCTCTCTCTTTGTTTCCTTTCAGGTGTGGTACAATGGGGAAAGGAGTAGCCATGGGCTTCAACTGCATTTTTCAATGGGGATTGCAGTGAATAGATGGTCCTCCCTTCACATCCTTTCCCCATCACTCATGTTTTCTCCAACCTCCTCAATTACATCGCATACTCTACCTCTTCAACTTCCCACTAGCTATCACTCCCGTCCCTGCGCCTACTTACTCTATTGTTGCCCTTACCTCTTCCCCTTTAAGCTAACTGCTTCACCTCTGTATCCTCCCATCTCTATGCTCCACTCACCTCACCTTTAACCAGTCTCCCCTCACTCCCACTTGCCCCTCACTCTATTCCTTTCCTTCCCTCCCCATCTCTTTATTGGTTGTTTCAAGCAGAGATCTTTATTATTTCAAAATTCAATGTATTTCATTTTTTTTTAAATGAAATTAGCAAGAGGCAAGACACTTTGCCTGCTTCTCTCTCTTATCTGTGTATGTGCCTTTGTCTGTTTTCAGAAATTAGAATGATTACATTTTTGAAGTGTCAGCAAAACAAGTGTGAGATAATAGGAAGTTGTTTGCATCAAAATGCAACTCCTTTTTTGAGAAAACCAAGCTAAAATTAAGATAACGAAAGTGTAATTTTCACCATCACCGCTTGGGCAGTAAACTGATGAAGCAGATTGCGCACGCCTTATACAACCTGCCTGATTTTAATTTCCATTGAAACTGCTACTACTGTCACCACCAGCAATATGCCATAGGACAAAACTGGTAGTCAATTTGTTAGTGTGTCACAGTCACAAAAAGACACATCACAGCATCAGAATCGGCACATTCAAACACTGATTTACATTCGCTTTCAGTGTCTTCACATACCACCACATAACATCCTTTGTGCATTGGAGAGGGGCGTAAAAGCATAGCACTGGTAAGATTGAAGCCATTCTCATGTTTTTTTTTTCCCCCAATAGGTTCTCTATTTTAACAAAACACATAAACCTCACATGTCACTTAGAACGACTCCGTTTCTAGTCAAAGTTTGGAAAATTGAGACAGAGCAACATTGTGCATTCAAAATAGTATCCCCAAAATGGTATCACCAAGACTGGGTCATACTCTGCAAAATGGTAACTTGCTTTCTCCAGTGTGAAACAGTGCAAACAGAGGAACGGAGACTAATTCTATAGAGTACCACTGAAAAAAATTACAACACTTTAATGCTAACAAAAACAAATAGTAATCTGCCTGGAATTTTTGAACTCCTTTATTGCAACATCATGAAGTAATATGCAATTGCTGATGCAATAGCTAATGCAATAACCCAATAATATCCTCACTAATGTGAGTATACTTAAACAGATACTTTATTGCAACACAATGTAGTTACTACAGGTACTGTAAAGTCACTAAAGTAACCCTCACCACCGCCCTTCACTAATTTCTGTTAAAAAGTATACCATATCACGGAGATCGATGTTTTACTTCAGCTACACTGTATGCTCGACAGCAATTGACTACTTAACAGACAGATTCATTTGCAAACAAACATTCACTCACATTGCCAGATCAATTCACAAATTGCCTGTTTATCCAGACCCACAAATGGACTCAACCATCTTCACTTACAATACTGAACTAAGTTAACTGAAAGGAAATTGACAATCATCAGCATTCTGTAAAATAAGCTCACAAATATAACTCTCCCACAAGTATCATCCTCGACAGATCTACAAAGATGTTTCACGGGTTATTAGGTGACTGCAAGAAACCAGTCACAAATAATGAATTAAGTTAAGGGAAAATAAACTACGGTACCAAATTTTGGATTACAGTGAGGATTTATTTTTACAAATCGAATTGCCTGAAAACAAAATTACAGGTTACATAATGATGAAGAGAAAAATATTGCTGAACATATACTACTAGGTAGTAGAGTGGTTTATATGCCATCATGTAACATATCCATACCACTCCACAGAAGAGGTGGTTAACTTCCCTTTTATAATACTGTTTTTTTATTTTCTCCGAATTTTCATCTCTTAAGTCTCAAAACATCACACACTACACCGCGGCTGTGTGGAGCAGCCAAGTGACTGACTTCCCAGCCTACTCTGTAATTGACTGCTACAAACGGGACAAATTCTGAGTGACTCTCACTCCAATTTTCCCATCCTCCTTATGCAGAAGTCTATTTCATTACCTCCACATGATGGGGATTGTTAACTTTTCCTGTGTGGAATTATAACTAGGAGCCCAAGTCCTAGCATTCAATGCACTGGAGTTCTACAAGCCGTGCTACCACAACATCCGGGACCCATGGAAAATTCTCAAACGATCAACTCTTGACTTTACATACAATGCAAATGTTTTCAGTGAAGAATTTAGTCACAAAACATGAAGTAATAATTTAATTTGGGCCTCAATGCTTAGCAACCTTCGATGGCTGTGAACAATTGGTCTGATGTTTATATAATCCATTAAAAGACATATAGGGGTTGAAATTGGCATTGACGCCAATGCAAAGCGGGCAGTAGCAAATTGCTAGCTTATTCTACACCCTGTCTGAATTTCTTTTGAAAATGATGCGAGGTGTAGAACTCATTGCTGCCCATCCTGCGCTGCCACCAAAAGCCAATTTTATCCCCGTATAAGGTCATTAGAATACTTAAAAATCATCTACTTTAATTGTAGTTTATTTGATTCATGCATGTCTGTCTTAATAGAAGAGAATTATGGGAAACTATAGCTAAACATGAAACAAACATCACCTGTTTTGAGAACTGAATCATCCTTGAGTATTTGAAGATGGTTTCAGGACATCTGGATGCACAGACGTTACTTAGACCTTGGCACTGCATTAAGTAGCCATGGAAATTTTAGATGAGTTTCATTGAAATTGTTTGTAAGCAAAATATACCTTTGCATGGTTCCTTTCAAAAGACAGCAGAGTTTAGCAGTGTGCCACAATCCAATCTTATTAATGTCGACCTTTCTAATTTTTATAATTACATTTTGAATTCACTGCAATGTTTTGGAAAAATTTGAATGACATTTGTTCTAATAAATAATCAATTGTTTCAATTTTGTTGGAAAATTTCAAAACTAAATATGACACTGGAGTTGGGCTAACCGCTGCAGTACAGTGCCTGCTGGGAGAGTTTCATCATCTTCCCCTCCCCCCCTGCTGATCAGAGGTGGTAGATGATGGAACCTTCCTCAGAGTCATGAAATTAATTACTAACGTATTCCATTACCACTGCACAAATGTCATGTTAATTTCAATCATCAGCAACTCAGACAATGGTTTCACACTGGCAGCTGGCCAGCTAAAATGAAGAGAAAAACTCAGCCAATTACTTGACTTGAACTGGGAAGAAGACCCATGAGAAGGGAAGCAAATGGTAAATGTTAAAATAAGGTACCTTTGCAGATAAGTGCTACGACTATGACAAGGCAAATTTTGAGATCTACAGAGGAGCTTAGAAATGCTAAATGGCAGCTTTACTGAACACATGCTGTTTTAGTAAATACAGCATCTCTTTAGGGGGACACAATTAGGTTTTAACTTTGATGGATTTAATTTTGTTTTAGTGAAGCAGCAATTGAAAACTATTTTAATCATAGTCACTGCAGTAAATCATAAGTGATATTGTGCCTCAAATGTTCACAAAGACTGCAATATACCACAGTGCAATAAATTACTACTGCTAACATCAACTTTAAAATCAGACTTCAGACAATAATTTTGTGGTTTTTATTTGTCTTGTCATTTTTAAACTAAACTGAAAATAATAAGTGACTTGTGGTCTGAGATCTTTGCTTAATATGATTCTTTGAGTTATATGAGTCAAATACATTATTCAAAGAGTTCTCAACACATCATTATGCCCATGTATGACATCTAACAGAGAAACCATCCTGCATTACTTAAATGCTGTCAGGATCTCATCTGCTAATATAATTATGAATCTTATGACCAATCTTGCTTATTTTCCTACTTAAACTACCATAGAATAAACTCCTTGGAAAGAGATCATAGCCTTGCAAATCCTACTTTGAACCAAGTACAGCTATTTTAACATCTCTCTCTCCCACTGCTTCTAAGATTTTCTCAATGTTGTCAATAGTCATATTTATTAAAAGAAAAATGTAACTGTTATTAAATTATGGAGTTTTTTGACCGATCAATAAATGCTGTTTTGGTTTATAGAAATGTATTACGTTTTAAGCAGATAACTCTAACTGTAATCATTTGTGTACAATAAAAACACTGCACCACTACAGAGCAAACAAGATAAAACTTTTCATCAAAAAATCTGAAATGTCAATGGTCTTCTTTTAACAAATGTTGACTAATGGGCACTGTATTTACAGCACTTTGGTTTTATTTCAGATTTCCAGTATTTAGTGTTTTCCTTTGCACTTTGCAAAGAGGAAAACATAAGAAATAGGAGCAGGAGTCGGCCATTTGACCCCTCGAGCCTGCTCCGACATTTAATAAGATCATGGCTGATCTGATCATGGACTCAGCTCCACTTCCCTGCCCGCTCCCCATAACCCTTTATTCCCTTATCGCTCAAAAATCTGTCTATCTCCGCCTTAAATATATTCAATGACCCAGCCTCCACAGCTCTCTGGGTCAGAGAATTCCACAGATTTATAACCCTCTGAGAGAAGAAATTCTTCCTCATCTCAGTTTTAAATGGGCGGCCCCTTATTTTGAGACTATGCCGCCGAGGATTAGTTTCCCCTATGAGTGGATAGATCCTCTCTGCATCCACCTTGTCGAGCCCCCTCATTATCTTATATGTTTCGATAAGATCACCTCTCATTCATAAGAACATAAGAACATAAGAATTAGGAACAGGAGTAGGCCATCTAGCCCCTCGAGCCTGCTCCGCCATTCAACAAGATCATGGCTGATCTGGTCGTGGACTCAGCTCCACTTACCCACCCGCTCCCCGTAACCCTTAATTCCCTTATTGGTTAAAAATCTATCTATCTGTGATTTGAATACATTCAATGAGCTAGCCTCAACTTCTTCCTTGGGCAGAGAATTCCACAGATTCACAACCCTCTGGAAGAAGAAATTCCTTCTCAACTCGGTTTTAAATTGGCTCCCCCGTATTTTGAGGCTGTGCCCCTAACTTCTGAACTCCAATGAGTAATGGCCCAACCTACTCAACCTTTCCTCATAAGTCAACCCTCTCATCACCAGAATCAACCTAAAGCTACTGTTTCACACAAATTTAAAGTTTAAAGATTAAGGAGTGGAAATTCGGTCACACCTCTGTAGCGGCGTTAATCCGGGCAGAGCGGTAAATTTTACGGCGACAATTGGATTGCACCTGCCACTGCAAAATTCCATCAGCTGGGCCCAGAGTTTGGAGCGGAGCGCTAAGGGAGTCGTTGCACACCTGTTTTAGGGCGCAAGGCCGGCTGAGCAAGCGAAATCCCGAGCTAAACAGCCGGCCTCGGAGCGCTTTAAGAGAGGCCTCTGGGTGGGGGGGGAGGGGGGGGGAACAGCCAAAACAATCCCAATACATAACTCACGCCACCATCGCAACAAAAAAAAAAACAATCACACTTACCTGAGGTCGACATTACTTCGCTCACTGCGGCCGCTACAGCTCAGAACTCCAGCTTCCACAGGCGTTCCCAGCAGAGCGCTCGACAAAGTGCTACAGATTGGGCGGCAGACAAAATTCTGAGCCAGTGTCGCAACCAGGGGCCACTGCACACCGGCTCGCCTCTTCCGGGCAGTAATGCTCCGCGCCCCCTCGAAACTGGCATCAAATGTCCCGGCGAGCGCTCTAAGCTGGCCACCCGCCCAGAAGTGCTTACCGCCGCCATTACCACCACTCCGGGGTGCTAAGAGGTGGCAAAAGACCGAAAATCCGGCCCAAATGTTTTGAAATTAATCCCAATTTAAAAATAGGTGATACTGCCGATGTCACGATGACTAACACGTGCATCTGCAAAGAGGTTACAGTGCACAGTGAAATCCCTGCAAAACTCATTTCTGGTAAGAATATCAAACTATAAAGAGAGAGTGTTGTGGTGGCACAGTGTGCATGCATTACTGCTCTAGTGTAATGTGTAGTGGATTCTCCCTTCAGATATTTCTTAAGAGAGTGATTTACTGATCTCAATCCGCCCATGGGGATTGGGGGAAATCCAGATAATTCTCCACAAGAAAGAAAAATAAATCAGACAGCTAGTCATTCCAGGCTCATGAGTCGACAGAGGCAGTTGCTTGCCAGTCCTTAGCTAGGGAACAGCCTGTTGTGGCAGGACCATAAATGTGGGTAAAAATAATATATTTTAAATAGGTGATATGCTCTCCTAAAGGCTTAAGAGATAAATGCTATGCTCAGTATGATATTGAGCCATGTAGAGCAGAAAGGGCTCATATTTAATCCTGAATGTGTGCTGATCTGGTTGGACTATTTCTGGGCAGCAATGGGGGTGCTACAGTTGGCCTCAGCTGCAGGAGTTCCTCAGGGCAGTGTCCTAGGCCCAACCATCCTCAACTGCTTCATCAATGACCTTCCCTCCATCATAAGGTCAGAAGTGGGGATGTTCGCTGATGACTGCACAGTGTTCAGTGCCATTCGCAACTCCTCAGATAATGAAGCATTCCATGCCTGCCTGCAGCAAAATTTGGACGACATTCAGACTTGGGCTGATATGTGGCAAGTAATATTCATGCCATACAAGTGCCAGGCCATCACCATCTCCAACAAGAGAGAGTCTAACCACCTCCCCTTGACAGTCAACAGCATTACCATCGCCAAATCCTCCACCATCAACATCCTGGGGGTCACCATTGACCAGAAACTTAACTGGACCAGCCACATAAACACTGTGCAAACAAGAGCAGGTCAGAGGCTGGGTATTCTGCAGCAAGTGCCTCACCTCCTGACTCCCCAAAGCCTTTCCACCATGTAGAAGGCACAAGTCAGGACTGTGATGGAATACTCTCCACTTGCCTGGATGAGTGCAGCTCCAACAACACTCAAGAAGCTCGACACCATCCAGGACAAAGCAGCCCACTTGATTGGCACCCCATCCACCACCTTCAACATTCACTTCCTCCATCACCGGCACATCATGGCTGCAGTGTGTACCATCTACAAGATGCACTGCAGCAACTCGCCAAGGCTTCTTCGACAGCACCTCACTAACCCGCGACCTCCATCTCTAGAAGGACAAGAACAGCAGGCACATGGAAATACCACCACCTGCAAGTTCCCCTCCAAGTCACACACCACCCGGACTTGAAAATATATCTCCATTCCTTCATAGTCGTTAGGTTAATATCCTGGAACTCCTTCACCACACGGACTACAGCGGTTCAAGGCGGCGTCTCTCCACCACCTTCTCAAGAGCAATTAGGGATGGGCAATAAATGCTGACCTTGCCAACAACACCCACAGCCCTTGAACGAATAAAAAAAAGCTACAGGGGGATGGAAGGTGGGGGGGAATCAGCCATGTCAGTAGCGCCCAATGCCTACTGGCAATTGTATTGTGTTGATGTTTTATACCATTGAAATTAATGGGTTGGAAAATTGGGTGGGTTCTACAACGAGTAGGTAATCTGCTTTGCAAGATTGTTACCCATTGAGTCTTTAAGTTACTTTCCAGAATCAGTCCACTTATGGTACAACCAGCAGACATGCCATTTTCACTTTGGGTATGCTGAAGACACTGGAGTTCATTTTCATTTTGGCTTCTTGGGTGACAATCTGGCAGATCAAATTACCCATCCTTTATAGGACCCGCCCGATTTTCATTGCACTAATTTCAAAGATATGAAAGTTGCCCAGGCAGGCAAGTTAATTATTACCCCCACTCGAGCGGAGCATTTATGTCCAACATCAGCTGGATCCAGTTTCACTGTAATGTCTGTCACTAGACCTACTCTCGGGGAATACAAAGTCTGGTGTCATCAGCCAGATTGCATACACCATCCTAAACACAGTGAAATTAGATCTAATTCTTTTTAAAGGAACATTACTTTACAAAACAAAACCTTCAAGAAAGGTAAGTAGTAACTGTTTTAGAAAAAAATTTAGCCAAATTTAGATTATAAAGGATAGTAAAATGTATCAATCATTAATTATCAGAAGAGCTTAAAAGACTAGCTTCTATTATGACTACAAAAGTATCGTACAATATAGAAGCTGAGATTTTAGTGACATATTCATTCACACTTCCCCAGACACTATGTAGTTAAAACACAAGGCCCAACAGCACCAGATCTAACAAATCAAATATACACCCCTGAGGAGAGTTTCATGAGAACACAAACCTAATAACCTGTGCGGCTTTGATGTCTTTGAGTGTAAAAAACATCGACAGCTTAGAATCTTTATGCTAAGATACAAAAAAAGTGCAAAGAAACAGGACAAAGGCTATTCAGATTTTAAAATGAGTTATTTCAACCCTAGGCAATATCAACTTGTTACAAAAATGAACAAAAATTAAATAAAACTTGCATTTTTATCCCTGATTTACTCTCATTCATTCCTCGCATGAAATCACTGGTCTTTGGGCATCCTCCTTCTGTCAGGACTGAAGAACTATTTCGGTTATGGACTATTGCCATCCAAGTCGCTTCATGGAACAGCACCAGTAATTGGTTAAGCGATGTCTGTCACTCCCTGAAGCAGCCAGACTAAGAATACATTCAAGCCATTCATGAATGACAGGCCAGTTCAAGCAACAGGCAGCCGTGACACTCCATCAACATGACCACCTAAGTCAGGAGGTAGCTGACCTTCCACCTCTGCTACCAGGCCACCATTATGGCACCTTGTTCAGTTCTTGAGGTACATGCACTCACAGTGATACATGATCACATTAAAAAGTGAACAAATACTTTAAACATGTTGAATTTCAAATCCTAGACAGATGACATCATAATAAAGCTATCTAAATGTGTGATCCCACATAAATATTCACGTTATAAGTTATCTTACTGTAACTGCGAATAACTGAGAAAAATTAGATTAAAAAAAAAACATGATATAAATAGGAAATAGCTAGAATGGTCAACAATAAGATTATCAAGCATATATGGAGGTGGGGGAGAAGGATTGGAAAAGATTCAGGGTGCTACAGGCTTCAGATTTATTATTTTTAAGTATTGTATTCATTGTCAATCCTAGTCCCACACTTTGTTATTTAGCCTTATTCTTCAAAATTCAATGTCCATCTAACACCTTTCAACAATATTTTTTTCAGGAGGAAAGAGTTTACATGCTGAATGAGTACCAAGTTTGCTCACTCCGTTAGGAAGAAAAGATAATGTTTTTGCTTAGGAAAATTACCCACTTTTTCTACCTTCACTTCCCCGTCAAATGTTTGGGCTGCAGATATTTCCATACACCCAACTAGGGCTGCTTTAAATTGGCCAACAGACTATACTGTAGGTGAGAAAGATGGGCCTCTTGAGAGAATATTATTTTGCAGCCCAATTAGAACTGCCAAAATTTGCCCAGAGAGATGGGCAGAAGGTGTGGGATGGGACGGGGCAGGGGAGGAGTTGGTGATGTAGCTAAATTCAAATTAAAGTCCAGACTAGGATTGAAACAGAAAACCGCAACATCAAGTTCAGTGCTCTATTGACAATACTGTATATCCTTTTTTGGAGATCTGTTTAGATTGGTAAAAGAAAAGGTGGTGGGGTGGGGGGGGGGATAAACCCTTTCAGGAACAATTGTAAGAAGTATGTTTGGTAACACCCTCATTACAGTGTCATGTGATTGATTATATAAATTATATTAAAAATGTCAATGTACCATACCAACTGAACAAAAAATATTTATTGCATAAGTTCTGATTATTTACAATTTGAAATCAGATGTTACAATAAAATACAGTTTTGTTTTCAAATTACATTGTGGCAAAACATGTACATACACCTGAAAATGCTGCGACTCTTTTGTATGACCACATAAGTTATGGATAGAAGCATTATAAATTAAAATTCTGCTTGTAGAGACAAACTGTATTTCATCTTTCTCTTTGAAGCAATTTCATCTTTCGCTTTAAAACAATACACATTTTCACTTTGAAAAGTCACTCAATTCTGTAAAAACGTATGGAGCACAAATTGCTTCATGCGCTGGCATGTTCACAAATAAAGGTCATTATAGACAAAAAGTTGGTGAAGGTCTGCTTGGCATTTGCACCAGATTCAAGCAATGTGGTAATACCAATGGAAATACTAGAGGCTCAGGCAACCTTCAACAGGCTAAGAGTTCTGCAGTCAACTCAAAAAGGTTAAGGAAGGTTTGGGAACTATGTTTCTATTGTTTGAAAAATATACCTTACAGAAATATCAAATTTATTACCTTAGAGGACTGCCATTTTGGGGCATGTTTCCTCCTCAGTCAATGCATGACGTATATTGTTTGGAGAGGCCACATGCATGCCAGAGTGGCAGGAGTCACTGCTATAGGGATCAGCATTTTGAACCAGCCTGGGACACAAACCAAAGCAACCTTGGAAGTCCTCTATTGTCTTCCAGTATGAAGCAGTAGCTGGGTTTAGGTGCTTCTGATTTGTCAGTCCTAACTGCATTGAATGGAATTGCCCTGGGACAAACAGTTCCTCCTTGTACCGTGTAACATGAACTGGCTGATGAGGGAAGGAGTTCCACAAAGCGAGCCTCTGTGAAGCATCAAATGGAATAGTTTTTTTTCTGATTCTCTTGTCCTTTCCCCAATCCTATCCTAAAGCCAACGACTCCTGCTGGATTACATCTCCGTGGGTGCCTGATTCCCCCCCCCCCCCCCAATGTGTCACTCGTGGCCATTTTCACGTGTGAGCCTAGGCTGGGTAGTAAGTGTTGGGATGTTGCCCGTATGGTGGCTCGTGTGCAATTGCCACCACACGTTAAAAAAATCCACCCACAGGCATCTTCCATCCTTCAAAGATTTAGTTCGGGACTTGGAATTTTAGGTCCTTCATTGAAACTCCTGTGAACTTTTGACGTGGAAGCAAGTCTTCCTCGATTCGATGGACTGCCGATAATGATGATGTTGCTTGACTGTGCAGGATATCACAGCCAATCTGCTCCTGTTCTCCTTGATATCCACATATCCGTTCTTTGCAGTGGGATCACTGGATAGCAATCAAGAGAGGGGACCTTAGCTGGTATTTTCCTCTCTGCAGTACGTGGATGCTGTGGCTAACTGAAGCACCTCACAGGTGCTGACTCTCACTCTGGATTACAGTTCCACATATACCCTCCAGTACCTCAATCAATTGTCTTCCTAATATAAATTCTACAGAGAAAGAACTTCCAAATATCTGTTTAGCCCATCCAGCCAAGCGAGACCTTCAACTGGGCCCAGGTGCAGCTTGACCTTGGAAAGTGTTGGCTTATCCACCTCTAGTTAAGTGTAACAATCAGCAAAATTATATCAGCAAAACTACAGTGTTAATAGTTACTCACTGGAAACTGTGGGCTAACATAACCACGTATACGTAATTATGAGAAATGTAACCTTTTTAATAGTAATTTATAGATTTTTTTTTTAACTTCCAGGAAATCAAAGTCATTTGCCACCACCATTCCCCCCCCACCCCGCCCCAATCCCCAACACCCGCTCCACACACACGCCCTTATGTTATATAGCTTACCTTTTTTCCCCTCTACAGATGACAGATTTCAATTCCATACAATCAAAATTTGGGGTCCAACCCAATCGATGATAATGTCACCATCGTAAACGACTCTTAAGGTGGAAGTGCTCAGTCAGGACACTGAAACAAAACAAAACGCAAGTTATTGATAAGATTCTAAGTGGGAAATATCTTGCAAAACCACAACTTTCTCACAATAAATGTAACTAACAAAAAAACAAAAAGGCCTGAGGTGGGGGAAAACACCTAAAACAAACCCGAACAAATAAACATTTACCATTTTCTTGGAACATATGAAACATTTTTTCTTTTCTGACATAAAACTAAAACTTAAAATGCAAATAAACAAGATGTGTGGGTGCCAAAAATTACTATTACTTCTTTCATTTCCAAAATGTCATTCTACTCATCATTTATACATGAGTTTAAACTTTAAGTTTGGACATCTATTCCAGACAGATGAGTGACAATGCAAGAGAAAAAGCATTTTATTCAGATCTCTAATGTCGACCATACTATAAATAACTAGAGCAACTGTCTGTAATCTGGAATTGCACATCATTCTGCAGTATGATTGTACCTCCCTGATGATGCAGCTCACTGAAAAATTAATCCTTTGTGTATTCTCTTGTCTGAATGTGGTAAATATGGACTATTTATCTGTCTCCTCAAACTGACAATAAAGCTGCATTCCATGGTTAATATGTATGCAGGTATGTCCTACAAGGTTCTCTTACAAAAACTTAAACACTGTTCAAAGTTATTGTGCAAATTTTATGACTGAAACAGCCTCTGTACTGCCTCTTCTATTATTATCTGTAACTCCTGATGGATTTTTTAGTGTTATCACTATGTTTTTCCCTTTCCAAATGCTGCTAAATTTACAGACTGTCTACTTTGCAGTCTGACTTCTTACCAACAGTTCTTTGTTGCTCAAACAACAGCCTTTATCTTGTTTATTCTACTTAGCAAAATCGCCACTTTAAGAGCAGGCGGGGCGATGCCAGTTTTGGGGGATGGTAGAGGGAAGTGAGAATATCAAGGCCACATGTTTCAGAAAACAAGGCAATTTTTTTCGTAGTTATTTTCTACACATTTAAACAACTGTGAAGAAGATAAGGTAGTAACAGCTGCACATGATGTACATATTTTACCACTGTTTGTTAATAACACTAGTTCAGCTATTCATGGCTTTAACTTTGCTTTGTCTGTTCCCCTGCAGTGCATGGGGATCCTGCTGGCATGACCAGACTATGAAAGCAAGCCTCAAATGACCAAGTGCAACGGCAACGTTCAAAGTAGGAACCAAACCAGACACAACAAACCACTGAACAGCCAACCTACATTGTCATAATTTATGTGTGTGGAATTCAACTGCAACACCATTTACTGAAAGCTAAATTTCCACCAGTGTCATATTCCTACCGGAACATTTGGTTTTGAAAACTTCTGATAAGATACTACTGATATCTTATCTACTTCTGCATGAATCCAACCAAATTTCCCCACTGGCTTTACAATCAGCAATTACTTCCGCCCAATATTTAAAATTATCTCACAAGATCTTTGAATTTATTTACATCCAAAAGAAGCTGATCCAAGCATAAAAAGATTCTGAAATGATTTGAGTTAATATACAATATATAATATATTAGTTAATATACACTTCATTAACATTAGGGATCCTTTCAGTTTAAAACAGCCACACTGACTGAAACTGAATTTGACTTCTCAGTGTTCATACTAGTTCTCTGCTCTTAACTAGAATAGAGATGGGTGGTTTCAAATGCTGGTGGGTGCTGGGTAGGGTGGAGAAGTGAGGAAAAACAGAAGGTACTAGGATTTTAATTAGACTGCTTAAACTATTTGTTTCTGTGCTCGTTACAAACTGATGTCTAATTACTGTAGATTTCACACTGATTAAAGACTGCACCATTTATTCTGCAGATTTTTACAAAAATGAACTGTAATTTTAAAAGCACAATTTCCCAGCTCCTGTGTAAACTAGCCTACACTGTAGCCTTGATTTTGACCTAACCTGCCTAGCAGGAACAGAACAGGTTCAGGTCACACGCCCATTTTACACCCCGTCTGATTTTACTCCCCACTGAAATCAATGGGGCGCAAAATCAGGCAGGGTATAAAACAGGCGACAGACTCTAAACCGACTCATTCTCCCCAGGCAGATTAGGTTAAAATTGGGGCTTATACGTCAATGGGAAGTACGTCATTTGTTTTCTACAAGTCGCAGAAAGCTGAAAAGCAATGCAAATGAACCCACTGTTGCACCGTTGAACAACTTCTTACACTGATGTAGGGGATAAATGAGGTTTTTGTTACAAGTGAAATGAAAAGATGACCTTCCTGATCAAGCATCTGCTCCAACTTCCCATGCAGCCTACAAGGAAACCTTACTCACCTCTCCCGAAATAACAGGCATGGTTAGTGACTATAAATCATAATCTTACCACAGATTGCTGTGCAAAAAGTGTGATTCTTTCTTTAAAATAAAATTAATTTGAAAAATTCTAAAAAAAAAGAGAGGGCTGGCACATGAAGGTCACATCTATGGATACTGGTGGTGGAGGGTTGTTGGAGAAAGTAAAACTTGCATACAGGGATCTTAACACAACATCTCAGGCCAGGCAGAGCTAACTGTAATTTTACTGTAAGGCATTTTTTTTAATAAGGAAGTTAAATATTTGAAGCAACTAGTCTCTTGTTTTATTTATCTTGGTGCTTATCATTGATATTCCGGTCAGTAAATCATTAATAATTATTTGGTTACACACAGATTATCATTTACAAGAAATAATCCTTTGGTTACAACGAAAATTACCTGCGAGACCAAGCTTTAAACCTGTCCGCATAGAATTTAAAGCACAGAAACAGGCTATTCAGCCCAAGTGGTCTATGCAGGTGTTTATGATCCACACTAGCCTTCTCCCACCCTGCTTCATTTAACCCTAACATATCCTTCTATTTCTTTAGGACTACACTTCAAAAGTACTTCATTGGCTGTAAAGCGATTTGGGATGTCCTGAAGTCGTGAAAGGTGCCACAAATGCAAGTCTTTCTTTCATGTACTTATCTAGCTTTCCCTTAAATGCATCTATGCTATTTGCCTCAATTGGTCTACGTGCTAATGGAAAAAACAATGGTGAAATAGAGGCAGCATTATGAGTCACAATGAGAATAGCAAATAAGTTTTTAACCTTTGTTAATATTGAGGGGGATAGATAACAATCTCTAGTGCACATATTCCAAAGCTCCGCATTCCTTTAAAAATCAAGTTAGTTATTGCAAGCACAAAGAAACACTGCAATGTGTAGGATCTGAAAAGACCATTGCAGTCCACATGGCTGATCCCAATACCTGTGAAGTATCAGATCCCACAATACCTCTTACACTCTCTATCAATTATTTTCTCCAGGAACTGATCCAACTTTCTTGAATTTGCTGATACCATCAGCTCCCATGGCTTCCATCAGCAGTCCAGTCCATACATTCACCACATTCTGAGTAAAGTAGTTAAAATCAAAACTCTCTATACCTTTTAATGTACAATTGACATTAAGCATATTAACAATTATCCTGTCTATTATACCCTCTAGGATCTTGAATATTTCAATAAAATTACCCGAGTCCTTTCTCAAGTATAAACATCCCCAAGTCTTGCAGCATTTCCTCGTGACTCAGGTTCCTAATCTTCAGGTTCCTAATCTCAGCTATCAATTGAGTTATCCTTCACTGCACCCTCTCCAATGCCAGGATGCCTTTCACATAATGAAATGGGTAGAATCATGCACAGTATTCCAGGTGGGAGCAAACCAGCACTCTCTACAAACCCAGAATTGTTTCTTGATAGTTGTATGCTTTTCCTCTGACTATGCAGCCCAGGGTTCTACTTACTCTCTTCACTGCTGCAACACGTGGCACAGATGGCTTCAGAAATCTATCCATCAGGAGGCCCAAATCCTTCTCCTGTTTTGAGTTCTGTAGAATAATACCCAAGTTTCCCACTCTTATGATTTTTGCTTTGGACTGCATTACATAATATCTACCACTTGTCTACCAATCTGTCAAGGTCCTTTTGTATTCCATTGTCCCGATGCTTGTTGCTTGCAGTCCCTCCCAATTTTGTATCATGATAGCAATGAATAATATTGATAGCCAACGTTCCCCAGTTGGAGGTGGTGCAGATGGAACATTCCCATGTTCTGAAGAAATCACAAAATCTCCGCAAAACAAGCAACACGCTTGAATCTCAGAATAGTATTGGTAATGGGGAACATGGAAATGGCAGAAACTCTGAACAAATATTTTCTATCAGCCTTTACAGTAGAAGACACTAACAATATTCCAACAGTGGATATTCAAGGGGCTATGGGGGGCGGGGGGGGGGGGAAAAGCAGGAACTTAACACAATCACAATCACAGGAGGTGGTACTCAGTAAGATAATGGGACTAAAGGTAGATAAATCCCCTGGACCTGCATCCTAGGATCTTAAGACAAGTAGCGGCAGGGATAGTGGATGCATTGATTGTAATTTACCAAAATTCCCTGGATTCTGGGGAGGTGCCAGCAGATTGGAAAACTGCAAATGTAACGACCCTATTTAAAAAAGGAGGCAGACAAAAAGCAGGAAACTATAGACCAGTTAGCCTAACATCTGTGATTGGGAAAATGTTGGAGTCCATTATTAAAGAAGCAGTAGCAGGACATTTGGTAAAGCAAAATTCGGTCAGGCAGAGTCACCATGGATTTATGAAGGGGAAGTTATGTATGACAAATTTGCTGGAATTCTTTGAGATATAACGAACAAGGTGGATAAAGGGGAACCAGTGGATGTGGTGTATTTGGACTTCCAGAAGGCATGTGACAAGGTGCCACATAAAAGATTACTGCTCAAGATAAAAGTTCATAAATTAGCATGGATAGAGGATTGACTAACTGACAGAAAACAGAGAGTCGGGGTAAATGGTTCATTCTCGAGTTGGCAATCAGTAACTGGTGGGGTGCCGCAGGGATCAGTGCTGGGACCCCAACTATTTACAATCTATATTAACGACTTGGAAGAAGGGATTGAGTGCAACGTAGCCAAGTTTGCTGACGATACAAAGATGGGAGGAAAAGCAATGTGTGAAGACACAAAAAATCTGCGAGAGGACATAGACAGGCTGAGTGAGTGGGCAAAAATTTGGCAGATGGAGTATAATGTTGGAAAGTGTGAGGTCATGCACTTTGGCAGAAAAAAATCAAAGAGTAAGTTATTATTTAAATGGAGAAAGATTGCAAAGTGCTACAGTACAGCGGGACCTGGGGGTACTTGTGCTTGAAACACAAAAGGATAGTATGCAGGTACAGCAAGTGATCAGGAAGGCCAATGGAATCTTGGCCTTTATTGCAAAGGGGATGGAGTATAAAAGCAGGGAAATCTTGCTACAGTTATACAGGGTATTGGTGAGGCCACACCTGGAATACTGCGTGCAGTTTTAGTTTCCATATTTACTAAAGGATATACTTCCTTTAGAGGCAGTTCAGAGAAGGTTCACTAGGTTGATTCCGGAGATGAGGGTGTTGACTTATGAGGAAAGGTTGAGTAGGTTGGGCCTCTACTCATTGGAATTCAGAAGAATGAGAGGTGATCTTATCGAAACGTATAAGATTATGAGGGGGCTTGACAAGGTGGATGCAGAGAGAATGTTTCCAGTGATAGGGGAGACTAGAACTAGAGGGCATAATCTTAGAATAAGGGGCCGCCCATTTAAAACTGAGATGAGGAGAAATTTCTTCTCTCAAGCGTTATAAATCTGTGGAATTCACTGCCTCAGAGAGCTGTAGAAGCTGGGACATTGAATAAATTTAAGACAGAAATAGACAGATTCTTAAACGAAAAGGCAATAAGGGGAGCGGGCAGGGAAGTGGAGCTGAGTCGTATTAAATGGTGGAGCAGGCTCGAGGGGCCATATGGCCTATTCCTGCTCCTATTTCTTATGTTGTTATGTTCTAATAGAGTTATGGAAAGCTGCAAAGGACAACCAAATTACTGGAACTACTGACTTGGTAGAAGACTTCCCTATGCCACATGTCTAATGAGAGCCGGAAATTGATTTTTAAAACTTGTGCTGTCTGATATTATTGCATGCTGATATTCATTTTTCATATGTAAATTATTTGGTGCTTCCAGCAACATTCAGAGTTTTTCTGTGTTGTGAATTCATACTACAGGTATATCTCATCTTCCAATAGGTCCGTTTTTGCCAGACTGGTACTATTTGTTGCAAAGTAACTTGTTTATACGATGAAAAAGCAGAGGAACTCATAAGAAATACACACATAAAGTGTACAAGAGTGACAATCTATAAAGAGTGAAAAGAAAGATTTTATTACCAACAATATTTCCATATTAGAAATGTTAAGAAAATATAGTCAGGAAATTGTGTTAGGGAAATTGATGGGATTGAAGGTCGATAAATCCCCGGGGCCTGATAGTCTGTATCCCAGAGTACTTAAGGAAGTGGTCCTAGAAATAGTGGATGCATTGGTGATCATTTTCCAACAGCCTATCGACTCTGGATCAGTTCCTGTGGACTGGAGGGTAGCTAATGTAACACCACTTTTTAAAAAAGGAGGGTGAGAGAAAACGGGGAATTATAGACCGGTTAGCCTGACATCAGTAGTGGGGAAAATGTTGGAATCAATTATTAAAGATGAAATAGCAGCACATTTGGAAAGCAGTGACAGGATCGGTCCAAGTCAGCATGGATTTATGAAAAGAAAATCAAGCTTGACAAATCTTCTAGAATTTTTTGAGGATGTAACTAGTAGAGTGGACAAGGGAGAACCAGTGGATGTGGTATATTTGGACTTTCAAAAGGCTTTTGACAAGTTCCCACACAAGAGATTGGTGTGCAAAATTAAAGCACATGGTACTGAGGGTAATGTATTGACATGGATAGAGAACTGGTTGGCAGACAGGAAGCAGAGAGTCGGGATAAACGGGTTCTTTTCAGAATGGCAGGCAGTGACTAGTGGGGTGCCGCAGGGCTCAGTGTTGGGACCCCAGCTATTTACAATATACATCAATGATTTAGATGAAAGAATTGAGTGTAATATCTCCAAGTTTGCAGATGACACTAAGCTGGGTGGTGGTGCGAGCTGTGAGGAGGATACTAAGAGGCTGCAGGGTGACTGGACAGGTTAGGTGAATGGGCAAACGAGTGGCAGATGCAGTATAATGTGGATAAATGTGAGGTTATCCATTTTGGTGGAAAAAACATGAAAACAGAATATTATCTGAATGGCGGCAGATTAGGAAAAGATGAGGTGCAACGAGACCTGGGTGTCATGGTTCATCAGTCATTGAAAGTTGGCATGCAGGTACAGCAGGCGGCGAAGAAGGCAAATGGCATGTTGGCCTTCATAGCTAGGGGATTTGAGTATAGGAGTAGGGAGGTCTTACTGCAGTTGTACAGGGCCTTGGTGAGGCTTCACCTGGAATATTGTGTTCAGTTTTGGTCTCCTAATCTGAGGAAGGACATTCTTGCTATTGAGGGAGTGCAGCGAAGGTTCACCAGAGTGATGCCCGGGATGGCAGGACTGACATATGAGGAGAGATTGGATCGACCGGGCCTGTATTCACTGGAGTTTAGAAGAATGAAACGGGATCTCATAGAAATATATAAAATTCTGACGGCACTGGACAGGTTAGATGCAGGAAGAATGTTCCAGATGTTGGGGAAGTCCAGAACCAGGGGTCACAGTCTAAGGATAAAGGGTAAGCCATTTAGGACCAAGATAAGGTGAAACTTCTTCACTCAGAGTTGTTAACCTGTGGAATTCTCTACTGCAGAGAGTTGTTGATGCCAGTTCGTTAGATATATTCAAGAGGGAGTTAGATATGGCCCTTATGGCTAAAGGGATCAAGGGGTACGGAGAGAAACCAGGAAAGGGGTACTGAGGTGAATGATCAGCCATGATCTTATTGAATAGTGGTGCAGGCTCGAAGGGCCGAATGGCCTCCTCCTACACCTATTTTCTATGTTGCTATGTTTCTATAAAGTGCATGATTGTATATCGGTATGTGAAGTTAAGTAATTAAGTTTGAAAATAAACACTATTTTAAAATGGCTAAGTAATTTCAAACCTAAAATCTGGTACACAGTCATCTTTGTACGAACACCAGGTAGCAAAGCATAGACTTGGCCAATGTGAAGACATTAATCACTTTTACATTGGCCGAGGCGGGTTTGCTTGTGCCGGTGGTTCCAATGCAAGGGCCTTGCTCACGCGATGGTAATCTAACAGAAATTTTCTGGTAATCTTCACAACCGGCTTTTAGTAATTTGTACTGCAGTGTAATGCTTAGTCATACAGACAGGGAAGGTTCCAGGTTCAATCTCCAGATTGCCAAATCTGCTGCACTCACTCAGAACAGTGTGTTCGGATAATAACATTGGTCTTAATGTCCGCTGGGCAGGCCACATTGCCCGCATGCCAGACACGAGACTCCCAAAGCAAGCGCTCTACTCGGAACTCCTTCACTGCAAACGAGCCAAAGGTGGGCAGAGGAAATGTTACAAGGACACCCTCAAGGCCTTCCTGATAAAGTGCAACATCCCCAGTGACACCTGGGAGTCCCTGGCCAAAGACCGCCCTAAGTGGAGGCAGTGCATCCGGGAGGACGCTGAGCACCTCGAGTCTCATCGCCGAGAGCATGCAGAAATCAAGCGCAGGCAGCGGAAAGAGCGTGCGGCAAACCAGTCCCACCCTCCCCTTCCCTCAACGACTGTCTGTCCCACCTGTGACAGGGACTGTGGTTCTCGAATTGTACTGTTCAGCCACCTAAGGACTCACGTTAAGAGTGGAAGCAAGTCTTCCTCGATTCCGAGGGACTGCCTATGATGATGAATGTCTCTGGGCTAGGGAGGGGAAAATATCTGCCATAGTTCTCCTCCCAATCTTCATCCAATACCTTATTCTGAAAATATATGCACATGGTGATGTTTGACAACAGAATTGGGCTCAAATGTGATTTCCCCACAGCCACATAGCCTACTATTCATTACCTGGGCTCATTCATAAAGAATACCAAAGGCCAGCTGCAGGCTGTGAAGGTGTACCCAGATGAATTAGTGCCTTCAGGAGGGAAATCGAGATATTTTATATAGGAAATGTTAAATTATTTAAATCTATAGAAAAGAAAGGTTTTACCTACATTATTTAATACAACATATTTATTCATTAAGCCTCCATATACCTGTACAATAAGATTATACAAAAAAAGTAGCACAAATACTGGAGAGGACAAACTATATGGCTCAGTGTTAAGTTCAATTTGGAAGCTTGAAGCGTAGCAATGCCAAAGTGATCATCACATTGACAGATCAAGGCAATAAAATTTGACAGAAGCATGCAAGTTGTCTATGCCTTGCAGATATTGTAAAAAAACTACTTGGATACTCACCAAAAATGAAGCCATAACAAAAGGACAATGGGAATGAATGCGAGGTCAGGATCGAGTCCTCCCTGCATATTAACAGTTCAGACTCTCTCGGATATGTCGTGGACCTGTTCTTTGAACACCAGCAGAGCTAACAAAACTACTTGAAGCTCAAGTCTGTTTATACACCAAGAAACTTCTGGCTGAACCAACACAGCCACGGCTCCCAGATCCACCTTGCTAAGATAGAAGGGTAATTGAACTGCATGCTTTTGAAGTGGTCTTGTGGTAGCAAGACTAAAACAAGAAGAAGAATAGGAACTGACCATTCCACACATCAGGCTCAATCTTGCTATTTAACGGTCTATCCCGTCACGGGTTTGACTTGGCGTTAGCTACTTTTCATTGAGCCTGTCCAACATAGCTGCTACTCTGTGGGGAAAAATATTTTTAACAATTGTAGGGTGTGGACAACAAAGGCAAAGCCTCATTTATTGCCCATCCCTTTTTGCACCAAGAAGGTGTTAGACTGCCTTCTCACTTGACATATCAATTTTATACTTCTGATCTCAATATATTCACTCATATTTAAGTGACGTGACAGAGGCATACACCCTAACTACTTGCTGAGATTTTGAAGCAGCTTTGTACTTTTCCAACAGAACTGAAACAGGCTGCTGCGATTGAACCTCTTGGCACCTCACTCAATATGAAAGTTACCCCCCTCCCCCCCAATGGTGGGCCCTTATTAAAATAACAGTCACTAATAAGGTAGACAGTCTTCTGCACAGCAGTGAAAGTTAAAATCTATCCCATTCTACTTAGACATACAACTGATTTTGGAGATACAGTCCAGTACTTGACATGCCTTGTTGATAATGCCGTCACATTGCCAAATAAATGCAATGAATGGTTAATAATCAGTCCCAAATCCTTTATAATATGAAGGGAATAAGTAAAAATAACTGGTTGGCTTAGTTAAGTCAAGTTTGCCTTCCTCCTGTAACTGACTTAAGTTGTGTTTTAGTCATTAGTCAATATGGACCAGTGGTAACTACATCAAAAATATCGTGCCAAAAGTATCATACCATTATAAGAAGCTATTGTTTGATGATATTACATGTCGGGGGGGGGGGGCAGGGAAGAGAGAGAGAGAGAGAGAGAGAGAGAGAGAGAGAGAGAGAGAGAGAGAGAGAGAGAGACTGGGGCGGGGGGGGGGGGGGGGGTGAAAGAGACCCTTGGGGAGGGGAGAGAGGGAACTCAGGGAAGACGGATCACGTTCTTCCAACCCCACACCCGATTTCTCGGAAAGCTCGGTGTGTGTGTGTGACCAGGGACATCATTGGAGTGAATGAAATGTGGTAGTCATGGCACTATCACTGTTCACTTCATACCCAATAAACCTGTTAACAATCCGTGACCCACACTAAATGCCCCATCTATGGTGTGGCGTGGGTACAGTCAGGAACTTGGGCTGGGAGTGGGAGTGGGGGGGGGGGGGGGGGGGGGCGGAGAGAGGGGCATGAACTTGGACTGGGATGGGGTGGGGCAGCTCTATCCTGCCTGGAGTCGGCAGTCAGAATGGCTCGAATTACATTTTGCAAAGTCACTGAGAACTTGGCCAGGGAAGTTCTAATTATTCATTCCAGAGAAACTGCTGGGTATATCCAATCAGCAATCAAGTCATGTGATCGTGGTGAGCCAATCAGAGCTTTTGGTAGTTCAAATAAGCACATTCTTTCCTTAAAGGACAATGGCCACATTGATTTTGGCAGTTATTCTGTCCGTGTTCTGTAGCATTGAGGTGCTGCAAACACAAACAAGCACTGCACAAAGCTGCATGGCTGCACCAAGGCTCCTGCATGACACCCTCTAGATGCTTATGGAAAGAGTCACAGCAAGCAGGAAGGTTCTCTTCCTTTCCAATGGGCAGAAGAGACCTCCTCAGGACACCAACACAGCCTGGTTGCACATTGCACAGGAGGGCACAAGCAGAGATGCCATCAGGAGGAACTGGCTGCAGTGGCGCAAACCTTTCAATGATCTCAGTAGATCATAAAACGTTACTGCAAAGCCACACTCAACCTCGTCCTGCTGTGCCACTCATCACATCCCCATCACTCTGCTTTCCCTACCCTACTCCTGCACATCCTTACTCGCACCTCCATCCATCCCTCTCTCTCGATCTACATTATCACATCCAAACCTCACACTCACCCTTATTGTTATCCAATCATACCAACTAACAAACAAGGTTGTGTTAGCTAATGTTCATGTAGAGTTTCTGCTAATGTGTTGTCAAACATTGAAATCTTTATTTTGAACATTTTGCGTTCTTGAACAGATTTGTGTGCACCTTTGGAAGTGGCTTACTGAGTTGTAGTGAATGGTGAGACATAAGGGTACTCCCACAATGGTGATGCGTGTGAAAGGAATGGGTTGGTCTTTGCAGTGATGCTTTATGGAGCTGGTGTGGGGTGGTGCCAACCTGGTACTTCATGTGGCAGTCAGGGTGTACAGCATCAAGTGAAGTAAATCTGGTCATGGTGAGGCTATTACTGGCCTCCCGGGCAACAATGTGGTTTGCTGCTGGTGCCCTGTGTACTGTGCAGCATCAGGTGATTGCGGAGAAGTTTGATGTTGATGATCATGCTGGTGTGGTGTTTAGTGGTATTGGGGCTGATCGTGGTAAAATTCTGAGGACCAAGGTGAGATTTTTTCCAAGGGCACCGATGCTGCTGGAATAGATGAGAGTTGGAGTTGAGGTGACAGAAGCAATCTGTCAATGGTGAGAGAGGTTGCGCCAAGGAGGTGACACTGGATGGAGTGTTCACTGCAGACACTTGCAAACTGCATACAGCTCAAAGTGTCATCCAAATCCTGAAGGCTTCTGAGATTGGAAAGTGAACAGCTTTGAAATGGGAGCTTTTATACCACTTCTGCAGCTGTAAACTAGGCAAAGCAAACGAGAGTCATTGAGACCCCGACACACTTACCTGACGGGAAGCTGCTGAAAAACTTGGAAAAGTACCTGTTAAGATTCTTATTAAATACCTCTAAACTACCTCTTAATAATGTTAATTGGTTGGCCCGCTGCTTGGTGTCGGGTCTGTGAATTGCAGCCAGACCCGGCACTTTGGAAACTGACAAGGAGGCAAGTTCAGAGCGGATCCCACCCCACTGTCAATCACGGCCATTTTGACAGCGGACCCACCTCCAAACCCGCACTCGCAGGGCTGGGAAGATTCCGGCCGAAGAATGGGCACTTAGCTGTCAGTGCTGCCCTGGAATTATATCCTTTCTTGAATCTCAAGTCTTCAGATACTCGGAACTCCTTCACGGCAAATGAGCCAAAGGTGGGCAGAGGAAACGTTACAAGGACACCCTCAAAGCCTCCTTGATAAAGTGCAACATCCCCACTGACACCTGGGAGTCCATGGCCAAAGACTGCCCTAAGTGGAGGAAGTGCATCCGTGAGGGCGCTGAGCACATCGAGTCTCGTCGCCGAGAGCCTGCAGAAATCAAGCACAGGCAGCGGAAGGAGCGTGCGGCAAACCAGTCCCACACACCCCTTCCCTCAACGACAATCTGTCCCACCTGTGACAGAGACTGTGGTTCTCATATTGGAATGTTCAGCCACCTAAGTACTCATTTTTAGAGTGGAAGCAAGTCTTCCTCGATTCTGAGGGACTGCCGATGATGATATCCTTTCTTGAATCTCAGTCTTCAGATAAGGAGTAAGGGGACAAAATAAATTTATAAGAATAATCAAATCAATTTTCTTTATTGTATAGGAAACAAAAACAATTCCACATGGGTACACTGATGAATGAAAAAGTAAAAACAGTCCCACTCTGTGTATAAAATATAAATTTCACATTGTCTTTTAGATGCTTCCAAGCGAATGACAATGCTCTGTGGCATTGAGTGCAATCCATGTAGTGAGTCATCAATTGGAGGTGGTGAACAAACACAGGGTTCGGTTTAACAAGAAGAGTGGGATGGAACAGCACAAACAGGGGTCAATTTGAGATGCTGAATGATGAATAATGGCACTGTAATTTTACTTTAGTCTTGGCTTTAGTGGTTTTGATAATTATCTTAAAAAGTATGATTATGCTAGTAGAAAATCTTGTTAGTTTACTGAACTTTTCTTTGTGTGTAGCATTGCTTTGATTAATTTCGTTCTATCGTAACTTTTTGGTTTATTTTCTCTAATATGAAGCAGTTTTTTCCCCCCTCATGCCCTCCTCCCTTGAAGGTGCTGAATCCTGCTGGGATATAGATCCACAGACAGCAGCATCCCTCCAATGCCTTGACCAAGTAACTATTCTTCATGGGTGAGCTTCGATAGTGAGTGTAGGCAGATTATTTGATTGTGGAACGCAACAAAAACATGTCAGCCCAGGTTAATCTTAGCCTTATTCAACATTCACACATGCACACTTTCCAGCTTAGTGATCTGAAGTTGGAACCGTGATTTCTCCCCGATTTAATTGGCCAAATTACCAAAGGTGCAATTTTAGCAGCCAAATTGTTGTTCTGGCTGAATTCAGGTCACTCAGCACGGACTGAGAATTTGTTATTCAATTTATTCCATAGCGAGTTTATTATAAAAGTAAAAGTTACTTGTTATTTTCTACCCTTCCATTCATTAGGGTAACAGTACAACGGACACCACCATCATCAACATAGGCAGTCCCTCGAAGCGAGGATGACTTGCTTCCACGCCAAAAAAAGATGAGTTCACAGGTGTTTCAATGAAAGACCTAATATTCCAGGTCCTGACCTGCATAGTGTAGGGTGGAAGATGCCTGTGCGTGGATTTTTTTAACGTGTGGTGGCCAGGCAACCTACTCCCATGTGTGTGCTCTGATGCACAAGTGTACCAACTGTTGTCACTAGGTTTATTTAGTGAGTTGGTATCAATATGCTGTATGAAAAATTACACTTATGCCAATACAATTTAGTGCATACCATCTCTAAATTCCTCATGTTATTCCCACCACCAGTGGCAGACCTGTAACCACCATCCTGGTGTCATTCAGCTCAAAATGCTCACTCCAGGTTTGGAAGGGAAACAATTGCTGGTTTTTTTCTCACAGGCCAAGTGAACTTGGTACAAACATTTTACACACCCGACATTACGCTTTCATGAAATCCTGGTGACAACACTGACCCAGGATAATGTCCCCGCTATCTTTTCTTCACTCCTTGTGGGAAAGTGACTGAGTGCCTCTATTCAATGTCATCTATTAGAGATTACAGCCACATTCTGATAAGCCTCTATTCAGAACAGCAATATGCTGAAGGACTGTCACAACTCCCATAAAAAGTTTTTTAAAGACACTAACAAAATATTAAATCTACATCAATTAACCGTACGTCCATTACTTTGAAAATGTGCTTGCAGACCCAGAATATGTGGCCATTCTTCCTACCGAAGTTAAAACCATGCATTTTTTAAAGAAAAACACCACCCCTTCTTTGCTATATGGCAGAGGACAAGTCTATCGCTGTATATGAACAGTTGGGTTCTAAACCCACAGCACATGCAGAAGACCTTACTAAGCCCAATCTCACATGTTTGGTTTGCCCACAATTGAGTGACAAAATAAATTATAAGCAAAAAACCTTTCATGCCCCTTTCCACCAAATGAAACTATTAGACAACACACCCAAGACGGTAACAAAAACTTGACACACTGTGCCAATACACAAATGAGCAAAGCTCAAAACGATATTGTGCGTAACACGTGCACTCAAAAAATGTAAATATTGCCCCATGTCTAGTTTACTACATTTCTACTGACTGCAACTCATTTAAATTCTAGAACAGCTGCCAACTAGAAGTAAGTTAGTAGAAAATAGTTCAGTGAAGATTTCTACTTAACCCCAATACAACCCAGAAAAACCCATGCTGTAAAATCTCTGAAAATGGGTAGACAAGGTCACGAGGTCATAGCAGGCATTAATAGGTCATTGTGCAACCCACTTGGGAACAATTACTCCTCGTCATGGCTAAGTGGACACTTGATTGAACACAACCAAGTTCGCTCACATCCCACAGATAACAATCATTTCAGCAATTAAGAATTAAAACCCACTAATTCTGCATTTATAACAAAAGGAATCAAACTCTTCAAGGAACCACTATGTATTTTTATTACAGGGCATAAATGAAAGCCCACTTCATTAAACTACACCTTATCATTTTTTCCAAGTTAATTTCCATGCAAATATTTACTCAAGTTTTAAAGACATTTAAACTGCACAATTCCAGTTTTAATTCAATAAAAAATGAGCAAAATTGACTCAATAAAAGTTGACACACTACAAAAGAACTAAATACCTATAAATGATTAAAAAAACTTTTTTTCATATTGCATCTTTGAACCCAATAGGAATAGGATCTTTTACTAGGTTACCAAAAACACAACAATAACCAGCAGCAAATATTGAAGTAATGTCTGTCGCAATCAAAATCCCTACATACTAATATAGCTTAATTTTCAATCAAAATTTTTGTAAAAGCCTCTTTGGCTGTCTGAGGGCCACTCTAGGTATAATGTCAGGCAGTGTTAAATTTTACGTAATATTATTGACTGAACAACACTATTTGAGTTTGGAATGATTTTTAAGACACAATCTATAAATAGATAAGAGTGAAAATAATTCTAACTCCACTGTAGGCTTTTTTAAAACATATTTTGCCTTGGTCACCAGCATCATTTCTTTCCTATTCTAATCACCATTTTGGAGGCTTGAAGATTCCTCTTTAAACAGGGAATACAATACTTTTTGGGAGTTTATAGCACAGCTGGTGCAACAACAGTGGTCTTTTTTGTAACTAATCTATTGATGTTAAATCTTAAACCAGGAAATGGAAGAATAATAGAAAGCAAGCTCTGCAGGAGAGCACAGCAGCTCTTTGGCTCAGAAACCAGGTGTACCCAGAAGGAACTTTGGGACAAGGGAGAGGAGCAGGCATCAATGGGATGGGGGTGATAGCGAAAACTGTTCAGTCGGAGAGAACACTCCTTCCCTTCCTGCCTCTACATAAACTTTTTTTAAATATATAAACGTTAATGTTGGTTGCCAGCCACAGGAGCCGCTGATAAATCCTGACATCTGCCCCGCACACTGGTAACAAATTTTGTAGAGGGGTTGTTCAACAGGCATTAAGGCCCCTAAGTAACATATTCAATGGGCCTAATGTCTGTTTTAGGTGACTACTAGGGCACACCATGGAATATTACTGATCTTGGAATTCAATTGAAACATCATGTGCTATGACACATAGTAAACAATGCAGCTATCAAAAAAAATTAAAACGACAAGAGAGACCCAAAATGTTATAATCTTTATAGCCACATGACTGAATGAGCTAAAGTCCAGATTTCCCCATTTTGGAACAAAACCTGGGCACTCAAACAACATGGCCAAGAATTGATAAGTTGTGTTAAGACAACATGGTGTCAACTGAATGTGAAATAGGTTTCTCAGAGAAGACACCAGCTAACACTGGTGAAAACATTCTCAGAACATTGAGTTAAGCCAAGCAGCTTGAGCAGTTGAGTGCGAAGGTGGCATCCAAAGTGCCTGGAATTTAATTACAGCTTTGGCTGACATTTGATCTGGCCTATCCTTGCTTCATATATAAGTGTTGGCTCAGCTGGCAGAAAGACTGTACAGAAACTGAACATACCTGTAGTACGACAAAGAAAAGTGGGCAAGCCTTGCTCAGCAGAGGTGTACCTTCTGCAGGTTGCTCAGGGAGATAGTACCAGCACGTTTGATGGTAGTGGAAAGGAGAAAACTGAAATGAAAGCCTTCCAATCAGCCAGTTGAATCGTGGAATCTAATAACTGTGTACTAATGTTAATTAATAGTTACCATAGCTCATAGTATTATAGTAGCCAAAGAGATTTAAGTTACAACCTTTAATGTGCCAAAGCATTGCAGCACCCTGAGCACTGTTTTACCCAGTTTATGCAATGATGCAAATCATTGCTTCACATCATAAGTGCTAATGGGACAATTTAATTTGCCTTTTACATTTCTTTCCCAATTTTCTCTCATTCCCTCTAATGAATGCTGTCACAGGCTGGGTTTAGTCCTACAGATGCCAACTGCCTCCCAGTGGCTTACCCACGAATCAATTCTTCATGTGTGAGATGGCATAGTGTGTCAGCAGGCTATTCATTCATGAAGCGCATCAGTCAAGCCCACTCAATGTCCACTTATACACACACACTTTCCCGCAGGGGTCACCAGACAGTGATTAGGAATGGGAACCCGGGTGGGGGGGGGTCAGCGAGCGCGTTTGATGGCGGGTTGGGTAGGGGGAAAAAATATTCTGATAGCGGGTCAGGAACCCGCTGTCAACCCACCGCCATGCACCTTTCCCAGATGTCAGGTCTGCCAGCGCTGAACAGAACTGACACGCAGTGGCGGCAAAGGCAATTAAGGTCATTATAATCTTGTTAACAGCCACTTAAATAGTCTGAGTGCACCGTTACATTTTATGAGGTTGCCCACGGGATCCACATTGCTCAGGGATCACATCAGGTAAGGAGGTCGAGAGTTGTGTGACAGCTACAAATATGCTATAAAAGATCCCATCTCACAGCTGTTCACATTCCAAGCTCAGAAGCTGTTGCTTACAGCATTTAGAAGATAGATTGAGCTTTATGCAGGTTGCAAGTGTTTGGAGTAAACTCTGTATCCAGTGTTACATCATTGGAACAATCTCTCTCACCATTGACAGATCGCTCCTGTCATCTCAAGTTCACCTGCCATCTATTACATCAGCATCGATGCCCTTGAAACTATCTCACCTTGGTTCTCAGAATCCCACCACAATCAGCCCCAACACCAGCAGCACCAGGTACACCAGCAGCACCAACAACACCAACCTTCTCCGCAATCAACTGATGCTGCACAGGACAAAGGGCATCAGCACCCGACCACATTACTGCCCGTGAGGCCAGGGATGGCCTCACCATGGCCACATTTACTTCACTTGGAGGTGTGCACCCTGGCTGCCACATGATGCACCAGGTTGGCACCACCCCACACCAACACCATAAAGCATCCCTACAATGCCCAGCCCATTCCTTTCACACTCATCACCAATGCGGGAGGTACCCTTATGCACCCTTCACTGCAACTCACTAAGCCACTTCCAAAAGTGCACACAAATCTGTCCAAGAACATGTGTTGAAAATAAAGGTTTCAATGTCTGACACCACATTAAACTTTACATGAACATTGCATAAAACACTCAAGTGCCTACCCTTGTGTGTTGTTAGTTGGTATGATTGGACTAGGATGAAGATGAGTGTGAGGCATGGCTAGTGAGATGGGGAAGTGATAATATAGATAGAGAACGATGGGTGGACGTGCAAGGTAAGTTGATGTGAGTAAGGATGTGCAGGAGTAAGGTAGGGAAGGCCGATTGATGGGGATGTGATGAGTTGCACAGCAGGATGAGGTTGACTGTGGTATTTTATGATCTACTGTGATCATTGAAAGGTTTGCGCCACTGCAGCCTGGCCCTAACGGTGCAACCAGGCTACAATGGTCTCCTGGGGAGGACTCTTCCACCCACTGGAAGGGAAGAAAACCTCCGTGTGTGCTGTGACTCCCTCCATCAGCATCTGGACGGAGCCATGGGAGAGCCTGGGTGCAGCCGTGCACCTCTGTGCACTTCTTGTGCTGTACAACACTGTCAGCACAAATGTCAAAGTAATTCTGCGCATGGTCCCTTTAAGGAAACCGGCTGATGATGTGTCAATCAAGTAACATCACCCTTCAATTGGCCGACCAACGCACTGGGCGGGCTTAACAAGCCCAATCAATGTAAAATCATTCTACACAGCGGGCTGGAATCAGCAGTGAGGTTGGGACCCGCTACTGACCACGGCTGCCCCGGACTCGTCGAGGTAGCCCGGGGAGATTGTGGCGATCTGTAGCAACCTTGCAGCCTCCAACTGAGATCAACTAATAGAGGGCCGAAAACTGTGGGTATTGTGGTCTACATGCCCTTAAATAAATTGCTGGTGTCATTTCATGCCACCTTGCTGGAATTTCATTTGGGAGGAAATTGCTTCACACAGCACCTTGCAAATTCAAACGCTATTTCCTTCTGCGATGGAAAGATCATGGCAAACCTTTTTAAACACAAGTCATTAAGGAACATTATAGTCAGTCAAGGTAAACTATAAACAAATTTATTTTGATTTTAAAATATATTTGATCATATATTTGCTGCGGACTAGAGCACCGTAGTCATGCCACATGTACCAGCTAAAATGAAGTACAATCCAGTGGCATGACTACCTAGTTCCGCCCCTCCCTGGTGGCAAATTAAAAATAAATGTACCATGGCAAATGGGGGAGGTGGGACACAATGTACAACATAGTAACCCTGTATACTCAACAAAATTCGAATAGTGTCCCAATCTCCAATTACAAGTAGCGAGTGTAGCATAATAGCCCACTGGGTATTTCTACTTTGTACCCAGTGGAAATTAAAATAATTTTCCAACATATAGTTCCATTGTGTCACTAATGTTATCCATTAAAGATTACAGTTACATTCTGATAAGTCTCTCTCAGTTTTGCCCATGAAAATGTTCACCTTAAAATTGGAAAATAAATTTGGAAAACCGTTTGGATTTAATCTTTTTTTGATTTTTCTCAATCGTCCACTCCTCTCCTAAAGGCATTGGCTCTTTGTTGGTTTGTGATTGTGCAGGCACTGACAGCTCTTCGATTTACAACAAATGGAAGCCAACAGCTAGATAATTGGGAGTTTAAAGTGCAGTTGTAAATGGCAAGGATTAGAGATTGTTCCAGGGACTGAAGCTGTAGCAAGTGAGGTTGGAAGGGAATAGGGGGATATTGGATGACGAGGGATACAACAAAGTGGCTTGAGATGGCCTTGTCTGTGATCAAGAACATGGGAATAGAGAGGCCAGATGAGATAGCAAAGTCGATGGGGTGGGTGTGAATATGGGTAGAAGAGTTTACATGGAGGGAAAGGTTAAGGGAGGACAGGAGAGAAGTGAATTTAGAGGAGAGACAGCAAAGGAACTGAGATGGAGATTGAAATCATCGAAGATGTGGAGTCACTCAGTGCAGAAGCTGAGGAAGGAAAGGAGGGGAGCTCAGTGAGAAACTCAGGACGGGGCATGGTGGGGGTGGTAAACAGTGAAGATTTTAAAGGAGAGTTGAGAGGGATGGAATACTGTGAGATGGTTGAAGAAGGAGTCGGTGCTAGGGGAGTAAGAGGAGAGAGCAAGGTGTGACTTAGTGATTAGGGCCACATCACCACTGTGATAGTTTGGATGGAGCAGGTGGTGGAATGTATAGCAATGTAGTGAGGCTCCAGTAAGGAAAAATGTACAGCCATCCGTGAACTAAGTTTCAGATAAAGCCAGGATGCCAATGACAAGGCCATTGGTCGAGAGTAAACGGGCATTCTGGAGAAAAATCTGAAGAAGGGTGGGGATTGCTCTGCTGACCAGGTCTACAGGTGAAGTGGTGGGGGGCGTAAGTGTGATGCAAAAGAGGTTGGCAAAGTTAGCCCCAAACATCCACACTGGGCAGGAAATTGCTAATGCAGGGAGATGGAGCAGTTGAGGCTGCTACTCATAACAACTTGTATTTATATAGCACCTTTAACGTAGTGAAATATCCCAAGGCGCTTCACGGGAGTGTTATGAGATTTTTTAAATTGGCACCGTGCCACATAAGTAAAAATTAGCGCAGGTGACAAACAGCTTGGTCTAAAGAGGTAGGTTTTAAGGAGTGTCTTGAAGGGGAAAGAGAGATAGAGAGGCAAAGAGGTTTAGGCAGGGAGTTCCAGAGCTTGGGGCCCAGGCAACAGAAGGCACGGCCACCAATGGTTGAGCGATTATAATCAGGCTCAAGAGGGCAGAATTAGAGGAGCGCAGACATCTCGCAGGGTTGTGGGGCTGGAGGAGATTACAGAGATAGGGAGGGGTGAGAGCCATGGAGGGATTTGAAAATAAGGATGAGAATTTTAAAATTAAGGCGGAAGCCAATGTAGGTCAGCGAGCACAGGGGTGATGGGTGAGCGGGACTTGGTGCGAGTTAGATAAGAAGCCACCTCAGGGAACCCCAAGAAAGGCACAGTGGGTAATGGTGGGCTTATTAAAGGAGAATTCAAGTCTGGGATAGCAGCTGAAGAGTCGGAAAGCGGTAGGTAGTAATGAGTTGAGGAGACAGGAAAGAGGGGTCAAGAGAAATAAGGAGATAGTAGGATTGGAGTATGGTTCGGAGCAGCAGCAAAAATGCACTTGCAAATGGACAAGCAGTGCTCTATGCATTTCATTTAAACCATATATAGTTTGTAGAAATATATTACACTGCTAACAGCTCTCCCATGGTGTTGCACAGTGAGTCAGAGGTTACACTGCTTTATCACAATAGGAATGTTTATGCCATGTCGGGGATAAGATCTGATTTACAGTGACTAAATAAATCAAATTCCATTTTTATTACATGGTATTGCAGGATTTTTATTGGTGCCTTGGCGATCAAATGTTATGGCTCTGTCCATTTATTCGGTGAAAACCATAAATGAGTGACTTTTATTTCACACATTTATTCCTTTAACAATTATATTCTAATTTTTATCCCTTACCAGTTTTAAAATTAAGACTATGCGACAAGTTGGTATGGAGGTGTACAGTTTGAGTTGAGTTAGATATCTGATATTTAGCAATATAGGTTGTACCTTCCTTATCCGGCACCCTTGGGACATGGCCTGTTCCGATGAGGGATTTTGCCGGATAAGGGGAGGTCACGTGTGGGTGAGGGTGAGGGTGTGAGGCGTCGGTGAGGGAGGGAAGCCGGCACTGATTCGACGCTGCAGTAGTCGGGGGAGGGGGAGGGGAGGAGGTCGTCAGCCCGAGCAGGCCTGAAGTGTCAGCGGGCACTGAGGCATCGGCTCCAAAGTTGAGTAAATTTATTTTACAATGATATTTTGAGGATTTGGAGTAAATTTATTGTGGGTCTGTTGCGATTGAGACGTGCCGTGCAAGTGTAAATTGGCAAGTTTTTTTTTACATTGATATTTTTCGAGAATTTTGACTGGCTGCGTTGTGCGCATGCGTCACCCCGGCGGCCAGGAATGGTTCCGAACGAGGGGTGGTGGCAGATAAGGGAGTCCCAGATAAGAGAGGTTCAACCTGTGCTGGGTAAGTAGAATTAACTGCACTGGGGCAGTCCTGCACTTTGGTAGCACGAGGGGTTAGTCTTGGACTTTTGGCAGAAATGACATGGAGCCATACATTTTATCAGCACTGCAGTAGGGCTACTGGAGTTTGGCAGTATAGGGTGATCCTCTGAACAGGTATCACTATGGAAGGGAACCTGGGATTTGGCAGAACTGGAGTGTGGGATCTGGGGGTTGCCTTATTGCTGGATTCCTGCTGTTTGTTAGCAGTGTGGTGGAGGGAAGGTCATGGATCCGACATGCCAGGTGGGTCTGATAATATCCCAAGTCTGGCAGCAATTTTAAGATGTTTAATTTAAAATAAAAATAATCAAATGGAGTGTTTGTCTCTGACAAAATCTATTAGGTCAGTTAAAGGTTATTGACAGATCGTGGGAAATTGTGCATATTGTACATGCTCAAATGCAGAATCTGACTTCAACAGTAACCACACTGGATGGGGTAAGGGCCAAGCTTTTTTTTAATTCATTCTCAGAATGTGGGTGTTGCTGGCAAGGCCAGCATTTATTGCCCATCCCTAATTGTCCTGGAGAAGGTGGCGGTGAGTCATCTCCTAGAACCGCTGCTCTCCGTGTGGTGATGGTACTCCCACAGTGCTGTTAGGGAGGGTGTTCCAGGATTTTAACCCACTGACGATGAAGGAACGGTGATATACTTCTTGGTCAGGTGGTGTGGGACTTGGAGGGGAACTTGTGGTGGTGGTGACACCTGCTGCTGTTGTCCTTCTAGGTAGTACAGGTCACGGGTTTGGGAGCTGCTGTCGAACAAGCCTGGGTGAGTTGCTGCAGTGTATCTTGTAGATGGCACACACTGTAGCCACGATGCGTCAATCGAGGAGGGAGTGAATGTTTAAGGTGGCAGATGGGGTGCAAATCAAGTGGGCTCCTTTGTCCTGGATAGTGTTGAGCTTCTTGAGTGTTGTTGGAGCTGCACTATCCAGGCAAATGGAGACTATGCAGAGAGTCGGGATAAATGGGTCCTTTTCGGGTTGGAAATCGATGGTTAGTGGTGTGCCACAGGGATCGGTGCTGGGACCACAACTGTTTACAATATACATAGATGACCTGGAAGAGGGGACAGAGTGTAGTGTAACAAAATTTGCAGATGACACAAAGATTAGTGGGAAAGGGGGTTGTGTAGAGGACACAGAGAGGCTGCAAAGAGATTTAGATAGGTTAAGCGAATGGGCTAAGGTTTGGCAGATGGAATACAATGTCGGAAAATATGAGGTCATCCACCTTGGAAAAAAAAACAGTAAAAGGGAATATTATTTGAATGGGGAGAAATTACAACATGCTGAGGTGCAGAGGGACCTGGAGGTCCTTGTGCATGAATCCCAAAAAGTTAGTTTGCAGGTGCAGCAGGTAATCAGGAAGGCGAATGGAATGTTGGCTTTCATTGCGAGAGGGATGGAGTACAAAAGCAGGGAAGTCCTTCTGAAACTGTATAGGGTATTGGTGAGGCCGCACCTGGAGTACTGCGTGCAGTTTTGGTCACCGTACTTAAAGGAAGGATATACTAGCTTTGGAGGGGGTACAGAGACGATTCACTCGGCTGATTCCGGAGATGAGGGGGTTACCTTATGACGATAGATTGAGTAGACTGGGTCTTTACTCATTGGAGTTCAGAAGGATGAGGGTTGATCTTATAGAAACATTTAAAATAATGAAAGGGATAGACAAGATAGAGGCAGAGAGGTTGTTTCCTCTGGTCGGGGAGACTAGAACTAGGGGGCACAACCTCAAAATATGGGGGAGCCAATTTAAAACCGAGTTGAGAAGGAATTTCTTCTCCCAGAGGGTTGTGAATCTGTGGAATTCTCTGCCCAAGGAAGCAGTTGAGGCTAGCTCATTGAATGTATTCAAGTCACAGATAGATAGATTTTTAACCAATAAAGGAATTAAGGGTTATGGGGAGCGGGCGGGTAAGTGGAGCTGAGTCCACGGCCAGATCAGCCATGATCTTGTTGAATGGCGGAGCAGGCTCGAGGGGCTAGATGGCCTACTCCTGTTCCTAATTCTTATGTTCTTATGTTTTATTCCATCACACTCATGACCTGTGCTTTATGGAAAGATGGTGGAAAGGCTTTGGGGAGTCAGGAGGTGAGACACTCGCCGCAGAATACCCAGCCTCTGACCTGCTCTTGTTGCCACGGTATTTATGTGGCTGGTCCAGTTCAATTTCTGATCAATGGTGTTCCCCAGGATGTTGATGGTGGGGGACTCGGCGATAGTAATGCCGTTGAATATCAAGAGGTGGTGGTTAGTCTCTCGCTTGTTGGAGATGGTCATTGCCTGCCACTTGTATGGTGCGAATGTTACTTGCCTTAGCCCAAGTCTGAATGTTGTCCAGCTCTTGCTGTATTTGGGAACAGACTACTTCATTATCTGAGGCCTTCAAAAAAAATTTTATGGAATGCATCAAAAGGCAATTTAATAGGTGAACATGTTATTGTGAAATTTACATTTAGTCAGTTCTTTTTGTTTAAAATTTTATTGTAGACATTTTAAACTTCAGTTGTTAAGAAAGAAATGATGACTTTTTTTTTTTGAAAAGCAGTTTGGGTGATTCAACTGGTTCATTAACAGTCCCTAATCGTGAATAGTTGCGAAGCTAAGATAGGGTTTCTCGATTAGAAATACTGACATAGTAATTTGAGTGTTATATGTAGACATAAAAAGCGTGACTCGAAACCTTTACACAGGAAGTAAGGTTTGTGGACAGGAAGTGCATACTATGCGCAAGATTTTTTATATACACAAATTATATAAATGGTGAAATTACTAAGTGAATGATTATATGTTTGAAATGACTATTGCCAATATTAGTGGATGCATGCTTAACATATTAGGATGACATACATCTGTCCATAATTTTAAAGGAGGTGTTCATTTATTTTAAATGGGTAAATGCCTCTATTAAAATAGCAAAGAGAGAAAAATATCATAGAAATGCATCAAACATGTGTACAATAATATTGTCAAGAGTAGTAGTTTAATGCCTCCACTAGTGGACAGAGGAATGTCATGCAAATGTGTTAAGCCAAAACTACCAACCTTAATTTATAGGCTTACATGACTGCAATGCCTTGATCCCTTCACAAAAAATCAGCATGCCTTTCAAGTCAAACCAATCATCTCGAAATACAATTTGATGCTGCAATTACATAAAGTACACCCAAGAAAAATGCGTGATTTTCACTGTCAGTTTCATTCATATGAAGAGGATAACACCAGTTGATATTACAAAACTAAAAGGATTGGTGCAAATATTTTAAAATACATTTTGGCCAATTAATTTCGTAACAGAAATCCTTTAATTTCTCAGAATGGTGAAAATTTCAGTACTCTAACCATAAGTGGAAAATGACACTATCAGGAAATAAACTGCTGTGTATTAAAACCGAAATGATCTCATCACAGATGATTTTTAAAGGGTTCCATAAAAACTCAACGTGTATAACTGCAACATGTGTTCTGGCTCCTGTAGGACTGTGACAGTACAAATGATTTAAGATTGCCATGTCCTTGACTGAGTTGAAAAATGTAAAAGAAAACTGAGTCTGTCAGATTTGACTTAATCAAACCTATGCGATTCTGGCTGCTTATAAAAGATTCTATATACTATCAATGGTGTAGTATATAATATTAAACAATGAACTTATATGGGTTTGACTTAGGTGACCTCTCTAAAACTGGCATATATTCCAGTCAGTTGAACCCTGCTGTTGCTTTTACCTTCTTGCTTGGGGATTACTCCTTTGAACATTCCACAGGTACCATTATTTATCCTTTAAATAACCTGCAAGAAACAGTATGGCACCTTACATTTGTCTATTTGTCTGGTTGTCTAATTGTGACAGTCTTTGTCCGAGTACACTCTTGCAAGGTCATTGCTATGAACCACAATATATCAAGTGCAGAACTGGTAATGGGGAGTGGCAAGAAAGGGATTGGAAATACTATCCTCAACACTATACATTCTGCACCTTTAAGATAATGTGCAGTATAACCTCACAGGAATTTTCAAGAATATATTGACATCTTTCGCTGATTTGAAAGGTCTGTGACATTAACTTTCAATTCCACTCAGGCTTTGAAACCTTATGTCCAAATGTCTTATGAATTTCTGCAACAGCCTTTGCAGTGATGTTGTTTTGGAAAAATAATGCATTTTAATGGTTTTGTAGAACTATATTCAACTTATAAAAATGGCCTAACCCCAAACATAAATACTTGATACAGTCTTGTTTCAAATAATGTCATGAAACCTACGTACTTCAGTGGAATAGTATTTGTCAAGGCCTGACCTATTTGTATCGGGAGATTTCGCATGTGTGTTTCAGATCTAAAGAATAAATGTAACACAGGGAAACGATTAACAGTTCACATCAACAAATATTTTCTTATACATTATATATGCGATTTGTCAGTGATCTACAGCAAATTATTTTCTAGTAAGGCAAAATTATGAAATCACATTCTTCTGTGAATAACATTCATCATTGCACAGAGAGAGGAACAGTACAAAAAAAACTTAGCAACGCTGAAACTCTCTTGATGATGTCAAGCAGGTGTGCAGCTAGCAATCTGAAGTTTTTTCTCAACCCTGGCTTCAGATCCCTGGGATTCAAGTGCACACACACCAATCTTGCAGGTGGATCAGTATGTGCAACTATGCACAAATTAATTTCAGCAATGGAGAGGGAGCTTCCTATCCTAAATGGCACAAACTAAATATGATCAATGAACAAAAGTTACTGCTCGCTCCATATTGCTGAAATAAGTATGTGCACAATTGCATACATTACCTGCAACCTCCACGCCCATTAATGTAAGAAACACTGAAACACATAAAACTCTCAAGATCCTCAAAAATTACAAAAGAACACTAGAGCTTCTCCCCTAAGGGAAACAATGCACAATGGTGCTTTACTGCAACACCAATATTCTCACAAAAAAATAGAAAAAGTGGAAGTCTCCAGAGGCAAAGCAACAAATTAGTAACAACTTAGTAAGCACACCCGCAACATGGTGTGTTACTGAGTCATGCAGATGAAGAAGGACCCAGGTTTAATCTGAGTTGGTCAAAGTCAACCAGGGTGGTATTGGGAGTGCCACCAGTGGTTTCAGAGTCCCTGGATTAGAAATGAAAAATCATCCAGGATTTCCACTCTTGATCACAATCCAGTAACACTTTCTGGAAAGTCCATGCGTGTGGACACTGGGTAAGGGTAAGGATAAAGAATGTAAGAAATAGGAGCAGCAGTAGGCCATTTGGCCCCTCGAGCCTGCTCCATCATTCAATAAGATCATGGCTGATCTGATCTTGGCCTCAACTCCACTTCCCTGCCCGCTTCCCATAACCCTTGACTCCCTTATCGTTCAAAAATCTGTCTATTTCCACCTTAGATACATTCAATGACCCAGCCTCCACAGCTCTCTGGGGTAGAGAATTCCAAAGATTCATGACCCTCTGAGAGAAGACATTCCTCCTCATTTCCATTTTAAATGGGCGACCCTTTATTCTGAAACTATGCCCCCTAGTTCTAGATTCCCCCACGAGGGGAAACATCCTCTCTGCATCTACCCTGTCAAGCCCCCTCAGTATCTTATGTTTCAATAAGATCATCTCTCATTCTTCTAAACTCCAATGAGTATAGGCCCAACCTGCTCAACCTTTCTTCATCAGACAACCCCTTCATCTCAGGTTCAACTATAACAGCCCATGGTCAAATAGCCCACTGATACTTGCTATACAATCACACAAGAATGGCCATTTAGCTGAGGCATAGGAGGCCAGCTGCTGTATTCCATCATGAGTTGGCTTCTTCAGCAAAAGAGGGTTGAGGACAGAAAAGGCCACACAATAATAACCAATATGTAAAATCTGGTGTACAAGTCAGACATTAAGTCCTTGGAAACTTTGGAGGAATGAATTCCAGGTTTGTTTTCTGGATACCAATCTGATTCTGAATGCTGTATCAGTTGTACAAAATTTCATGTTTACAGACATTTGGTTGGTATTATCTACAAGAGCAGACATTGACAACGAGATGCAACACCGCCTCCAGTGCGCCAGTGCAGTCTGCGGCCACCTGAGGAAAAGAGTGTTTGAAGACCAGGCCCTCAAATCCACCACCAAGCTCATAGTCTACAGGGCTGTAGTAATACCCGCCCTCCTGTATGGTTCAGAGACATGGACCATGTACAGTAGACACCTCAAGTCGCTGGAGAAATACCACCAACGATGTCTCCGCAAGATCCTACAAATCCCCTGGGAGAACAGACACACCAACATTAGCATCCTCGACTAAGTCAACATCCCCAGCATTGAAGCACTGACCACACATGATCAGCTCCGCTGGGTAGGCCACATTGTTCACGTGCCAGACACCAGACTCCCAAAACAAGCGCTCTACTCGGAACTCCTTCATGGCAAACGAGCTAAAGGTGGGCAGAGGAAACGTTACAAGGACACCATCAAAGCCTCTGATAAAGTGCAACATCCCCAGTGACACCTGGGAGTCCCTGGTCAAAGACCGCCCTAAGTGGCGGAAGTGTATCCGGGAGGGCGCTGAGCACCTCGAGTCTCTTCGCCGAGAGCATGCAGAAACCAAGTGCAGGCAGCGGAAAGAGCGTGCGGCAAATCTGTCCCACCCACCCTTCCCTCAACGACTATCTGTCCCACCTGTGACAGGAACTGTGGTTCTCGTATTGGACTGTTCAGTCACCTAAGGACTCATATTAAGAGTGGAAGCAAGTCGTCCTCAATTCCGAGGGACTGCCTATGATGATGACTGCTCTAATACTGGTTTATATTGGCAAGAACAAAAGAGAAGCATAAGGAGATGCCACACAAAGAAGAAGAAATAAAAAGTGATGTGCACGACATGAGAGAGAGAGAAAAACAGAAGTAAAAAGGGAGAATATATAAAAGCAAGGAAAAAAGACTTACAAAGAGACTAACATACAAAAGTGTACAAAAAAATAAAAGAAGAAGCAGAAAAATAGAGTAGGAGAAGGGTAGAAGCCTGTACTAGTAGGTGTTAGTCTTGAACCGCTGGAGCTGCATTAAGTATTAAAATTTGAGCTTGGTTATTTTGAAGGAAACTAAAAATGGCATTCATGGAAACCTCATTTCACAACACAAGCCTGGATTCCTGAATGCACAATTGGGTTATCATAGTCACACAACATATATGTGATAAATAAAATTGTCATTCACACCACAATCAATAATAATGTGTATTATAAATGACATAACACTATGTATGCATGGCATCTCAGTAGATCTGTGGATTTATGATAGTGGAGTAAGCTATCTATAATAACACTCTTAAAAAGGTGTTAATTTCATTCAGAGCTTCTATTAACTCAGCTCATCCGACTAACTTTAGATTTCAAGCTTTGATGAGCAATTGCAGGCTCTCCATAGCGGTGCCATTTTATCTACTAAAACACATTTCTACAGTTGTTCCATTGTTTGCTCAGATCACTTTATATAAATATGTGAACAGCAAACTTGTAGCCCATTAAAACTTTTTTCTCAGCTCTACGGAAAAGGTTAAATGCTATAATAGTAACTTGAATATCTTTTAAAACTTACTCCCCCAAAATTGTGTTCATAGGCCCTGTTCTATGACACAAGTGTTATTACTCAATAAAAACAGATGTTTACAAAGTTTCACAATCAAATTTACTTCAGAACTAACCACTGAAATATAATTTTGGAGTTCCTTTTTCAATTTTAACGGTTACAGGACTATCACAAATTTCCAGCTTCTATGCCAGAAATTCATGTGTTCAAACATCAGTAAATTTCAAGTTATTAAAGCTGGTGACAGACAAATATATCTGCCAATATTTTAACAATAAAGACTTTTTAAAACAAAAAAGTTTCATTCAGGAGGTTTAATCTTCATTTAATATCTTTCCCATTACAATCACACCATTGAAATGGTTCAAAACAATGCCTTTAGCTGTACAAATTATAATACACTTGGATGGCCATTTATATTCAAAACGCAACACTAATTGTATTCAGGATTTTCTGGTGTACAAGCAAGAAATTCCTGTGTTTTGATATTTGTTCTTCAGATGTGGGCGACACTGGCAAGACAGCATTTATTGCCGATCCTTTGCTTGTCCTAAAGACATTAAGGTGGAGAAATTCGGCATGTTCGCACCTCCAGTTACCGCTTGGCGGGGCTGCTAGCACGATGCTCAGGCAGTAGCGCTGCCACGAGATGAATCCGGCATTACACGGCAAATTCACCAGCCCCGTAGCGCCAGCAATAAGTTAGTGCCTCAGCACCTTTCGCCATGCAGATCATGATGTCAGTGAGCATACACACCTCCCCCCCCACCCCCTTACGTCGACAGCGCCAGGGAATGGAGGTGTGAACCAGCCAGCTGGCGGGACACTACTTAAAGTGATGCACCTCAGCTGTCAAGGAACTTCCGTTCCAAAGGTCAGTTATGAGTGGCAAACAGCGCAGGATGAAATCTGAAGCCAAATAAAGGCTGCTTAGTCTCTGGAATATTGCGAGCCCTCAAAGGACTTTGCATTTCATCCCACAGCATATCTGCACTCCCTGAATCATTGGGGCTGGTGTGCAAACTCCAGTAACCCTCTCCTTTAATGGCTGGAAGGAGCCTTCACCAATGCTCACTCCTGATTACACACCTCATATTCCTTATCGATTGGAGCCCAATGCCACTCACCTACGCCATTAGCGTCTGATTTAACATTCCCCCGCATTCTTTGAGCGCTGAGACTGAATTTAGTGGGCAGTGAGATGGATTAGCGCTTGGCACTAAACTTCCAGCTTCTCAAAAGTTAACGCCTCAACCGGGGCGGTAACAAATTTCTCGTCATCCATCTAGAGTGGGACCTGAGTCACGTATAAGTCAAGGGGTGGCAGGTTCCCTTCCATGAAGGACATTTGTGTACCAGTTGGGCTTTTACAATAAAACAGAAGTTTTCCCGGTTATTTTCTGATGCTAGCCCACAAATTCCCATTTTTATTGAATTCAATTTCACAATTTTCCATGGTGAGCTTTGAGCTTAAAAATCTCTAGGGTACAAGTCCAATACCATAATCATTAGGCTTCAATAAATAACTGGGCTCAGTTTTTCTCTCTTTAGAATTCTATGCCACCAACACACAAACTCGCCTCAAAAAAGGCAAAAAAATGAATACATTAATTCCTCTCTTCAAAGAGACCAAAACCCTCCAGTAAAAAAAGTTTTTTTTTTTAAAAAAGGGTTCCTTTGGGGAAAGGGTTGGGGAAACCTGTGATCGTTCTTCCCCGGTAGATTCCCAGCAAGAGCACGAAAAGCCAGCTTTACTTGTCTTTATCACATTCACCACTTCAGTGTTCAAATCCCAAAACGTGCTTAAATACAAGCTTCTGCTAAGGAACAGGAATTCATTTGAATATTTTTCAGTTGGCACCCTTGATGGTTTGGTGATTAAATACACCTTGTGGTGTACTACGCCATACTCAGGAAGATCCTAGGTTTGATCATTCTCCTATGCGGAGTGAGATGATCTCAGAGGACAAGTGAAAAATATAAAAATTGGCATCAACCTCCCCAAGCTAAAGGAGGAGTGGGTGGGTGAAAAGGGCCATGCATCCTTCAATCTACCGAGGGAGAGCTGGTGGAAAGAGAATATTAAGTGAAGATGAGTTAGAGCCAGTGCCACTGATTTAGTGACCGAGTCAAATTCAGTTTTTAATGCATGAAATTTGAGGATTTTGACCAGTGTTTTTGGATCACATTCTGAAATTACATCTGTTCATAATTAGACACTTTGATTTATGGTGACCAAATAAGTCAAATTTCACTTTTATTGCATGGGATTCCAAAAATGGGAGTCTGGGATTTCCACCAGTGTTCTGGGGTTTGAATTTCATGATTCTATCCATTTTATCATGAAAATTACAAAATTGGTTAGAGTTCATTTGTGAGTGCTCCCAAAGCTGAATAGCATGTTGACACTCACTAGCTAGATTCACACGAAGAACAACCCTTTGAGCAAGGTATCAGAGCACCCATTGAATTGCACCAAAACATGATTTGCTTTCTGGAGAGGTACATATTATGCAGATTTCATTGCAATGACTCGGCTGTAAATATACCAAGTTAGACCCAGAAAGATCCCGCATTTAATAATCAGCTGACCTCAGCAGTAACTTTGGCCAGAGCTACTTGTTTTTGATTACTGTCATACATGCTGTAGAGTGCCCGTATTGAAAGTATGACTATTGAATTTGCCGAGGATGAGCCTCACAATACAACGCCATCTCATGGTTTAGGCTCCTACATGAATGGCCACTTTGGCCAAGTACCAGAGACCTGCTGGTGCCATGGAACGATAACTATCCATGAGTCACTATATGAGAGGGCTGTCGAAGCTCTAGCTCCCAATTGGGGGCGGTAACCAGCTGGGACCGGGACTTCCTGCACAGAAGTCCCACCCCTGCCACGGAATTAGGCTTACCGCCCCTCAAAGGAAATGGGAGCGCAATCTTGCGCACTCCACTTCCTTTAGGGGCAGTTGCCGGAGCGCTACTGGGGCAGAGAGTGAACAGCTACGCAGATGCTCCATGTAGCACTGATGCGCTTCAACGCCCCTCCTCTTCGCTTAAAGGGATGGGCCGCTGCGTACTCTGCAAGGCCTCAGATGGCCTCGACTAGGCCACCGGGGCAGTGTGGGTGCGAGGCTGCACGATGGCAGCCCGAACCATGCTAGGGCCACCATACTGGAAAGTCAGCAAACCAGTACAAGATGGCTGGCGCCCTCCCCTTTAAAAGCCGACTTTGTCATCCGCTCATGCCAGCCTCACGGCTCAATTTCCCCCGCGGGGCGGCAAGAGGTCAGCGCAGGGTCTCCACACACGTCATCAGCAGTCGCGCGGCAGTCCAGAGCGCTACCCGTGAGGCGTGGCGCTGCCATGATAACGCCTCCAAAAAAGTACTCAGGATTTATTTTTAGCAAAGCTTCTCTAAAGCATTTCAACACATTTAATGTTGCAGTAACTTAATTATTTTGACAAAATATTTATTGAAACTAGTAACCAAAATATTTGAAAGTTTCATCAAGCCATAATAGACATCCTCCCAGTTGAAATGTTTATTCAGAGCTATGCACAAGAATATCCTAGCATCACAATGGATAAGTACAGGTTAACTGTTATTAAATTTTCCAGCTACGTTTGTTGGTTGCCCTGGCTAATTGTCAAAACCCAAAATACATTTCAATATTTGTTCCCCGAGTGCAAAAATATCACTAGTCTTCTGTAAAAGAGTAGCAAAAAAAAGCAATTCAAAAAGGTGTATGTGCCAAACTCGGACTGTCCCTCAAATTCAGCCCTTTCATTTCAATTATTTCTCATCTCCAAATACACACTGCGAAATCATCAAGGCTTTTCAAATGCTTTGTTTCAACAAGAACCTATTCCCCCTAAGTTGTGTGCCAAAATAGAACTCGTTACAAATTACTGTAGAGATATATTTGCAAAAATGATTTGAATTTTTAACTAAATGACTTTAAACAGAATGCAAATTTGCAGAGGGAGCATTCAGTTAACAGATTGTAGTGGTTTCAGGTATGTCCTATTTTTAGTTTAATGGAATGTGATCATTTGCAGTTTCAAAGGCTTCTGACAAACTTCTATCCTTCTAACTGCATTTTGTATTCATGGGAGTCATCCAGAACTGACAGTACAAATGTGTTTTATTACAGCAAACATGGATGCAGACTAAACAACTTAATTTATGAAAAATATTTGGTACATTCAAAATGCAAAATCCAAGACAATAATATTTATAAAAGTACACACTGGACCTTCAATTCAAAAATACGCTGTTACATCAGAGATCACCAGTATTAAAAAAAAATCATGGCAGCTTTATCCAGCTTGCAAGACGCACACAAAGAAAGGTAGAAAGTAGTACAGACCCAGAATGAAACCAACCATAGAAAGTGCATGTTATGAGGTTTATTCGCAGTACAAAAGAAAAAAAGTCAAAAGAAAATACAGGAAATCGAACAGCATACTTTGACTTCAAATAGTAGTGTTCCTTTTTCAGTCTATCTGAACATTACAGTAAAAAAAAATTATTTTGGCATTTCTTGGATTGAACAATAAAATGGTGGGGCCTATTATCACCTGCGTGATAATACTGAACAAAACACACCAAGCACAGTCAGGCACATGTGTTACTAAAATTAAACATCTTATCTACTCCATTGTTTCCAATCCTACACATGCATTAGGAGAAAATCCTTCATAATTTCCCTGCCATCTAAATCTTGCTTAAAATCACAATGCCTTTCTTACACGTTTGTAATAGCTTACACATTAAACTGTTAGAAAGAATGAGTTAAGTTGATAGTAAGAAACATTTAATGAATTAGTTAATACAACTGTTATTCAATTTCCTCATTTTGAAATTGAATTCTACGACAAATCTTTTTCCACTTTGTTAATTTGCAAACATATGAATTGTTGCTGTAATTGATCAGCAAAAGATGTGCACATCATTCAAACATTGCAAAACTCTTCTAGATGTTACAGTCTTCAGGGGTTCTGCATGACCTCCAAAGTTTACTGGTGTGCTCTTACTACAATGGTGAACTAGAAAGATTCTGTTATACGAACAACGGGTTAAAACCTGTAATACAAGAACAAAGATTGTTCCAAAGTATAGTATAGTATTTATCGATTCCAGGTTATCTGGCTTTACATTATAAAACAATCAATAATGTGGAAAAAATCTGAAAGATGAAATGTCTAAAAGCAAAGGGCATCAAGCAAGAAAAGTATCTGCTTGAAGTGATGTGAAGAGTATTGTTAATCAGAGCATGGCACCCCTCAGATATGTGACATCAGATCAACACAGAACGTTCAGATCAAATGGAACACATTAAATTCCATTTTGTAGAGAATGCTGAAAGTTTTATGTGCTTTATTAAACTTTCAAAATGAAAACTTGTGTTCGGTAATAATTGCGTATGATGCAATAGGTTCCTGCACAAATCTGTTAAATGTGGAGAATGACAAAGCAAGCTGGACCAGTTGATCTCCGACTTCATTCCCCTTTCTTAAAATCATTTCCACATTGTAGTTTCCATCAGACTGTTGCAGCAGATGTTGGCTGTTAAACTCCACAGACGACACAGTTCACGACTTCACTGAGACGGCTGCTAGCCACATCTGTAGCTGATGAGACTGGGAGCGCATAAGTGTGGCAGACACACAGACAGCCCGGCCAAAGCATTGTATTCCACTCTGTCCTACACAAAAATCACTTCATGCAACCTTCTACTGTTAATCCTCTCTGTCAATGCCATTTAAAAGCAGCCTATCGATGTAACTTCCTCAATACAACTTAAGCTGTGTGTATGCATGGGACAGAAAATGAGAGCATCCAGGAAGCAATGTGTTTGCACAGAGGAAGCAAGCTGTGGCAGTATTTCACAAACCACAACACCTCTACTAACTCCTCATTAACTGGGCTGCATTCCAAATTCATTTGCAGCCCCTAGAGAAAGCAGCTTCTTGTGTTTATTAAAATGACAAAACAGAACAGATTTACATATGCAAAACACAGAAGCAACAGGCATTCCCCCCAATTGACCTACAGCATGTAGGAGCTGTTGTGGCAGCATAGTTATTCCCTCACAGATTCTGTACCAAGTCAGAGGCGTAAGAATGCCATCTGGGTACCGCTTATATAAATCTGGCAGCTTTCCTGCAGCAGGCTGGAATGGAAATGTAGGGAAATAAACTGCATCATTTACTTAACATCCACTTACTATTGTGCTGTAAAACACTAACGAACAATCAGTTTCATTATTTCTACTGTGTCATCCAAATAACCTTTTGCAAGTTAAGACTATAAACAGCAATGTAACAAGACTGTGGATTCACAGTGAAGTGACAGCAGTGATTTCATGCTAACCAGGTCCCTCACATGCGAAAAATACAGTAATCTTGCAGACCACCGTGACCGGAGTAGCACACATCCTTTTTAAAACCAATACTGTTTTTGAAGTGGGTTTCACTGGGCCTAGCATTCTGTAGAGCATCACGTCAGTGAGGCCATTGCTAGTATCTATGACCTCCTTTGTATCGGGCACTTTCATATTTTCAGCATCTCAACCACAACCTGTCACGTCTGCATCAAAATACGAATCCTCAAATCTCTAACACATAACTAACACTGGAGCTTTATTCTGGGTGCAGAGGAAACTGGCTCACTCCCTTTACCAAAAACTAAACAAAGCAAAGTGTAACATGAAATGTCTGCTAAATATATTCATTCAGGGAATAATATCTTTTCGAATTAGCTTAGACTGCACAATATGAAAGAGGAATAGTGCATTTCAGGTTGGCTGCAGGGTGAGTGATACACAGTTATGACTATCACATTTGGTGCATGCTGACAGTGTGGGCAGTGCCTGAATGATCGCAGTCTTTTGGTGACATGCTTAAGGGCACAGAAACACCTTCCGAGTTTGTCCTTCTGACTTGTACCCCATTTGCACTAGTCAATTTGACAGAACCAACCCCCGTATCCACATTGGTATACTTTTGGCACAGAGTATAAACTCTGCAAATTATGACTTTCAAAGTCACCCCACTTCAGGGGTAGGTTTCATGCCAACACCAATTCAGAGACGATACGGTGTAAACTGTCGATGAATTTCAAGCCGACAGCTACATCCAAGGAACCTCCACCTTCAGTGAATCGCCACACTGCAGGGACAAACAGAGCCATTATCTGTGCACATATGGTCACAATGCATGTGCATTAATGAAGGTCGGACAGAGAGCAACGGTGGAGGTTCCCAGTACTTAAAAAAGGCCACGTCTGTTGATGTTAGAAGCATATTTTCTGATACGATTGGCAGTCCTACTCAGCATAAACGTTGAACAAAGCTTAATAAAGTCCCTTTTGGAAACAATCCTCATCACATTTGTTATGTTTTAATTTATTTTTTCAGTCACCCTCTGCGTTGGGATTAGAAATACATTGAATAATTTGCCTGTATAAAACGAGACAGCCATATATCACAGTTCTGTTCAGAAGCTTGCGCTCCATTTTGCATGTGGGAAAGTAGCATGGCACTCCTCAATCTAACATTTTTAAATGATTCATGAAAATAGAGCACATAATGCAGCAAATGTGCACTGAGTTTTGTAAGCCGATTAAGCAAGAATGGACATGCATGTGGACTGTCTTCGGAAATTGAAAATGGGCTCAACAGGATGAGACCAAAGGCGGAGTCTAATGCTCTAACTTAAGAAGGTAGTTGTCAGCATTCTGAAGCAACGTGACGATTGTTTTATTAAATACTGCTTTAGCTACATTACCAAATTACTGGGCTGTTTGTATATCCCTCATTGCATTTGGTTGAATCAAATGCGACACTGCAAAAATATCCTGAATCAAGATAATGCCCAGGCAGAATTTGTAGAAAACTCCATTGATTCCTTAGTGGGTCAATGCACTATCCAGTGTGGTTCTCAATAATAGAGAAGATTCCCAGTCTATACTGAATTTGCTGATTTCAGCTGCAATACCCGCGAGGGGGTTTACAAATGGCTTCAGTGACCCAGGGCTAGAGAGGGAAGGTGGAGGGAAAAAAAAGTCAGCTTGGGGTCATACACCAGATCATTATTGATTGCTGCTGGAAATCAGGTGGGAACACAATCAAGGATAGATGTGATACCCTCGCAATTCAACAATTTGCTGGCACTCACTGTCTAGACTCATGCATGAGGAATGGTTGTATGGGTGAGGCATTTAATGAGTTGTCAACACTTGTGGAACTACATCCCAACAAGATTCAGTGCCTTCGGGAGTGGACAGAAAACAGGGACAAAAAATAAAGTAATTGAGACATTCAGCTGATGAGTTTTCAATATTCATTTTTAATGTTAAAACTGCAACATCGTTAGATACAGCTGTTTATCCGTACTGGCGCAGTACTGCATTCACTGTAATGCAAGAGTGCTTGTTTTTCTTCAAAAATGTTTCCTGCTGTGGGTCCCTAGATTTTGAACAATGAAGTTCAGCTTCCAGATGTCAGTGAAACCAGTAAAGCAACTGAATAAGCCACTTGGAACTTGCATAAGTTCATCGTTATTATATTTCTTTCAGTAGCACAAAATGACATGTAGAACTATGCCATACTGATGAGATGAAAGAGACAACGGAGTACTTTGTCCTGTAATGTTGCGAGGAAGTGTCATTATTGGGCAGTTATTGGTATTATTGAGAAGAGGGAGAAGGATGATGAAAATATTGATGATTTTAAATGCAAGTCCTGGTGATGCAATGCGTCAGTACATCGAGTAGTAGGACACGTGCTTTCCACTTTGGTAGCTCTCACACCAAATTTCTAATGGCAATAAGAAAGACAAAATTCCACCATTGAGAGAGGAAACATTTTATTTTACATTGCTTTTATTATTCAAAACAATGCAGAATGAGTCAACATGCATTGTACAACTCTCAGCGGCCAGTTCAAAAGCAGTATTTGCAGAGGTACGAGAAGAAATTGCCTTTTCTGGTCGTTTCTTGCTCTGGGATTGGTGTGTGACAAAAGGGAGAACTAAAGAGGGGGAACAAAGTAACATCTAGAAAGAGCAAGCAAAAAACACAGCTGTTACTGTATGTTCATATTTTCTATTGAACACTTTTCAACCTAATAATGTACGCTGTGCAGCTTCAAGACAGTTTTGTATTGTATTACTTCATCAATCCAGGATATAAACAAATGGCATAAAAGGTCTTTTGTGCCGTCAAGTTACAAATCCAGATAAATTCCAACATCCATTTTAATAAGTTGACTATGAGAAAAAACACAAGAGGATACAACAGCATCATATTTGTGTTTGTATCTGAGAATTCTCTTAAGCACATCAAAAAGTCTTCATTAAAGTAATTATTTCAAACATGATCATGCTGAGCTGAGATCTGCACTTCAAATTAAAATCAAAATCTTTGTAACTCACTAACACTGAGCATACTTACTACATTCTAAATTTGGAACACTATTGCAGTGTTCAGCTAGGCTTGTGATGATCAGACATCAGAATGAATTTAAAGCACTGTAGTTTAAAGAATGACCCACAATGACTCAAAAATCTTTATCCTCTAGCATCTCCTAACAATAAATGACACCGAAACAGTGATATAAGCCGTGGATAATGCAGTCACACCGATTGGCAACTGTCCATCATCCCAGCAGAGAAGTTAAATCTGCTATTGTTTCTGTTCTGCTGAATGTGCACAAATCAATAAGCATGTCTTGACAGCGCTGGCCGTGAATGTTGAAGACTGGAACACCCTTGGAATGTGACTGGTTTTGTGTTAATGACACAAGACTGTCAGCATGCCCCAGGAATAAACAAGGAACCCAGCAGCGAAAGGCCCAAGGATCTGAAAGACAGGTTTGGAAGAGCTATTTTTTTTTTAAAGTATTCCTTCATTCACACCGTCTGTTTCATATCTCCTAGTTTCCAATGTTTTCATTTTTTTCTACTTTTTTCTCTCCTTTATATATATTTGTTTCATTTCAGTTCCATCTTGGAGGGGTAACATTATTCTTAATGCACAACGAGTCCATTAAATGCAGATTTTTATATTCCTTTTTAATGCAAACACAGAAACTCACAACTTTACTCTGTTGTTTCTGTAATGCATGTTAGAACCAATGTACAACTGAATGGCCAATCAGAACACATTTACAATAATACTGCTGATTAAGTTGTTAACCACATACTTAATGAGCTAAAACATGCAAAAGTTAGATAATGCTGCAATGCAGTGTGATTTTTCTTCAAAGTGGCTCCTATAAAATTATGGGAAGCCATTATACCCAGAAGACCCTGCATTAGCTTCTACTAATAATGATGGCAATTTTGATTTTCACCTTACAAAAAATGGAGCATGTAGTACAATAATTATTCACCACGTTCACCAATGGCGCATCACCAGCTACAAAATATATATCCACCACACATGGAACAGGACAGAAATGTTTCAAAACTGTATGAATGATATTTAATAGGCCTCAACAAGAATCATGTGCTAGGAATGTGAGATTTTACCCTGCCAGTTGCAGAAAATAGCAATTGAACAGCGTCTGGCATACTGGGGATGTCTTATAAGCTCAGGTACATAATCGTGGCATTATGAACCTGTTATTTTGCATTGTATCAGCTAGTATCAGCTGTGACTCAGGGGGCAGCACTCTTGCCTCTGAGTCAGAAGATTGTGGGTTCAAGTCCCACTCCAGAAACCCGAGCACAAAAATCCAGGCTGGCACTCCAGTGCAGGGCTGAGGGAGTGCTGCACTGTTGGAGGTGCCGTCTTTTGGATGAGACGTTAAACCAAGGTCCCGTCTGATCCCGCAGGTGGACGTAAAAGTGCACATGACACCATTTCAAAGAAGAGCACAGGAGTTATTCCCGGTGTCCTGGCCAATATTTATCCCTCAAAATCAACATAACAAAAACAGATTGTCCGGTCTTTATCAAATTGCTTTTTGTGGGAGCTTGATGTGCACAAATTGGCTGTCGCATTTCCTACAATGCAACAGTGACGACAGTACTTAATTGGCTGTAAAGCACTTTGGGACATCCGGTGGTCGTGAATGGGGGTCTATAAATGCAAGTCTTTCTTTCTTTGTAAGCAGATCTTTCGACCTGAGGTACATTTTGTGAGGATTAAAAATTCAGTCAAGTGCTGAAGTCGTGAGGTATAACCAAACTGGCTGAGAATGTGGGGCTGCTTTATGTCTACAGAAGCTCTGGGTTGTTGCAAATCCTTCTATTATTCTTTGATATAAAATGTACTAGTAAGCAAAATAATAAGCTAACTTTTATGTATAGCAAGAATTGCAAGTGATTGTTCAAAATGATAGTGAATTGGAAGATCTGTGTAAGTATTGAGAAACTGATAAAGCATGCAAGTATTCTTGAACTTACAATAGCAGTAGCCAATTGCTCAGTTCAGAAGAAGTAATTTGGGCACATCACAACCCAACGACTGCGGTCATAAATCTTTCTTAGTTCCACAATTTAGATGTTTTATTGTGTGAAGAAGTAAACTGTAACCATGCCAATAGTTGGTTGAATGTCAACAGGTATAGTTAATTTAACAGACCTGGTGATCCTAAGTATACAATAATTCACAATACAATCTTAACATATTTATGAAATTGTGTTATATAACTTTTCAGTGAAGATATGCAGTCCTATGGAAACTTAACTGATGGCCTCAGTATCAATGGTAACATGTGCTTTCATCATAGGCGGTCCCTCGAACGAGGATGACTTGCTTCCACGAGAGTTCACAGATGTTTCAATAAAGGAACCAATGTTCCAGCCCTGAACGCCAATTGAGGGGGTGGAAGATGCCTGTGCGTGGATTTTTTTTTTTAACGTGTGGTGACCGTTGCACATCAGCCGCCACGCGGGCTAGACAGAGCTAGGTCTTTATCCAGTGGCAAGGATTAACCAGGACGACTGGAGACCTGTTCTGCTGCATGGACCTAGTGCACACACATATCGCAGTGTGGGCAGAACATATGCTTTAAGCATCCACAGGAGCACTTTCCTGTTAGGGAATTTTTCTGCAGTCTCTTTACCACTCTAGGCAGCAGTCTACATCCTCAGTGTCCTGCATCCTATTCCTTCTCAGGTCACTTTGCACACCTCTCAAATCCTTTGCCTACTCTTAAGGCCAGCTCAAGCATAGGCATCATAAATGCCTTTCAGATTGAATTCAAGCCAGTGTCATTTTGCTAGAAACACTTAAACTGTTGCTTAATGAGCTTTTAAAAAAATATGCATTAACATGTATTACGTCTGTTTAATCTCCAAAACAATTTTACGACTGTGGCAAAAGTTAGTGACTGCTCTGTTAACAGTTAACACACAAAATGATTACACTTTAGTGCACAATTAACATGTGCATTAACGCTAACATGGAGAAATTTCCCACCCTTCTCCTCCCCCACCATTATCAGTTGCTACATCAAATATTGTTCTCCATCCTTTGATTCTTTCCATTTAATTTCCAGCATCTCTCCATTCATTCTCTCTCTTTCCTATCTTCCAGCTTTTCTTGTGGTAAATCTAACTTATTCCACTGCAACTTGGTATTCAAAGGCCTAGTTATCACAAAAGCCAAGTTAATCTTGAATACTGACCAATAAACACAAATTAAGTTGCTCATTTCTATGTTCAAGTGACTCAGGACACTCTTCATACAGGAAAACGTGGTGCCCAGCAGAAGTTTTACATATATAGCATACACTTCTGTGAAGTCTCATTTCATGTTGCTTCCTGAGCCCAGTTTCCAATTCTTCGCAAAAGGCGCAGCAGTCCCATTTTTAAAGTTTTTTTTTGCCTTTTCATTTACAACTCATAATAATTGTACTTGGTATTTTGATGTACCACCACATCTTGTAAATCTGCCTACTTCCAGCAAAACAAAATTGCTGGATTAACAGTACATATTTTGATTTAGTTAACACATCACTGTGAAAAACCTCAGCCCAACCAGATGTAGGAAATGTGATGTATACATGCTATATAATACAGTGGTTGTAACGTTTGTTTGTGTCACTGAATTATAGCACCTCATTTGGTATACTGTAATGATACATTTTACTATGCAAGTTTAATTAGATTTGTTGTTCAAGAACTTCAATACACTATGTGACTGATACCAGGGATGATTTAATCTAAAATTGCACATTGCTTTGGTTTCATTATTTATATACCATAGTCCAAAACTCAGGTTGTCCATTTACTGAGGTTTAAACCAATTGTGCACATTTGTTCTGGACAGATATCTATCGAATACTGAGCTTGTTGAATTAACGCGCTATGACTAGCAGGGAACCACAAGAGACAATGTGGCAAAAGCTAATACATTACACACATGCAAGCAGCATTTTTATTAAGCTGCGCTGTCCCACAAATTGACTTTTCCAAAGGAAACATCATAATGAAAGCAACCTGCCAGCAATCCCATTTCAAATGCAATCTGTGTTTAAGTCATTTATGTGGGCTCTCCTGATCACTCAGTGTGTTTATCCAATAAGTAGCCTAGTCCTACAGATCAGTAAGGACCCAAGCCCTTGGTCTTTGCTACATTAAATTATCTCAGCTGGAGAAACAATGGGATGTGACAATTGGCCTCAGTGCCCCTGGGTTAGGGAGGGGGAAATCTGCTAGGGAAAACACATTTGGAGGCCAGTTGAAAATAAGCTGGACTCTGCTGTGATATCCCCCCCCTCCTCAATAAAACAGACTGTCAAAGCTCACACACTGTGATTGACCACCAGGAAGAAGGCCAATCAGTGGCATGAGAATCATATCCCAGCAAGTAGAGGAGGGAAGAAGAATAAACTTGCAATGGAAATGTGTTTTTTTTTCTAAAATTGGGCTAATGTTTGAGAATGGAAATCATGTTTATAAATAGCACTACATTCAATCTTGCTGTATGATTGGTAAGAACTAATGAAAACAATTATTTAAACATGTAGGGATCAAAATTCTGGGAGACCCCAAGTGCTGTGCAGAGGAACTTCCAGACACCACAGACCCCCTCCTAAATGGTAGAGACATATTCAGGGTGAGTTACTAGTGCCTGTCATCATCATCATCATAGGCAGTCCCTCGGAATCGAGGAAGACTTGCTTCCACTCTTAAAATATGAGTCCTTAGGTGGCTGAACAGTCCAATACGAGAACCACAGTCCCTGTCACAGGTGGGACAGACAGTGGTTGAAGGTAAGGGAGGGTGGGACAGGTTTTCTGCATGCTCCTTCCGCTGCCTGTGCCCGATTTCTGCATGCTCTCAGCAATGAGACTCAAGGTGCTCAGCGCCCTCCCGGATGCACTTCCTCCACTTAGGGGCGGTCTTTGGCCAGGGACTCTCAGGTGTCAGTGGGGATGTTGCACTTTATCAGGGAGGCTTTGAGGTACATCAGTGAAGTTTATTCCAGAACAGAATAGGAGACCTGGGAAAGCCCTCCTGGGTCACAATATAGCCCAACTCAGCAACTCCAAAAAGAACGGTCAGGAAATCAATCCCTTCTGGGACCACTACCTGTTTCCTCCTCCATCCATTGAGCCTTTGGAAGGCCCATAACAAAACCCACACCGATGCAGATCAAAATTTTGTCCCTATGGTCTTCAACTTGACCTACACTACAAAAAAAAAGGTGAGAAATTCCCCTTTTTATAGCCCCATTAGCACCCGCAGGGGGACGCAAGACAGTTTTTGCCCGGGGGAGGGGGGCGCTACCACCTCCCGGGAGGTTGCGGAGGCACTGCCATGGCATTGCCCGGAATGGCAACCCTTCATCACCACCCCCCCCCCCCCCCCCTTAACACCCTGCAGGGGAAATTGCCCATGGGCCACAAGGCTGACACGAGCGGATGTCAACACCGCTCGCAGACATCTGCTCTTGGGGTGCTGATTGAGGGAGGGGTGGTAGGCACCAGCACGCAGGGCCACCATCGTGCAGCCCGACACTCCACAAGGGGAAATTGCCCATGGGCCACAAGGCTGACACGAGCGGATGTCAACACCGCCTGCAGACATCTGCTCTTGGGGTGCTGATTGAGGGAGGGGTGGTAGGCACCAGCACGCAGGGCCACCATCGTGCAGCCCGACACTCCACCTTGGGTGCTGGGCTGCTGGCCCGATTGCACGCTGCCTTGGTGGCCCAGTAGAGGCCATCAGAGGCTTTGCAGAGTGCGCAGCGGCCCTCCCCTTTAATCGAAGGGGAGGGGCGTTGGTACGCGGAGGCGCTTGACACACCGCCGCAGTAGCGCTCTGCTTCCTCTGAGGGGCAGTAAACCCAATTCCATGTCGGGAGCGGGACTTCTGCGCCGGGCACTAAATGTCCCAGCCCCGGAACGTTACCACCCCTAAACGGGGCGTGAGGCAATTTCCCACCCAGAATGTCTTAAGAATAAACTTGGTTCCAAATGCAATTTTTGACAAGCAGGTTTAATATATAATCAGTTGCATCTTAAAGTAGATTCAAATTTAAGTGTTAAGTTCTTCTTTTCAATGGGAGGGAGAGGAACTTGCCCTGACAAATATGTGTAAAGTATGCTCCAAAACTAAACTAAACTGAAATGAACTCACTGGTGTTAAATGAGCTTTAAAATAGTTAAACGCATTGTTAGATTAACCGTGTCTATTTGTTCCTATGTTGCTAACCTTTAGATTTTGCTTGCAGCTAAACAGCCTTTTCAAGCATAAAGGTGCTTTTCAAATCACAAGCATTTAGCAATTTTTTTATAAACATACTGGCTAGCTTTTTTTTAAAAATCGGATGCTAATTCTATTAATCTAGTTAGGTATGGTTTGGGACACAGATGGGTTAAATATTAAAAGCTCACTGGTATTGTACCAATACCATCCTTCATCAGGTTACAGCATGATTTTATCCACTGCAATGTGAAATGCAAATATAGGACTGTGCAATCAAGGTTGCCCAGATTACCAATAAAATTATGGCAATGTACATACGCCACCTGCTTTGAAGAAACCAGGTAAAGATCCCTCAGGGCTGTTGATAGCTTAACATAAGGTAAACTTCAAAAGTAATGAGCGTTTGTCATTTTCTTCTTAAAGGTAAGGATTAGTTTTTTTTAAAAACAGAGATCAAAATATCCTATTCAATAATAATTGAGTTAATAAGAACTGTTTTTAAAATTCAAATTAAGCAGCACTGTGCGTTAGTAGGTACTTGCAACTGTCCACGCATTCCATATTTAGATAATACCAACATTGATTATTATTTACTTTAAAGCATCAAAAAAAAATCAAAATTCAAACGAAAACCAAATGTATTCCTTCAACTGATAAGACTAGAAATTGCCAGTGGCTCATTGGACCGAAGCCACCAGCAGTTGACTGGTGACAGTGGAAGTCTGATTGACTCAATGGCACAGTACAACAATGATGAATGCTTACTACAGTGTGCTATAGCAATTCGGTAAGTTTTCGTTTTCTGGCTTCTTTTGCCTCCAAAAGACAACTGCCTGTAAAAGGCAAATTTATTTTCAGTTTCAAATTTGCTGTGATTGCAGTGATGGTGTCTACTGGCCCGACAACCAAGATTTCAGTCACAGAGAGAGATTTTAGGTGACCTCGGCTGATAGTCCAATCGCAGTAATGCCCGCAGGTATGTTTCAACTTTACTATGAAGACATTTCAGCATCTCAAAGTACGCTGCAAACCATTTAAATGGTACACTTTCTGCAATGTAACATCATTGCTACTGTTAATTAATAACTAATTGAATTCATTTCCTTGCCATTTGTAATAAAGAGTACCCTAATCTCAATTTCACACTCTTCCTACAAGTCTGATTTACCGGACATCAAATTCACATATTTGATGAGCAGCTAAGAAGTTTAATAAGTCATTAATTTAATATAAAGTTTTATTTTTTCTTCAAATTATGCAATGTAGTTTGTACCAGGACAACAACTCAGCCTCTTTTTTCCCCCAAAGCTAGTCAAACCTTTAATCATAGCTTGTTTTAGTAAATGCATAGAAACAAAGTGTTACACTTCTGGACCTGCTTATGTGGACCACCCTTAATATGGTAAGATTTTGTTAACACTGCAGAGCTCCTAAAAGCTGCATCTCCCACATAAATGCTAGTGTAGTTTATCAACAGTCTGCACAAAATTATGGAGTCTCTTAGGGAAAAAAACACAACTCCAATTCTTTCCATTTAGAAGCTGTTAAAACTTCAATCATTGCAGCAAATGACATTCACTATTTACATTGGATCTGTAAGGCTGGCCGCCAATCACAGATAATGATAAACCACAATAATATATATTATTGCCCTGTGTTCGAACTACATATGGAAAAACAACTGTGGCACATTATCATAAATGGACTGTCGGCAGGCCTTCTGGACACAGTGTAAACAGACAGTGTTATGTTTACAAACTCTCAAATTTAAACTCATTCGATTTTTAAAGTGGATTTGAATCAAAATTTTAAGTGGTTTCATTGCTATGCTAATAGAGTTGATTTTTTGTAGCCATAAAATTTGACAAAAATAACAAGCTTTTAACCTACGATTGGAACAAAGTGAAACAGCACTATAATCAAAGGTGGATTGAAACTGTCTTTGGTCTACTTTCAATACAGAATCCTTAGTTTTCAAATCAAACAACTTTGTGTGTACTCCAATAAATATGAATTTAAAGCATCTGGAGGAACTTACAAGCCAAAATAAAGTGTTTCTCTTTGAGTAAAATAATAGATTAGAATAAATTATTTCTGAAATGAATCTGATCGTAAGTGATTACATATTCTATCTAGTGGGGGAAACCAACTAAATTAATCAGAATCACTTGTAAGGTTAAAATATACTGTTATGTAAACCTCAAAAATAAAGATACACCTGAACATATGAAATCTACCGTAAGATCTCAAAAACAACCATTTCACACAATGAAAGTAATCAATTGATATTTTAGCTGCAACTGCTCATTTGAAGTCATGTAACTATATTAGTTTGCACAGAATATGCTGCTGGCATTCAGAAGTCATGCATCATTAACCCTTTCTATATCAGTTCAGCTTGCCTCCAAAAACTGAAAAGTGATTTTTCATATTTGCATCTAAAACACCATCGATGTGGTATACAAAAGGAAACTTTTAGATGCCGAACTATGCGATAAACAAGCCATTGTCAAAGAACCGGAGGAAATAAACTTAGAAAAATATTTACTTCAGATATTAAAGAAGCAAAGAAAACAATTTATAGAGGCACTGTCAACATTTTAAAGTGGTTTAAAACCTATTCATAATGTTATTGCTGGTTGACAAAGGCCTCTGGCAAACAGTCAAACTGAACTATTATATAAAAAATCCTCCAGAGAATCTGGTATGCTTTTGGGAAGTCTATTGATCTGCAGATACAAAACCATATATCTACATCTTACTTTATGTGTAATTAGGTCTGTCAGCACTCTGCTAATGTACTGTTCTCAAAAATCATTAATTTTCCAATACCTAATGCCAACTTTATTCACTAACAGCCAATTACTTTTTTACTATGGATTGCTTGTCCAGCAATTTTGTGAATTTATGTACAGGTATGAATCTACTGTAATACTGATTATTTGCCACGACAAATAGCTGTTAATGTACACCCAGGATAAAAATCTATATTCAAATGTATATTTGTTAAATATTAATATATTTATATTCATTTATTGATATTCAGCAAAAGCACTGAAATAAAGGATTTTTGATTATTAAACATGAAATATTATCCTAAATTTCAAACAGTTCTGATTATCATTCATAAAGATAACCATATATAATACAATAATTATTACAAACAGCTCAAATTTGTCAACACATTACACCATTTAAAGTGTAGAATTTGTTTCATTATAACATAAGGTTTTGCATTAATGTAATTTGTCAGGAGATGCTAGTGGTACAGCAAGAATGAATGAATTCCTCAGACAATATGCAACTAGCTGGACTTAAAATTTCTATCTCCTCCCCTCAATCACAGATCTTCAATTCGCACAGCTTTATTTAGTTGAGTGCTCAAACTGTTTGCACAGTCCAGTAGGGCTCCAGCCCTTAGTTGGATCAGTTGATATTTTCAAATGTCAGCTTTTGCAGTGACTCAAACCTACAGCCACAATAGTGCAAAGCAAGTGACTCAACTACCGCAAAAAGGAAGACTCTGTAACTGATTGACAGATTCAATATGCTCACCCCAATCCTGCCAAACAAAGCACCGCATTCTTTTTGTCATTCAATTTTATAAAAATCAAATGATTTTTGAAAGAACACAATTAAATATTTTTTCAGACATTACTACATTCCTCTTGAAATTAGGGTGCACTTAATTACTCTATTTTGTTTAGCTGGCACTTCTCAAAATCTGACAACTTTTTCCATTATTCTCCAATTCATCCAGTCTTACAATTCAAAGTGTACTAACAACTATAACTAAAGAGGGGTTCCCTGTACAACCTGATAGAATGTTACCATATAGCAAATAGCGATAACTGGATACAATGGCTATAGATAGGAAATGTTTTTGGCTTTTCAAATTGTTTACACTTCATGTGATTACAAACGGTGTCAATGTAAGAACATTGTTCAGTAAATTGTATATACCCTGTACTTAAGCAAATTACAGCAATGATATACTTCCGTGGATTTCACTTAAATATATAGACATGAGGTTTATTGAAATGTGCTGCCTCATTGTAATTTCTCTGATGAAAACATTTCTATTTTATATAAAACAGCTAAGTTTTTATAAATATTTAAGAAAATCTACATAGATAAGTATCAATACTTACATTTTTACATTTCTTTATTACACTGTGTATATTGTTTACCGGAGTTTAAACTTAATTGGTGTCAGTATCCTTATAACTAGAAGATGAACTCTAGTTGAATCCTACCCCGTCACTTTAAAAGAAAAGTTCTGGCAAAGTCCTTCTATAACTAGAACTGTACCAAGTCTCAATTTGTTCCAATGTGATGTTAGCTACAATCAATGCATGTTACGTCTGGATATAAATATTTTGGGTGTGGCCCCACCTATTTTATGCAATATGCTCAACTGTATTTTGTATCAATCAAAGTACTGTTTATTCCTATTGCAACCATGCTTTGGCAACAGATAATAAAATTGCACTTAAGCATTATCCAACAAAAATCTACAATCGGCACTTGGACCATAACCCCCTAAAGACGTAAATTGAAAAACCTGCAATGCACGTAATAAATGCCTGACTTCATTACTAAAGCAGTAATCTATTAGAACTCTTCAATTCATTGTATAAATATGCACATATACAGACACGCACAGACGAAAAAACATTTCCAGAAAATCATTTTTTGTGCCCCAACTTGTTAAGAATGGACTAGGCAGATGTGATCCTGATGACTCAAATGTGAAGTGGCTCAAGGTTGAATCTTGTCTGAATGGCGAAACTTTTAATGCGCTTTTGGACCAGTGGACGTTATGGGGTTGATGTGAAGACAGTGACTGCGTTCCTTCCATATTCTCTCCCTCTTTCTCCTTTTGATTTTGCGATTGTGCGGTTCCATTTGTGCAGGAGTGAGAAGGCAAGACCCACCGCCTGGGCACACGGTTGAAAGCTTTCAGAGAAGCGGGCCCTTGACAACGGCCCAGCACAGGCTTTGTTTGATCTGCAATTGCTTACTTGATCTGGGTTGTCAAGGTTCGCTTCTTGCCGGGCTATTTACTTTACTGCGATTTTCTCAGACAATCGGTAATCCAAGATGAAGGAGGCTCAATTCCACTTTGTGTGCGTTTTTTTTTTCCGCTAAACATTAAGCAGTCTCCCCCTCAGCCCCCCAATTTGGAGCCCCCGAAGAGGCGAGAGACAACCAAAGTAAATAACAAGAGGGGCTGGAATGGGCCAGGAGCCGCCACTGGGTGTGAAGAAGCCTGGCAGGCTTTGTAATGTCTATCGAGTTACTTTGTCATTAATTTGTATCTAATAAAAGGCAGTACCTTGCTTCTGCCGACGTTGTCCTTCGGTAAACTCCGCTGACAGACACAAACAACTCACTGTCCGCTGGGCAGCCGCCAAAAAGCCTCGCAACTCGGCGAAGTCAAGCGGACAACTTTCAGCCAGAAGCTCGAGGTGGACCCGAGCGCGGCGCTGCCGAATTAATGCGCGACTTTAAATAAAAGTTTACAAAATATTTATATACGTGTGTGTGTGTGTGTATGTTTATTAAATGATTCGTGTGAAAAAAAAAATGTTTGATTGTGTGGTATTTATTCGTGCAATGATACAGCTGCCCGTCCCAAGGAGACAGCAGCATCTGACGTGCACGAGTAGCCAGTCTGACAGGAAAGTTTGAGGGAAGATGTGACTAAACATTACCATAACAAAGAACCTCCGGACTGCTCGGCTACTTCTATACCCCCCCCTCTCCCTCCCTTTCATCAACAAAAAGTTAAACAAACACCAAGTTAACAACAAAAGTAATGGAGGTGCCAGATACCTCCGGGTGGGGGGTCTGCCAAAACAATTGGTCGGGGGGTGGGGACAATTGAGAGGCTCCGGGTTCATGCCCCGTCCCCTTGACGGGTGAGTGAGGGGGTTCTCCCTCTCCGCCCCCCTCCCCCCCCCCGGCGTTCCAATCTCCCCACCCTCCAAAACCATCGGGATACCCTCACCTCATCTTGCCCAAGTATCAGGGAGAGTGAAGCAGTCAAGCTCGGAGCGGACGGCAGTTCCCGTCGGGAAAAGTCATCGCCCAGTGATGGTGAATGACTGGGGAGGGGGGAGGAGGAGGGCGCCGGGCAGTTTAGTTTTTATTGGAAAAGGCTGGGAGTGTTACAGAGGGCGGCTGAGGTGGGGACTTGCGCTCAGCCCTCCTTCCAGCCAGCTGGCCACAGCGTTAGGCCGTGCGATACACTGAAATACAAGTGTCCAGCAGACAGCACTATTTTCCTAAAAATACAACACGAAGTTTAAACCGCCAGCACAGACACTGGCTGCGGGTTTCTTACTTTCAGTATTGGGAGCTTCCAGCGGCCAAAGCTGGAGGAAGTGGCGGTGAAGTCTATTTGGGTCGCACTCGAAAGCTGGAGATAATATTCGGCATTGCACTAAACTTGATCCCCCCCCCCCCCTCCTCCCAAGCACAACACATATCTACCACACACACAAAAAAACTCAATGTAAGGCGGTATGGATTGTTCAAAGTATGATTAAATAAAACTGCGGAAATGTTGGGACACTCAATTGCCCCCCGCAATTTCGATGACCTTCATGAGGTAGTAATTCGATGTGATCACACCCATGTGCTGTTCACTCAAACTCGCATGGGTCTTTCTGAAAGTACAGGATGGCAGAAAGAAGTGACAAGTTCCAGGAGTTCCCCCCCCTCCCCTCCCTCCTCTCCCCCTCTCTTCCCATGCGGTTCGCACTCACTCTCTCTCTCTCTCTGCCTATTTCCCCCTGCAGGAATGGTGCGATCCTGGAGGAGAGATCCCTCGATCTCCAGCCTGTCAAGTCTCCGGCGATCCGCCGATGAGTCCCCAGCTCCTCGGTAAAGTCGCGAAAAAGAAATCTCACGCAACGCAACTCCTTCAAACTGACCACAGTCGCTGATAACCCCCCCGCTAAACAAACCAGGGACTCCCACACAACCTCAACTCCAGACACAGGCGGCCGTCCCGAAACCTTCACCCTCCTTTGGCCAGCATTATTTATATATTTTTTTTGTATTACCAATGCAAATTGTTTATCTCCTGGTCCAAATCCACTTTTGACAAAACAACAACAAAATTTTTTTGCGAACTGCACGTGGAGACTTGCAGGAAATCAGAGACGGGCCAAGCAGAAAGAGTTAATGTAAAAGCGAGCAGGGAAACGGGAGAGAGAGAGAGGTGAGGGGGGGGGGGGGGGGAGGAAAAATTAAATTCAAACTTACCAGTAGGTAACTGCTTTAGGTTGTTGGGCAAGCAGAAGATAATTTGACCCTGCAACACACATGCGATTGTGTACGAGAAAGCATGCAACAAGCACACAATAAATAACAATATATTACTCCGCTCCGTGTGGCACTACGTTGTGGAGCAGCCGCTTTCCAAAGACACAAAAATCCCCCTGGTCCAACTAAAGAAGCCGGATCGAACTCAGGACTTGATCGGATCCTTTCCTATTCTCCCGCCGCGCTTTCCCCCCCAACACTCTTCATTAAGCAGAATTCTAGCGAACTTAATGAGCTTTTGGGGGGGAGAGAGAGAGAGATACAAATCGCGGAGTTGGATGTTGTTATTTTTTGCTGCGAGCTGCCCCCTGACGTCATATCCACCTGCTGTGTAAACAACATGTAGCAGAGCTTTAAGGGGGAAAAGCTGGGCTAGGATCGCTGCTCCGAGCACAGGCGCCCGGAGCGCACCGCTGCAAGTTTTTTAACGCCAAAAATAGCACACAAAAAAAACACCCCCACGGTGTCATTCGGGCTCTTGAAGGAGCTGCAACCCCAGTGAATGTGGGAAAAAAAAGTGAAAGTGTGTGTGTGCTTTTTTTTTTAAAGCAAGCAGCTGGGCAAAGGAGCAAAGCGGCTCCGACAGGCGCAGCGCTCGGCTGCGCTCGGCTCGGCTTCGCTCGCTGCACTCTGGCCAATGGAGGCAGCTGGGTTCGGGAGGTGAAAGTTCAGCAGGAGGACAACCCTGTCAGGAAGTAGAAAGTGTCAGTCTTTAGAGTGCCAACCCTACTCTTGTCTACTTCACTGACCATTTCAAAAAAACACACACGGACAATCTGGGAATTGTCGCTCCACTAACGCACTAATGTGTCATATCTCTATCTCTCTCTCTGTGCCTCTCATTCAGTAACTGCGGCTATAAGTGCCAGGTTTATTATTTTACAAAAGCAAAGAAAATAAATAACAAAAGAAAGTTTAAAGTTGGAAGGGGTAAGATATAGAGGGTAAAGTTTGTTACTTGTGATATGTGTCACTGTTTATTAATGGTTTATTGTGCGCATCTAGTTGCCTTATTTCAGCTCTTTGGTGAATGGAGAAGATTATCTTTGATATGATTGTCTGGGTGTGATCAGCTCTGAACTCCTCCATAGCGGAGTCTGACACCAGTCCTCAAACCTTTAGTAACCTTTTAAGACCCATCTTCTCATACATTGTTACTCTGCGTATTACTGCAATTGATATATAATTCTTTCCGAAACAATCGAGCACACAAAACTGTGACAGATTTTTTTTCCTTGATAGCCTTATAATAAAAGCATTAATTACAAACCCGATGGGGCGATTTTTCTTTTCTTGAAAAATGCTTGCGAATCGGTTCAGTAGTCCAATTAACACTTCTAGAACGTAACATTAATCTGCAATTTAACTGAAATCTTTCCGAAACCTTGCGTGTCCTTGATCAAGGACTGAAATGCAGAGATATAAATTTATTTATAAATGACGCTTAATTTATTACAGGGGGCATCAGTGGCCGTGCTGGAGACTGGCGGATTTTCTCTCAAGTCTCCGTTCTGCTGAGAGATGGATTTGTGCAAACGGAGAGACTGGGACGCCATCCCCTGGTTATAAAAGCATCGGGAAACGCCAAGGAGAATATTTACAATGCCAGTATTATTTGTGTGCGATCCGATGCAAAATTAAATGTTACAAAGTTATAAATATTATAAATATATCATGCTTGAAGGCGTCATGATTAAAATCATTTCACCAAAAAAATCAGAATTCTCAGTCTGAATCAAATTATATATTTTTTTGCCACATTTAGGTTTATGCAAGAAACGCTTTTATTAAAATTGTTAGTTTATATACATTTAGAGAATGGACTACAGCCTGGTTTAAGCCACTCTACATGCGTTTATAAGAACCTTAACATGAAATATCTGTGCAACGGTTAAAACTTTTGAGTCATGGAACTTCTAGCAAACCACGCAGTTCTTTCTAGCCGTCTAAATGCTCGCCTATTGTACACAAAATAAATTAAAATCGCTTATTGCCAACAAAGTGGAAACCGAAAATCGTTGGGATATTTTCCCCTCCTAACGAATAGGTTCAGTAGAAAGTAATATAGTTCGTTTTAATTGCCTGCACGTTCCTGAATCCCTTTCCAGCGAATGTCTAATGCCGTTTCTACTGTGCGATCTAGTCGCTTACCACAAGGAATGCGCCGGCAGTTCTATCCGAATACCATCAAATTGTGAAGACCCGCAAAACTTTCGGAGAACTATGTGGACAGTTAGCGGTACTCAATTCAGACTATTGCACTTATCCGGCTGCTGATTTTGTGAACATAAAATTGAAAGAGCAAAGCATAATTACGGAGTACCAACAAACAACGGGACAACAATAAAGAAATCTGGGATGTAACCCAAATGTTGAACTTTATTACAAAGTCTACCCAACTACGATTTCTCAATACTTCATTTGCGTTTCGTCCCAAATTTTTTTAAAGCAACTTCCTATTTAATAACCACACTTTCAACTGATTTCATCGTTATACAATGAGATTTTTTTTTAACCACGTCTAATTATCACTGAATTATATCTTTAAATGATAATGTTCAATCCGAAATAAAAATGATAACGGGTTAGTGTATATTTAAAAACCGAATTCAAATAAACTTTAAACACCTGATGGATGAATTCACAGATTATATTACATTATACCTAGGATTTTTCCCCCTCCTATTTCCCTTCTTATTTTAAATTCCTAAAACCCAGTGAAAACTATTAAAACACCGGAGAAATGGGCTTTCGCGATATTCCATTCCAATCGTTCAGGTCTCCACGGTACTTACGGTTGCAAAGCAATTGAATTTTGTTTCAGCCGGGAATATTGTAAAGATTTTATGAAAAGGTTCATTCATTTACTAAGCATGGTGCCCATTCACTGTCTGCCACATCTGTGGTATTCTAAAGAAGATAACATTACGGTATACATCTCGGTGAGCAAAGCGTTTCAGAATAACCTTGTGCAGCCCGGAGTTCTCTGACCCCTGGGTCTATTAGCGCTTGTATAATGTTTACAAATAATTATTAAGAATATCGCAGCATAATTCAAAGTGCCCGGGTGCAATAGACGGAGCATTTTAATCTTTGTGAAAGGGGCTTTGGCAATGTGTTAGATTATTTGGGGATTCATCTGTATTGATGTTCAAACTGTATCGCTTTTCATCTGTATTGATACTCTCGGGCGAGTGAATATTCGCTTGTGTGGGCTATCCCCATTATTGTATAGTTCTTTATATGTATCGGCTCCCAGTTGTATCGTCACATCGGCTGTCAGCTGTACAGCTATTTACCTGTATGGGCCTGTATAGTCACTGAGCAGCATTGGCTTTCACATGTGCACTCAGTATGGGCTCCCAGCTGCATCGTCGCCCGATGTACGCGCTCTCAACCGTGTGCTTACCACATTTAACTCATGCTACAGCAAGGACGGTTTTTACAGTGGGGATGGATTCCCCGTAAATAAATATTCGCTGTTCAACTGATGGAGGTGATTTTGTTCTTTTTAGGACGATACCAAGATCTGCAGAAAACATGTCGAAGCTATGATCATACAATACATACAACTCAAGGGAGAGGGCAGGATGGATGGAAGAGAAAGTTCACTGCTGTTCTTTTACTCTTTCTCCCTCTTATTCTTTATTTTTCCCCCTTCCTTCTATCGATCTCTGCTTAACATTTTTTGAAATCGTTTTTTTAATCTCACTTTGATTTGAATTATATCCTGTTTTTACTCCTTAACACTTTGAAGGCTTCTGTCGTCTCATCCATTCCAGTGCGTGTCGGTCCCGGATCAGTCAGCTTGTTTGCTTCCTGTATTTCCCATCAATGGATGGTCCAGCTTCGCCCTCCCCCTCAATCACAGACTAGCCATCCCAGGGTTCCGTACAACTATGCATGCCCAGGGTTTTCCTGTGTATGTAGAGAAGGTGCCATTGGGGCGTAAACACCCAGCTACCCATGATGATCTGTTTCATTTCGTCGTAACCATTCAGTTTAGTCTTGTGTCCAGCTGAGAGGACAAGAGGAGATGACACTGCCGGGCTACTTACTTACTAGTTAGGTGTGACATTTAGGATCTTTGGAGGCTGGTGAATTGGCAGCTTTTATCATGATGTGTCTTTTGTGTCTGATTCATTTCCCCCTGTAATTTTGCAGTGTTTTTTTGTTAAATGTGTCTTTTTCTTTATGTTTCCCTGTATACACAGAATCACACTCACAAAATACAAATTAAAATGAATCCATACTTCCTTGACACCACTGTTGTCTATGTAGAAACAAAATATTCCTTAGGATTGTAAATAATCTTACTGCTTTCGTTTCAATTTCAGTTCTCAAAATCTTTCATTTTTCCCTCACTCCCATTCCTGCTCACTTCCATTGCTTCTCCCCTGTCTGTGGCAGAGGTAAACTGACCAGAAATAAACAAACTCCCTCCCCAATAGTAAATATCTCTCAATATCTGAAAAGAACTCATAAGTATGAAGAAACTAGTCCTAATATAACCCCTTCCCTCGACAAATGTCTGCCCACCTATACAGGGTCAGTGGCTCTAGTATCGGACTGTTCAGCTATCAAAGAACTCACTTTGGGAGTGGAAGCAACTCCTCCTCGATTCCGAGGGACTGTCTATGATGATGATGAATGCAAGCATATTATTGAAATCTACAGACAATAATTTCACGGAACCGAGTGAGATATTTTCTATGAGTGGCAATATCACCACAGTGATATAACTGAATTTCATTCATCAAAATCGCCCTCACTTACAATAACGTTTATTCAATGTTTGCAGCATAACTAAGACCGCCTATTCTACCTCCGTAACATCGACTGTCTCCGCCCTTGCCTCAGCTCATCCACTGCTGAAGCCCTCATCCATGTCTTTGTTACCGCTAGACTTGACTATTCCAACTTTATTATTCCAACTCCATCATTAAGGAAGAAATAGCGGGACATCTAGATAGGAATAGTGCAATCAAGCATACGCAGCATGGATTCATGAAGGGGAAATCATGTTTAACTAATTTACTGGAATTCTTTGAGGATATAACGAGCATGGTGGATAGAGGTGTACCGATGGATGTGGTGTATTTAGATTTCCAAAAGGCATTCGATAAGGTGTCACACAAAAGGTTACTGCAGAAGATAAAGGTACGCGGAGTCAGAGGAAATGTATTAGCATGGATAGAGAATTGGCTGGCTAACAGAAAGCAGAGAGTCGGGATAAATGGGTCCTTTTTGGGTTGAAAATCGGTGGTTAGTGGTGTGCCACAGGGATCGGTGCTGGGACCACAACTGTTTACAATATACATAGATGACCTGGAAGAGGGGACATAGTGTAGTGTAACAAAATTTGCAGATGACACAAAGATTAGTGGGAAAGCGGGTTGTGTTGAGGACACAGAGAGGCTGCAAAAAGATTTAGATAGGTTAAGTGAATGAGCTAAGGTTTGGCAGATGGAATATAATGTCGGAAAATGTGAGGTCATCCACCTTGGGAAAAAAACAGTAAAAGGGAATATTATTTGAATGAGGAGAAATTACAACATGCTGCGGTGCAGAGGGACCTGGGGGTCCTTGTGCATGAAACTCTTTTTGGTCCTTGTGCATGAATCCCAAAAAGTTAGTTTGCAGGTGCAGCAGGTAATCAGGAAGGCGAATGGAATGTTGGCCTTCATTGCAAGAGGGATGGAGTACAAAAGCAGGGAGGTCCTGCTGCAACTGTATAGGGTATTGGTGAGGCCACACCTGGAGTACTGCGTACAGGTTTGGTCACCTTACTTAAGGAAGGATATACTAGTTTTGGAGGGGTACAGAGACGATTCACTAGACTGATTCCGGAGATGGGGGGTTTACGTTATGATGATAGATTGAGTAGACTGGGTCTTTACTCGTTGGATTTCAGAAGGATGAGGGGTGATCTTATAGAAACATTTAAAATAATGAAAGGGATAGACAAGATAGAGGCAGAGAGGTTGTTTCCACTGGTCGGGGAGACTAGAACTAGGGGGCACAGCCTCAAAATACGGGGGAGCCAATTTAAAACTGAGTTGAGAAGGAATTTCTTCTCCCAGAGGGTTGTGAATCTGTGGAATTCTCTGCCCAAGGAAGCAGTTGAGGCTAGCTCATTGAATGTATTCAAATCACAGATAGATAGATTTTTAACCATTAAGGGAATTAAGGGTTATGGGGAGCGGGCGGGTAAGTGGAGCTGAGTCCACGGCCAGATCAGCCATGATCTTGTTGAATGGCGGAGCAGGCTCGAGGGGCTAGATGGCCTACTCCTGTTCCTAATTCTTATGTTCTTATGTACTTATGAACACACTCCTGGCTGGCCTCCCACATTCTATCCTACAGAAACTAGAGGTGATCCAAAACTCGCTCTCCGTGTCCTAGCTCGCACCAAGTCCTGCTCACCCATCACCCCTGTGCTCGCTGACCTACATTTCTACATTTGCTTCCAGTTAAGCAACACCTCGATTTCAAAATTCTCATCCTTATTTTCAAATCTCAGCGCATGGCCTCACCCTTCCCTATCTCTGAAATCTCTTCCAGTCCCACAACCCCATGAGATGTCTGCGCTCCTCTAATTCTGCCCTCTTGAGCATCCCTGATTATAATCGCTCAACCATCGGCGGCCGTGCCTTCTGTTGCCTAGGCCACAAGTTCTGGAGCTCCCTCCCGAAACCTCTCCACCTCTTTACCTCTCTTTTCTCCTTCAAGACGCTCCTTACACCCTACCTCTTTGACCAAACTTTTAGTCACCTGCGCTAATTTATACTTATGCGGCAGTGTCAAATTATTTATCTCATAATACTCCTGTGAAGCGCCTTGGGAGGTTTCACTATGTTAAAGGCGCTATATAAATAAAAGTTGGTGTTTAAAAATAAAAATTTTCAATCGCATGCACAATCAGCAGAAGAATTTAGACTAAAAATAAATACTGCATTCTGATATAATCATGTGTGTTTCTATTCTTTTCCTTTCAAAATTTGAAGTACCTTTTTACTTTTCCTTTCCTTTTTATTTTTCTGGATTCCATTAAACATTTCTTCTTTTTATTTTATTTTTCTAATTTCTTCCTTATTTTCTCTTTTGTTTTATTTTGTTTGTTAACTTCCCTGTTACATTTTTGGTTTGATTTCCCATTTGTTCCTTTCATCTGTTGCTTTATCATCATTCACCCAGCTTCACAGCCTGAAGCTTTCTCTACAGTTCTGCGGTGGTGAATGTGTTTCGATTGATCATATAGCCAACCCAAAACTAAACAGTACATGCAAATCTAGTTCATCTTTCTAACTACAAAGACAATAATAGTGCTGGAGGATGTAGCTATTGTATTTTTTTTTCAATTGCCAGTGCTGCTCAGCAGGACAAATACAGACTTCAGTTGGGGCCTGTTGATAGTTGTAATAGATGCAATAAGCTAGCCCTATGGTCCTTGTGACTAACTACAGAGGCAGTTTTATATATTTTTAGTTGAATCAAACAGTATCGTGTCTAAGCATACATCTGGAGGATAAATGAAAAGCGATTGATTTCTGAGATAAAGAAGTGCAAAGATTTCTTTTTTTACAGATCAGTCACATTCCCTAACCGGATGCTGCCCAACATATTTTCTTAGTCTAGGGTATTTGTGATAAATAAAGCACATGGATAATTGAATGGCCCTATGCTCATTAGAAGAGCATTTACATGCATCGTTAGAAGTGTTGTGTATCTGTAAAGCATGCACTCCCATGTTCTGCCACCAGGGAGCTCATCCCCTGAAGTCCCAAGGGATCCCAGCATCCCTTGGGAGCACTGTATATAAGACGGCCCCTAAGGCCTGTTCCTCACTCTGGAGTGTCTTATTAAAGACTGAGGTCACTGCTACTTTAACCTCCCTGTGTGCAGCCTCATCTGTGTTAGGAACACAATAATTGGTGACGAGAATACGAATCCAACGCAAAGATGTGGAAAACTGTGGGCATCCTGGAGAAGTTCTCGGAGGGTGAAGACTGGGAAGCCTATGTCGAATGGCTAGACCAGTACTTTGTAGTCAACGAGCTGGACGGAGAAGGAAGCGCTGCAAAAAGGAGAGCGGTCCTCCTCACGGTCTGCGGGGCACCGACCTACAACCTCATGAAGAACCTTCTGGCTCCGGTGAAACCCACAGATAAGTTATATGAGGAGCTGAGTACACTGGTTCGGGAGCAGCTTAACTTGAGGGAGAGCGTGCTGATGGTGAGGTATCGGTTCTACACGTGCCAGTGATCTGAAGGTCAGGAAGTGGCAAGCTACGTCGCCGAGCTAAGGCGACTTGCAGGCCAATGTGAGTTTGATAGCTACCTGAAGCAAATGCTCAGAGACTTTTTTGTACTGGGCATTGGCCACGAGACCATCCTACGAAAACTTTTGACTGTAGAGACACCGACCCTCAGTAAGGCTATTGCGATAGCACAGGCGTTTATGTTCACCAGTGATAACACCAAACAAATCTCTCAGCACACAAGTGCTAGCAATGTTCATAAATTAACTGGAACTGTGTTTGCGAATAGAAATGTACAGGGCAGAACCCACGAGTCTGCAACTGCCAGCAGGCCTCAGGTGACCCAGATGACTCAGAGTCCCCAACAAAGGATGAATGCAAGGCAATTCACACCTTGTTAACTTTGTGGAGGCTTCCATTCAGCCTATTCATGCCGCTTCAAAGGGTATGTTTGCAAGAGCTGTAGAACAATGGGGCACTTCCAACGAGCTGCAAGCTCTGCAAAACCTGCTAACCACCACGTGACAGAGGAAGATCGGTCCATGGTGGACCAAAGCAATTTTGAGCCACAGAAAGAGGAGGCAGATGCTGCAGTACACGGGTTCACACATTTTCGATGAAATGTCCACCTATAATGCTAAACGTAAAATTGATTGGCTTAACCGTAGCCATGGAACTGGACGCTGGCACTAGCCAATCCATCATGAGTAAAAAGATGTTTGAGAGACTGTGGTGCAACAAAGCATTCAGACCAACCCTGAGCCCCATCCACACGAAACTGAGAACGTACACCAAAGAGCTTATCACTGTCCTGGGCAGCACCATGGTCAAGGTCACCCATGAGGGCATGGTGCACGAACTGCCATTCTGGATTGTCCCGGGCGATGGCTTGGAAGGAGCTGGCTGGGCAAAATCCGCTGGAACTGGGATGACATCCGAGCGCTATCACATGTCGATGAGGCCTCATGTACCCAGGTTCTTAACAAATTTCTTTCCCTTTTTGAGCCAGGCATTGGAAACTTTTCCGGGGTGAAGGTGTGGATCCACTTGGTCCCAGAGGCATGACCCATTCACCACAAGACACGAGCGGTACCTCACATGATGAGGGAGAGAGTGGAAATCAAGCTGGACAGGCTGCAACATGAGGGCATCATCTCCCCAGTGGAATTCAGCGAGTGGGCCAGCCCGATTGTTCCAGTACTCAAAAGTGATGGCACGGTCAGGATTTGCGGCGATTATAAAGTAACTATTAATAATTTCTCGCTACAGGACCAATACCCACTACCTAAGGCAGACGACCTATTTGTGATGCTGGCAGGAGGCAAGACGTTCACCAAGCCCGACCTGACTTCGGCCTACATGACGCAGGAGCTGGAGGAGTCTTCGAAGGGCCTCACCTGCATCAACAGATGCCCATTTAGAATTCAGTCGCCTGCAGCGATCTTCCAGAGAAACATGGAGAGCCTACTCAAGTCGGTACCACACATGGTGGTTTTTCAGGACGACATATTGGTCACGGGTCGGGACACCGCCGAGGACCTACAAAACCTGGAGGAGGTCCTCCAGCAACTGGATCGCGTAGGGCTGCGGCTGAAGAGGTCGAAATGCGTCTTCATGGCAACAGAAATTGAGTTTTTGGGGAGACAGATCGACGCGGACGGCATTCAGCCCACAACCGCCAAGACAGAGGCTATCAGGAATGCGCCCAGGCCACAGAACGTCACGGAGCCTCGGTCGTTCCTGGGACTCCTCAACTATTTTGGTAACTTCCTACCTGGGTTAAGCACCCTTTTAGAGCCCCTACTTGTGTTATTGCACAAAGGTGAGAACTGGGTATGGGGAAAAAAAACAAGTAATTGCTTTTGAGAAAGCCAGAAACATTTTATGCTCCAACAAGCTGCTTGTATTGTATAACCCGTGTAAAAGACTTATGCTAGCATGTGGTGCGTCGTTGTACGGATTCGGGTGTGTATTACAACAAACTAACGTTGTGGGGAAGTTACAACCTGTCGCCTATGCTTCCAGGAGCTTGTCTAAGGCCGAGAGAGCCTACAGCATGATTGAGAAAGCTGCATTAGTGTGTGTGTTCAGGGTAAAGAAAATGCATCAGTCCCTGTTTGATCTCAATTTGAGCTGGAAACCGATCACAAGCCCCTCACATCCCTGTTCGTTGAAAACAAGGAGATAAATACTAATGCCTCAGCCCGCATACAAAGGTGGGCACTCGCGCTATCAGCGTATAACTATACCATTCGCCACAGGCCAGGCACCGAGAACTGTGCGGATGCTCTCAGTTGGCTACCATTGCCCACCATGGGGGTGGAAATGGCGCAACCTGCAAACTTGTTGATGGTGGCGCAGCCCGCAGACTTGTTGATGGTCATGGAAGCGTTTGAAAATGATAAATCACCTGTCACAGCCCGCCAGATTAGGACTTGGACCAGCCAAGATCCTCTGCTGTCCCTAGTAAAAAAATTGTGTGCTGCATGGGAGCTGGGCCAGCATCCCCGTTGAAATGCAAGAGCTAATCAAGCCGTTCCAGCGGCAAAAGGATGAGCTGTCCATTCAGGCAGACTTCCTGTTGTGGGGTAATCGCGTAGTGCTACCAAAAAAGGGCAGGGAGACGTTCATCTCGGATCTCCACAGTACACACCTGGGTATAGTAATGATGAAAGCGATAGCCAGATCCCACGTGTGGTGGCCTGGTCTCGACTCTGACTTAGAGTCCTGTGTACGGCAATGCAGCGTATGTGCTCAGTTGAGCAACGCGCCCAGAGAGGCACCACTAAGTTTGTGGTCCTGACCCTCCAGTCCATGGTCAAGGATCCATGTCGACTATGCGGGCCCGTTTCTCGGTAAAATGTTCCTGGTGGTGGTGGATGCTTCTTCAAAATGGATTGAATGTGAAATAATGTCAGGAAGCACCGCCACCGCCACCATTGAAAGCCTGAGGGCCATGTTTGCCGCCCACGGCCTGCCTGACATACTGGTCAGTGACAACGGGCCATGTTTCACCAGTGCTGAATTTAAAGAATTCATGACCCACAATGGGATCAAACATGTCACCTTGACCCCGTTTAAACCAGCCTCCAATGGGCAGGCAGAGTGGGCAATACAATCCATCAAACAGAGCCTTAAACGAGTCACAGAAGGCTCACTCCAAACCTGCCTGTCCTGAGTACTGCTCAGCTACCGCACGAGACCCCACTCGCTCACAGGGGTGACCCCGGCTGAACTACTCATGAAAAGGATACTTAAAACCAGACTCTCGCTGGTTCACCCCAACCTGCATGATCAGGTAGAGAGCAGGCGGCAGCAACAAAATGTAAATGATGGTCGCGCCACTGTGTCACGGGAAATTGATCTGAATGACCCTGTGTATGTGCTAAACTATGGACATGGTCCCAAGTGGATCGTGGGCACGGTGATAGCTAAAGAAGGGAGTAGGGAGTTTGTAGTCAAACTAGACAATGGACAAATTTGCAGAAAACACCTGGACCAAACGAGGCTGCGGTTCACAGACTGCCCTGAACAACCCACAGCAGACACTACCTTTTTCAAGCCCACAACACATACCCAAAGGATCAATGACACCACGCCGGACCAGGAAATCGAACCCATCACACCCAACAGTCCAGCAAGGCCAGGCTCACCCAGCAGCCCTGCAGGGCCAACAACACGCCAGCCCAGCGAGGGCACAGCCAACACACCAGAACAGACATTTCTACCGAGGCAGTCCACCAGGGAAAGAAAGGCTCCCGACCACCTCACCTTGTAAATAGTTTTCACTTCGACTTTGGTGGGGAGGGAGTGATGTTGTGTATCTGTAAAGCATGCACTCCCATGTTCTGTCACCAGGGGGCTCATCCCCTGAAGTTCCAAGGGATCCCAGCATCCCTTGGGAGCACTGTATATAAGCCGGCCCCTAAGATTTGTTCCTCACTCTGGAGTGTCTTATTAAAGACTGAGGTCACTGTTACTTTAACCTCCCTGTGTGCAGCCTCATCTGTGTTAGGAACTCAATAAGAAGCTTGTCGCAGTAGAAAATTAAAACAAGAAGAAGAAATATTCTGGACGGTGACTGGTCACTTTTTCTTTGGGGTTGGGGGGCTGCGTGGGCATAGGATGGAGCTAATCTGGTTGTATTGATCACATCCCTACCTTAAAATCAGAACTGAAACTAAGTTTTCCCTGTTCCGATATGCAATTGGTAGGCAATTTTCCTAACGATGGCCAGTTATCAATTACTTTGTATTAGGGTATACAAAATAGGGTATTACATTTGTATGTCTTAAATTTGCATAATTCACTTTCTACTACAGGTATTTGATGAACTGTGTGTTATGAGAATGAAATCATTGCTATGGAAAGTCTTGGTCTGAAGTTCAAATTGCTCATCACCATAAGAGAGAAATACTTTGATGTCCTTCACTATATTCCAAGTGGATGACTAAAATCTGGGTCCTATTCTCTCACTGTAAAGGATGTGATTCTAGTATTCAATTATATACAGGAGCACTCAGACATGGCTGACCCAAATGCTTTCATTGATTTTAACATCAACATAAGAACATAAAAATTAGGAGCTGGAGTCGACCATTTGGCCCATCGAGCCTACTCTGCCATTCAATAAGATCATGGCTGATCTTCAACCTCAATTTCCTGCATTATCCCTATCTCCCTTTATTCCCTTAATATTCAAAAACATATTGATCTGTGTCTTAAATATACTCAATGACTGAGCATCTACAGCCCTCTGGGGTAGAGAATTCCAAAGATTCACCACCCATTGAATGAAGAAATTCATCCTCATCTCAGTCCTGAATGGCCGATCCCTTATTCTGAGACTGTGACCCCTGGTTCCAGACTCCCCAGCCAGGGGAAAACATCCTCCCTGCATCTACACTGTCAAGCCCTATAAGAATTTTGTATGTTTCAATGAGATCACCTCTCATTCTTCTAAACTCTAGAGAATATAGGCTAGGTCTACTCAATCTCTCCTCATAGGAGAATCCACCCATCCCAGGAATCAGTCTGGTGAATCTTCGTTGCACTCCCTCTATGGCAAGTATATCTTTCCTTAAGTAAGGAGACTCAAACTGTACACAATACTCCAGGTGCGGTCTCACCAAGGCCCTATATAATTGCAGTAAGATGTCTTTACTCTTCTACTCAAATCCTCTTGTAATAAAGGCCAACATACCATTTGCTTTCTTAATTGCTTGCTCAACCTGCAAGTTAACTTTCAGTGATTCGTGTACAAGGACATCCAGGTCCCTCTGAACACTAACATTTCCCAATCTATCACCACTTAAAAATACTCTGTTTTTCTATTTTTCCTACCAAAGTGGATAACTTCACATTTCTCCACATTATATTCCATTGTTGTTCACTCACCTAGCCTGTCTATATCCCCTTGAAGTCTCTTTGCATCCTCCTCACATCTTACATTCCCACCTAGCTTTGTATCATCAGCAAACTTGGATATATTACATTTGGACCCATCATCCAAATCATTGATATAGATTGTGAATATCTGAGGCCCAAACAATGATCCTTGTGGTACCCAACTAGTCACAGCCCGCCAACCCAAAAATTACTCGTTTATTCCTACTCTCTGTTTTCTGTCCGTTAACCAATCCTCAATCCATGCTAGCATATTACCCCCAATCCCATGAGCCCTAATTTTGTTTAATAATCTCTTGTGTGGCACCTTATTGAATCCCTCTGAAAATTCAAATAAACCACATCCTCTGGTTCCCCCTTATAGAAACATAGAAATATAGAAAGTTACAGCGCAGGAGGCCATTCCGGCCCATTGTGTCCGCGCCGGCCGACAAAGAGCCACACGGCCCTCGGTCAGCAGCCCTGAAAGTTACATATAAACCTATGAACAAGGAACAATGGCAGACAGGTAAACAGCATCCGGCCCAACCAGTCCGCCTCCACACAACTGCGATAACCCATGCATCGCAACATTTTACACACCACCCCAACTGGAGCCATGCGATTTCTTGGGAGAGGCAAAAAAACAGATAAAAACCCAGGCCAATTGGGGAAAAAAATCTGGGAAAATTCTGCTCCGACCCATCGAAGCGATCGAAACTAGTCCAGGAGATCACTCTGGCCGTATTCGATTCCCTGAAGTACTTACCATCGTATCTGCGCCAGCCAACAAGAAGTTATCCAATCTAATCCCACTTACCAGCTCTAGGTCCGTAACCCCATAGGTTACAGCACCTCAAATGCCCATCCAAGCACCTTTTATATGTGGTGAGGGTTTCTACATCTACCACCCTTCCAGGCACTGAGTTCCAGACCCTCACAACACTCTGCATGAAGAAGCTTCCCCTCAGATCACCTTTAAACCTTCCACCAACCACTTTAAAACTATGCCCCCTCGTAATTGACTTCTCCACCCCTTGCTATCCACTATATCCAGGCCCCTCAAAATTTTATACACCTCAATGAGGTCTCCTCTCAGCCTCCTCTGTTCCAAGGAGAACAAACACAGCCTATCCAATCTATCCTCATAGCTAAGTTTCTCCATTCCAGGCAGCATCCTCATAAATCTCTGCACCCTCTCCAGTGCGATCACATCCTTCCTATAATACGGTGACCAGAACTGCACGCACTATTCCAGCTGTGGCCTAACCAGAGTATTATACAATTTAAGTATAACCTCCCTGTTCTTGTATTCTATGCCTCGGCCAACAAAGGCAAGCATTCTGTATGCCTTCTTAACCACCTTATCCATCTGGCCTGCTATTTTTAGGGATCTGTGGACAAGCACTCCAAGGTCCCTTTGTTCATCTACACTTCTAAGTGGCCTCCTGCTTAATGTGTAGGCCCTTTCCTTATTAGCCCTTCCCAAGTGTATTACCTCACACTTCTCCGAATTAAATTCCATTTGCCACTGCTCAGCCCACCTGACCAGTAGATTGATATCCTCCTGCAGCCCATGACTTTCCTCTTCATTATCAACCACACAGCAAATTTTAGCGTCATCTGCAAACTTCTTAATCATACCCCCTATATTCAATTCTAGATCATTGCTGTATATCACAAAAAGCAAGGAACCCAGTACTGAGCCCTGCGGAACCCCACTGGAAACATTCTTCCAGTCACAGAAACATCCATCAACCATTACCCTTTGCTTCCTAACTCTGCCATTTTTGGATCCAACTTGCCACTTTGCTCTGGATCCCATGAGCTTTTATCTTTGTGACCAGTCTGCCATGTGGGACCTTATCAAAAGCTTTGCTAAAGTCCAAATACACTATATCATACGTATTGTCCTCATCAACCCTCCTCGAAAATTTCAATCAGGTTAGTCAAACATGATCTTCCCATAACAAATCTGTGCTGACTGTCCCTGATTAATCCTTGCCTTCCCAAATTTAGAATTATCCTGTCCTTTAGGATTTTTTCCAATAATTTTCCCACCACTGAGGTTAGGCTAACAGGCCTGTAATTACTTGGCCTATCCCTTTCTCCCTTCTTAAACAAGGGTACCACATTAGCAGTCCTCCAGTCCTCTGGCACCATGTCTAAATCCAAAGAGGACTGGAAAATGATGGTCAAGGCCTTCTCTCTCACTATGTTTATTTCATCCAGAATTTCACACTTCTCCCTGATAGCAATATCTGCATTGCCCCCTTTCCTTTGTGAAAACAGATGCAAAGTATTCATTAAGAACCATACCAACATCTTCTGCCTCCACACACAGATTACCCTCATGGTCTCTAATAGGCCCTACCCTTTTTTGGTTATCCTCTTTATCTTAATATCTTTATAGATCATCCTTGGGTTTTCCTTAATTTTACTTGCCAATAAGTTTTCATGCTCTCTCTTAGCATTCCTAATATCCTTTTTAATTTTACCTCTGAACTTTCTATATTCCTCCAGAGATTCTTTATCCTCCCCTGTCAGTCCCTAGCCATCCAGGGGGCTCTAGAATTGTTATTCCCACCCTTTTTCTTTAAGGGCACATGTTTGGCTTGAGCCTTCCGAATCTCCTCCTTGAATGCCTCCCACTGTTCCAACACTAATTTACCCAAAAGTAGCTGTTTCCAGTCCACTGTGGCCAAATCACTTCTCAACTGAGCAAAGTTAGCTTTTCCCCAATTTGGGACTTTTATTTCTGGTCTATCCTTGTCCTTATCCATAACTAACTTGAATCTGACTGAATTATGGTCACTGGCACCCACGTGCTCTCCCACTAATACCCCTTTCACCTGCCCAGCTTCATTCCCCAAAACTAAATCCGGAACCACCCCCTCTCATGTTGTGCTCGTTACATACTGACTAAAATGTTCTCTTGAATGCATTTTAAGAATTCCGCACCCTCTATACCCTTCACGCTTTATTTGTCCCAATCAATATTAGGATAGTTGAAATCCCCAACAATTACTGCTCTATGGTTTTTGGACTTCACAGAAATGTACCGAGATATTTGCTCTTCTTTCTCCCTCCCACTGTTTGGGGCTCTATACTACATGCCCAGCAGTGTGATCACCCCTTTTTTATTTTTCAGTTCGACCCAAATGGCCTCATTTGATGATCTCTCTAACATATCATCCTTCCTCACAGCTGTAATAGTTTCTTTAATCAATACCGCGAATCCCCACCTCCCTTTTTATCCCCCTCTCTGTCTTGTCTAAAAACCCTGTAATCAGGAATATTTAGCTGCCAAACCTGCCCCTCTTTTAGCCATGTCTCTGTAATGTCTATAATGTCATACTCCCAAGTGTCTACCTGTGCTCTCAGCTCATTCGCATTATTCGCTATACTCCTTGCATTGAAGTATATACCATTTAGCACAGGAAGACCTCCTTGATTCTAACCCTTGTTTCCTCTGTCTTACAGATTCACTTTCTACATTCTTACATTCTAATTTCACTTTACTTCCTTCCCTATTGAATTTGTTCTCAGGTTCCCATCCCCCTGCCAAGCTCATTTAAACTCTCCCCAACAGCAGTAGCAAATTTCCCCGCAAGAATATTGGTCCCAGCGCTGTAGAGGTGCAACCCATCCAGTTTGTACAGGTTCCATCTTCCCCAGAAGCGGTCCCAATGCCTCAGAAATTTAAAGCCCTCCCTCCTACACCAACTCTCCAGCTATGCGTTCATCCGCTCTATTCTTCTTTTCTTGTACTCAGCACGTGGCACCAGTAGTAACCCGGAGATTACTACCTTATCTATTCTGCTAGTTACAACTGCAAAAAACTCTTAACAGATTTGTCAAATATGATTTCCATTTCATAAATCCATGTTGACTCTGCTCAATCCGATTATTATTTTCGAAGTACCCTGTTACCATACCCTTAATAATAGATTCTAGCATTTTCCCTACTACTGATGTCAGGAAGATAAATAATTTGAAGTACTTACAGCCAAGTCTTTCTATGTGTTTCAATCTCACTTTGTTTAAGGAGAATTTTCTATGGTATTTTCACCTGTGATTGTGGATGATAATGCCATTAATTTCCAAGCTAAAACCAGTGATTTATCTTCAGGCAGTATAGCAATATGATAATTGTCCTTATGATTGGGAAGTTGGCGCTGGTTCTATTGTCTCATTAACTTCTCTTATTGTCACCCTTAAGGCATTAGGGTTTAATTCGATGATATTAGAGGTGCAATGGAGCTGTTTTTGGCTTTAAAGCTCAGAATGTGCACAATATTACTAAGATTTGGCAGCAATGATAATGTTAGGGAATCAGACGATGGTGTTGAATTCAGTCATAATGGAACAATGTTCTGAAACTAACATTTTAGCTTCAAACTAATTTGATCAGTTTAGGCTTTGGTAGTTGATTATGGCTTGAATTCTAATCTAAAATTATGAATTCAAATTCATAATCAAAATTAATAAAACAATAGATTGTTAGGTTTCAGTTTTCTCGTGCATTTTGTTTTTGGTGATTGAAGTGACGGAGTCAGGTTTTAGAGAACAGGTCATTGAACCTAATGAGGAAAGGAAGCATCCCTTATATTAATATCCCTTATATTAAAAAAATATAAGTATTGAAAGTACAAGATTATAACAATTCAGCTTTAAACATGCAAAATCTAATGCAACATTTAATTTCCACACTTCTTCCCATCAAGTCCTAACTTCAAGACAACTTTCTATGGCCATTGCACATTTTATTACTTGGCTTATAAGCAAGGACCTCCTTGTTGATATGTGATATGTTAAATACCACATAAAGAATATCAATAATTGTCATTATTTATTGTATTCTCAATGCAGGCATATAACTCAAGTTTATTTAAAAGATTTCATAAAATGTGAAAGTACTCTGAAAATTAGGACTCAAATGTAGTAAACAGAACAATGTTAAGTGTCTCGTGCAGTTTGACTTGCATTGTCTTCTTAAAATATACTATCTAAATGCATCACCCACCACATGAATTTTAAAAATGTTCAGACTTCGATCAAATAGGAAATATCAGAATACTAATGAACTACCCTGCATCTGAGTGCTATATGGGTTAGTATATTCTGACGTGTACCAGCTATGCATTTTATTCAGATATTTTTAATATTAATATTTGCTTTCAAATGCATTGTGTTAATACTGCTAAGTGAATTAGTACATCTGATAGGAAAATCATTTTGCACAGTAACAGATCTGGAAAAAAAAGCTTATTTCTGCTTGAACACAGCCTGTTACTCTTCTGCTAAATATGCGTTGGTAATTTCACATTACTGAACCTAAATTGAATCATTAATGAAATAAGATCTCAAGGAAAAATTACAAACACCTCATATAAGTACTGTACTATAATCAAGAACCTTATTCTGTTGTTTGTGAGCATAGTGCTGCCTATTCTGGAGGCTCTATTTAAATATGGTGTAAGAATTATCTCTCCATTATTTATTTAGTCCTATTAATACATTCATAAATGTAAGGATGTGTATTATTTATTGATAGTTTATGCATATCAAAATATATTGATATCTATATCATTCTGTTTATAGTGGTCTTCAGCTATCAAAGGGTGCTGGGTAATTTATGAGGGTTCCATCATTTTCAAACTGTACGAATTAGTGAGACACGATATTAGACAAAAAAGCTTCACATGGACTCTGTGGAGATTTCTGGCAGTGTATCTAAATACACAGGGTGGAATGAAATTGACCTGCTAACCATTTAACAGTAAGTATCCTCCCCTTCCACGACAAGCCAGGGAAAACAATAAAACACCACATTGTTTCAGTTGCTGCACCCCTCCCATAATCAGGACACTTTCGAGTGCAGTACTCACAAGTGACAAGATGCCTGGAAGTGAGAAATGTTGATTATTCTATTAGTGCACAGCTCCCAGTGGAGCTTTTCACTGCCGCACAGCCCCTAGTGGTACCTCTTCAGAATCACATACATTACGGGATTGATCCCAGTGTGAAACTGGCATTTTTCTATTCTCCATGGAATACCATACTTTTTAATCATTAAAAAAAATACTAAACATAGCTGTAGTCTTTTTAAAGTATATATAACTCTTACATTGTTATTTAAGTTTGACAAAGAGGACAATTGGTATTTTAACAAATCATTCACAAATGAATGGGTACATATGTCCCCAAAAGATTTTTGTCACAGACAGTGTAGTGGTGTTACATAATACATGAAACAAATATTGACTACAAGGGAAATGGTTTACCTTATAGCTCTGAAAATGCAATCAATATTATTTTGAATTGTCCATTAGATTAATTTTCTAGCAGTTATTATAATATATGATTATGATAATCACATCTGTAAAATTATCTTTACAATATAGTTCATTGCAAAAGTATCAGTTTTTCAATAGAAACTAACTGGATAGAAGGTAGAAGATAATTTTAAAAATGCTGTCAAGTATGTTTCTAATGTATAAAATCTGTACAATACATTGACAGGGTAAATTACATTTTACTTTTCAATAATGATTTCAATCTAAAATAAATACACTGTATTTCAACCAGTAGTTTTAAATAAGTTATAAAGGTAGCTAGTATCTTATTACTAATATTTATAGTACTCTGTTGTGTGATTGTAGGAGCAATGCAATGGTAACAAAACCTGCTAGCTACTAATGATAGGGCTATAGTTTAATGTATAGATATTTATTAAATGGTAGCTGATCTCCCATGGCATTGCTCAAGGTACTCTGGGGGCAGGAGTGTGTTTACCATGTTTAGCTGATAACCTGTCCTGTCCCTTTAAGTCACTGCTCACATACTACTTGTCAGAGGTGGTTTATATAGACTCATCCTGCGGTCAATAAGAGACAGTATAAACAGCACCCATGTTGATGGAATAGATGGCAGGTGAAGTACAGATGACAGAAGCATTCTGTCAATGGTGAGAGAGTTCGTCCAATGATTTGAGACTAGATGGAGACTTTGCTGGACAGCCTGCAGAATCTGTGCTGGAAATAGACTGAGCAACAACTTGTGGCTGAGGAAAGTGACGATCTGTCAGGTGGGAGCTTTTACTCTACATTTGACACTGGCAAATAATCAGCTGGAGCAATGGCCACGGAACTCCTGCCTCAAGTTGACAGACGTGGTTCCCGAGCCACGTGAGTCCCGTAGCCATGCAGGGAAATTTAAAAAGCAAGCAATAAAGGGCACTTTCGGGTCAGCTCTGCGTTGAGAATGAGATGACTGCGGGTTCTCAACCCGCTGTCAAAAATAACAACTTTCCCACCCGACCGGATACCGATTTCACCCGCTACCACCCCAGAAAATTCTGACCCTAGTGTCTGGCTACAGAGCATCATTGGTAGAGGTCTTGCGGAGGTTAGCGTCCACCTTTTTGTCGGGCTGAACAATGGCGCATGGAGTGAGGGAACATAAAATATATGGATGACTGAAGGGCAAAATACACTCCTAAAAATCCCCTGGCATATTGATCACATGCTTGTTTTTTTTGTTTCCAAGTTGTTCCTGGAAACATGGTTGTTAGCACTGGCCAAGAAGGAGCACTCATCTCCCTCACATTTATGTATCATTGACCAATGTATCAATGGTTGAATCCACTCTGAACCTTTGAACCCACCATCAACCTTTCATCCCACCCACCACAATCTTCAGGCTTTCATAAGTACTTGTTCAAATTCATATAATGTGAAAGAGCAATTTCTAGATTTTTCAGAAAATATAACGGGCTTAAGTTTCCGCTTTGGGCGCAATCGGCAATTCCGGCGTAAATTGCATCCAAAATTGCACCTGGTTTGAAAAATGTGCTTTTCCCCTCGAATTTCCACTCAAATCATTTGCATATTGCCAAACGCAAGATCTGCCATGAAGCAGCGCAATTGGGCAGTGTTTTAAAAGGTAATGGGGTAAAAATGCAGTACAGCCCCGTTTGGGGCACTAAAACTTTAAAAGTTGAAGAATCGCTAATCATTGTCGACTCCCGTAAAATTCATTGTTAGTGCTCCAAGAGGGAGCTAAATCAAGTGCTACACTCCTAACTTAGGGCGCTAACCTCTGAGACTTCCGGCAGAGCGATAAAGAAGATCAGGCGTGGTCCAAACGACACTCTTTAATCACGCAGGTTGCTTCCATCTCTTAAAGGGAAGGGCCAATAACGTCATAGTCATCAGAGGTGTTTTTCAACGCGACCAGGGCGACTGCCATTGCAGCCCCCATCACTTCCAGAAAGTGCAGCATTTGGAGATATTTGAGGAAAAGCTGTAAAAAACTTTGCACATGCAAGTAATAGACGGTGTGATCACTGAAAGCGCCTTTTTTGCGATGTTCAAGCGACATGGAAGCATTCCCTTTAATTACCGCTCCTGCAACGCACTTCCAAGTGCACAATGTCTCCTCTTACTGGCGTTGTCAGCATGAGACGCTAAAGCGGAAAGGCAATTTGGCATCGGGGCCGTTATCAATATGTCAAGGAATATTTCTGAAAGCAAAATTTTAAAAAAACCAATGGGCTGGAAATTCGGCAGGTTAGCGCCTCCTGTTAGCATCTGGCCAGGACGCTAAGGGGTTAGCGCCCAGCCGTGGTGAATCCAACGCCATTCGCGACCTTCAGTGGCAAATTAGTGCTGGCGCTAACTGTTAGTGCCGAGGCCTCGAGCACCTCTCACATGGTGACGTCAATGTGTGTGCACCGTTAATGGCCCCATTTAAGAGTGGTAACTTGGTAAAGTTTGAATAATACAGCTCAAAATGTGGTTATCAAAAAAAATTTGCATTTTAAATCACAGTGTCAATCCACCACCTGTGGGTAACCTGATTTTAAATGACTGAAAATGAGTTTTCAAAATATACGAAACTATTTTCTAGTTAGATTGGGGTACAGTAGTCAGTTCCTTAGTAAATTTGTAAAAAAAATTCTAAACCTTTCAAAATGTACCGATTAGTGTTCTTGCCCCCAAAAGATTCAGCTTAACTTTTGCAGCCTCCTTGAAGGCTTACAAACGAGTGCAATTAACGGAAACTTCCAAAGGTGATAAATTCAAAATCCTGGAACTCCCTCGATTCCTGTGGGAATACCTTCACAACATGGAATGCAGCAGGTCAAGAAGGCAGCTCACCACCACGAGCCAAAGGTGGGCAGTGGAAACGTTTCAAGGACACCCTCAAAGCCTCCCTGAGAAAGTGCAACACCCCCACTGACACCTGGGAGTCCCTGGCCAAAGACCGCCCTAAGTGGAGGAAGTGCATCCGGGAGGGCGCTGAGCACCTCGAGTCTCATTGCCGAGAGCATGCAGAAACCAAGCGCCGGCAGCGGAAGGAGCGTGCGGCAAACCAGTCCCACCCTCCCTTTCCCTCAACGACTATCTGTCCCACCTGTGACAGGGACTGTGATTCTCGTATTGGACTGTTCAGCCACCTACGGACACATTTTAAGAGTGGAAGCAAGTCTTCCTCGACTCCGAGGGACGGCCTATGATGATGATGAAGAGCAATTAAGGATGGGCAATAAATGCTGGCCTTGCCAGCGACGCCCTCATCCCTGAACAAATAAAAAAAAAATGCACCCTGTGGGCGTGGCCAGATTTTTGCCGGAGCCTGCTTCTAGCACATTATTTTTGAAGCTTGCGCAATAGATCTCAGAAACTCAAGTTGCGGTGAATGCAATTTGCACTTAAAATTCTGCGACCCATTTGCTCCGGTTTACGCCAATATCGGACAAAGTTAGTTGGAAAAAGCTGCACGACCAAGTGGAAATTCCAGGTCAACGTGTTTGTAGATATTATAGAAACATAGAAACATAGAAACATAGAAAATAGGTGCAGGAGTAGGCCATTCAATGAGTTCATGGCTGAACATGCAACTTCAGTACCCCATTCCTGCTATCTCGCCATACCCCTTGATCCCCCTAGTACTAAGGACTACATCTAACTCCTTTTTGAATATATTTAGTGAATTGGCCTCAACAACTTTCTGTGGTAGAGAATTCCACAGGTTCACCACTCTCTGGGTGAAGAAGTTTCTCCTCATCTCAGTCCTAAATGGCTTACCCCTTATCCTTAGACTGTGACCCCTGGTTCTGGACTTCCCCAACATCGGGAACATTCTTCCTGCATCTAACCTGTCTAAACCCGTCAGAATTTTAAACGTTTCTATGAGATCCCCTCTCATTCTTCTGAACTCCAGTGAATACAAGCCCAGTTGATCCAGTCTTTCTTGATATGTCAGTCCCGCCATCCCGGGAATCAGTCTGGTGAACCTTCGCTGCACTCCCTCAATAGCAAGAATGTCCTTCCTCAAGTTAGGAGACCAAAACTGTACACAATACTCCAGGTGTGGCCTCACCAACAACTGTAGCAACACCTCTCTGCCCCTGTACTCGCTATGAAGGCCAACATGCCATTTGCTTTCTTAACCGCCTGCTGTACTTGCATGCCAACCTTCAATGACTGATGTACCATGACACCCAGGTCTCGTTGCACCTCCCCTTTTCCTAATCTGTCACCATTCAGATAATAGTCTGTCTCTCTGTTTTTACCACCAAAGTGGATAACCTCACATTTATCCACATTATACTTCATCTGCCATGCATTTGCCCACTCACCTAACGTATCCAAGTTACTCTGCAGCCTCATAGCATCCTCCTTGCAGCTCACACTGCCACCCAACTTAGTGTCATCCGCAAATTTGGAGATACTACATTTAATCCCCTCGTCTAACTCATTAATGTACAATGTAAACAGCTGGGGTCCCAGCACAGAACCTTGCGGTACCCCACTAGTCACTGCCTGCCATTCTGAAAAGTACCCATTTACTCCTACTCTTTGCTTCCTGTCTGACAACCAGTTCTCAATCCATGTCAGCACACTACCCCCAATCCCATGTGCTTTAACTTTGCACATTAATCTCTTGTGTGGGACCTTGTCGAAAGCCTTCTGAAAGTCCAAATATACCATATCAACTGGTTCTCCCTTGTCACTCTACTGGAAACATCCTCAAAAAATTCCAGAAGGTTTGTCAAGCATGATTTCCCTTTCACAAATCCATGCTTTCTTGGACCTATCATATCACCTCTTTCCAAATGCGCTGCTATGACAGCCTTGATAATTGATTCCATCATTTTACCCACTACTGATGTCAGGCTGACCAGTCTATAATTCCCTGTTTTCTCTCTCCCTCCTTTTTTAAAAAGTGGGGTTACATTGGCTACCCTCCACTCGATAGGAACTGATCCAGAGTCTATGGAATGTTGGAAAATGACTGTCAATGCATCCGCTATTTCCAAGGCCACCTCCTTAAATACTCTGGGATGCAGTCCATCAGGCCCTGGGGATTTATCGGCCTTCAATCCCATCAATTTCCCCAACACAATTTCCCGACTAATAAGGATTTCCCTCAGTTCCTCCTCCTTACTAGACCCTCTGACCCCTTTTATATCCGGAAGGTTGTTGGTGTCCTCCTTAGTGAATACCGAACAAAAGTACTTGTTCAATTGGTCTGCCATTTCTTTGTTCCCCGTTATGACTTCCTCTGATTCTGACTGCAGGGGACCTACATTTGTCTTTACTAACCTTTTTCTCTTTATATATCTATAGAAACTTTTGCAGTCCGTCTTAATGTTCCCTGCAAGCTTCCTCTCAAACTCTATTTTCCCTGCCCTAATCAAACCCTTTGTCCTCCTCTGCTGAGTTCTAAATTTCTCCCAGTCCCCAGGTTCACTGCTATTTCTGGCCAATTTGTATGCCACTTCCTTGGCTTTAATACTATCCCTGATTTACCTTGATAGCCACGGTTGAGCCACCTTCCCTTTTTTATTTTTACGCCAGACAGGGATGTACAATTGTTGTAGTTCATCCCTGCGGGCGCAGCAGGAGCAGGTAAGTGCGCATTTTTTTTCCTTTTTTCAGTCGTTTGCCCGCGGGAAGACCTCGACCGGGATTTCTAGGCCAGTATGTTTCCTGTATCAAACTCCATTGCTCCATATTTCATCACCCGAAAATCCACCTGCCATTCCCTGGCCTATCCACGTAACTGGCCCACATCCCCCCGAAAGCTCTCGACCTAGCTTATAGTATTTCAACGACTGCAGTTTGATGTCTTCAGCAAAATCTTGTTGGAATTACCCATTTCAGTGTCAGTTATGAATACTTTAATCAGAAAAGTAATCAGAACTAATTACATTTCCTATTGGCCGAGTAACTTTAAAAAAAATCCTAGGTTTGAATTGGAGTCTACAGGTTTGTCTTAAAAATGCATCAGCTCAGTCTGGATTCACATTAGTGCCAGATGAGCCCGATGTGTGAAGCAGTTAGTTGAACTACATAGGATTACATCAGATATACAACACAGAAACAGGCCATGCGGCCCAACCAGTCAATGCCGGCATTTATGTTCCACTCGAGCCTCCTCCCGTCTTTCCTCATCTAAATCTATCTGCATATTCTTCTATTCCCTTCTCTCTCATATGCTTGTCTAGTCTCCCCTTAAATGCAAGATGTTTCAAAGGAAAGTAAACCAACTAGATGGATGGGCCCAGGAATGCCAGATGGACCCCCACGTGGTGAAACACAAACCAATAGCCTCTGGAACAGGAACTCTCCCAGGAAGCTTCTTCTCATGGTTTCCTTGTGTCGTAATCATTTCTCTTGGTTCATTGTCGGCTGAGGCATAAAAACCTCTCCTCCTCCATCTACAGATGTAATGACAGATTATAAACATTTTGAGCATACTTTCTCTCCCCAATGAGAACATATTTTCTTCTCATTTCATTGATTTCACATCCAGCACAACTCCCTAATATGTCTTTTGATAAATACCGTTGCCAAAACCAGATGGAATAGCACCTATGCAGTTTGATATATTTCTAATATTTCTTCACAGGGTAAATGGATCAATGTAGCTGACTGAAACCACTTGGCCAGCTAAGATTATCCATCAAAAAAAAATACAAATCTTAACCTGCCCTCGTCACGTCATCCAACTGTCTCTTGAATAAATCTAAGATTTTTGCCTCCATGACCTTACACAAAGATTATTTCAAGTGTTGATTACTCTACACAAAGAAGTTTGTTCAAGATTCTGCCTTGAATTGTCCTTTCGATAGTTTTAGCTTATTTCCCCTTTTTCTCGTGTATTGGATTACCCTGAAGTAGTTTAAGCTCTTCCCCCAGACCTTGCAGTTCACCATTTAAAATTGAAAGCTGGGTGTTGGTTCTTGGCAATGCTGAATCCGAAATCATATTGAACGTAATCATGTCAGGATCACAATTACTCAAGCCCAATGCCATGCATCATCATCATAGGCAGTCCCTCAGAATCGAGGAAGACTTGCTTCCACTCTTAAAGATGAGTCCTTAGGTGGCTAAACAGTCCAATACGAGAATCACAGTCCCTGTCACAGGTGGGACAGACAGTGGTTGAGGGAAAGGGGTAGGTGGGACTGGTTTGCCGCTCTTTCCGCTGCCTGCCCTTGATTTCTGCATGCTCTCGGCAATGAGACTCGAGGTGCTCAGCGCCCTCCCGGATGCACTTTCTCCACTTAGGGTGGGCTTTGGCCAGGGACTCCAGGTGTCAGTGGGGATGTTGCACTTTATCAAGGAGGCTTTGAGGGTGTCCTTGTAATGTTTCTTCTGTATTGCAATACAATTTTTCAAAAATATATGCCCCCTACATCAAGTACTTCCCAGCCCTGTTCTCGTTGATTCACTGCCGAGCTGGGTCTTAAGCCATGTTCCTCCCTCCTACTGCCCCTGTTTGCTGGGTCCCAATCCCAACTTTGCCTGCCTGGCTGCACATAGTCCCATTAGTCAGTTTCTCTCTCCTCCATTGCTGATTGCACATAGCTCCTGTGCTTGGTCTCTCTTCTGCATTCACAGAGCCACAGAATTCAGTTTCTCTCCCATTGTTGCTCACAGATCATTCAGGAATACCAAAAACTCTCAGTGCAGCAGTAAAATTCACTAATAATATAAATTATATATCAAATATACTACATTTAAACGATAGGAAATATATGTTTTATGAAAATTATATAAAATATTCGATACAAATTAAATACCTTTAATTTACACAATTTAATCTATTTTACATGAATGTATTTATTTTTAACAGGCCTTGCTCTAAAATTATATTAAAATATTTTATATGCACTTTTATCGAATTTTCCAATGAATTGACTTAATTTTTAATTTCAATGTAATTTCTACACGCAATTTAATCTATTTTACATGAATTTGTTTCTTTTTAAGCAACATTTGCTTCATTCCCAACCACAGCAAAAATATATCAGCAAAATAATACATTTTATATAACATAGTGTAATGTTTCTGTCAGGATAAACACCAGGACAGATCCACTAGTTTAGAAACACAGAAACATAGAAAATAGGTGCAGGAGTAGGCCATTCGGCCCTTCGAGCCTGCACCGCCATTCAATGAGTTCATGGCTGAACATGCAACTTCAGTACCTTCAAGTCTTTAAGTTCTGTTGGCCTCCGATGTACCTACCTGCGCTGATGTCTTAACTCTCCGCAAGGGTTTTCTGTGCGGCCACAGTAGATTTGGAGTAACTATTAGAAACATAGAAACATAGAAACATAGAAAATAGGTGCAGGGATAGGCCATTCAGCCCTTCTAGCCTGCACCGCCATTCAATGAGTTCATGGCTGAACATGAAACTTCAGTACCCCCTTCCTGCTTTCTCGCCATACCCCTTGATCCCCCGAGTAGTAAGGACTTCATCTAACTCCCTTTTGAATATATTTAGTGAATTGGCCTCAACTACTTTCTGTGGTAGAGAATTCCACAGGTTCACCACTCTCTGGGTGAAGAAGTTTCTCCTCCTCTCAGTCCTAAATGGCTTACCCCTTATCCTTAGACTGTGACCCCTGGTTCTGGACTTCCCCAACATTGGGAACATTCTTCCTGCATCTAACCTGTCTAAACCCGTCAGAATTTTAAACGTTTCTATGAGGTCCCCTCTCATTCTTCTGAACTCCAGTGAATACAAGCCCAGTTGATCCAGTCTTTCTTGATAGGTCAGTCCCACCATCCCGGGAATCAGTCTGGTGAATCTTCGCAGCACTCCCTCAATAGCAAGAATGTCCTTTCTCAAGTTAGGAGACCGAATTTGTACACAATACTCCAGGTGTGGCCTCACCAAGGCCCTGTACAACTGTAGCAACACCTCCCTGCCCCTGTACTCAAATCCCCTCGCTATGAAGGCCAACATGCCATTTGCTTTCTTAACCGCCTGCTGTACCTGCATGCCAACCTTCAATGACTGATGTACCATGACACCCAGGTCTCGTTGCACCTCCCCTTTTCCTAATCTGTCACCATTCAGATAATAGTCTGTCTCTCTGTTTTTACCACCAAAGTGGATAACCTCACATTTATCCACATTATACTTCATCTGCCATGCATTTGCCCACTCACCTAACCTATCCAACTCACTCTGCAGCCTCATAGCATCCTCCTCGCAGCTCACGCTGCCACCCAACTTAGTGTCATCTGCAAATCTGGAGATACTACATTTAATCCCCTCGTCTAAATCATTAATGTACAATGTAAACAGCTGGAGCCCCAGCACAGAACCTTGCGGTACCCCACTAGTCACTGCCTGCCATTCTGAAAAGTACCCATTTACTCCTACTCTTTGCTTCCTGTCTGACAACCAGTTCTCAATCCACGTCAGCACACTACCCCCAATCCCATGTGCTTTAACTTTGCACATTAATCTCTTGTGTGGGACCTTGTCGAAAGCCTTCTGAAATTCCAAATATACCACATCAACTGGTTCTCCCTTGTTCACTTTACTGGAAACATCCTCAAAAAATTGCAGAAGATTTGTCAAGCATGATTTCCCTTTCACAAATCCATGCTGACTTGGACCTATCATGTCACCATTTTCCAAATGCACTGCTATGACATCCTTTAATAATTGATTCCATCATTTTACCCACTACTGAGGTCAGGCTGACCGGTCTATAATTCCCTGTTTTCTCTCTCCCTCCTTTTTTAAAAAGTGGGGTTACATTGGCTACCCTCCACTTGATAGGAACTGATCCAGAATCTGTGGAATGTTGGAAAATGACTGTCAATGCATCCACTATTTCCAAGGCCACCTCCTTAAGTACTCTGGGATGCAGTCCATCAGGCCCTGGGGATTTATCAGCCTTCAATCCCATCAATTTCCCCAACACAATTTCCCGACTAATAAAGATTTCCCTCAGTTCCTCCTCCTTACTGGACCCTCTGACCCCTTTTATATCCGGAAGGTTGTTGGTGTCCTCCTTAGTGAATACCGAACCAAAGTACTTGTTCAATTGGTCTGCCATTTCTTTGTTCCCAGTTATGACTTCCCCTGATTCTGACTGCAGGGGACCTACGTTTGTCTTTACTAACCTTTTTCTCTTTACATACCTATAGAAACTTTTGCAATCCGCCTTAATGTTCCCTGCAAGCTTCTTCTCGTACTCCATTTTCCCTGCCCTAATCAAACCCTTTGTCCTCCTCTGCTGAGTTCTAAATTTCTCCCAGTCCCCGGGTTCACTGCTATTTCTGGCCAATTTGTATGCCACTTCCTTGGCTTTAATACTATCCCTGATTTCCCTTGATAGCCACGGTTGAGCCACCTTCCCTTTTTTATTTTTACGCCAGACAGGAATGTACAATTGTTGTAGTTCATCCATGCGGTCTCTAAATGTCTGCCATTGCCCATCCACAGTCAACCCCCTAAGTATCATTCGCCAATCTATCCTAGCCAATTCACGCCTCATACCTTCAAAGTTACCCTTCTTTAAGTTCTGGACCATGGTCTCTGAATTAACTGTTTCATTCTCCATCCTAATGCAGAATTCCACCATATTATGGTCACTCTTCCCCAAGGGGCCTTGCACAATGAGATTGCTAATTAATCCTCTCTTATTACACAACACCCAGTCTAAGATGGCCTCCCCCCTAGTTGGTTCCTCGACATATTGGTCTAGAAAACCATCCCTTATGCACTCCAGGAAATCCTCCTCCACCGTATTGCTTCCAGTTTGGCTCGCCCATTCTATGTGCATATTAAAGTCACCCATTATAACTGCTGCACCTTTATTGCATGCACCCCTAATTTCCTGTTTGATACCCTCCCCAACATCACTACGACTGTTTGGAGGTCTGTACACAACTCCCACTAACGTTTTTTGCCCTTTGGTGTTCTGCAGCTCTACCCATATAGATTCCACATCATCCAAGCTAATGTCCTTCCTAACTATTGCATTAATCTCCTCTTTAACCAGCAATGCTACCCCACCTCCTTTTCCTTTTATTCTATCCTTCCTGAATGTTGAATACCCCTCGATGTTGAGTTCCCAGCCCTGATCATCCTGGAGCCACGTCTCCGTAATCCCAATCACATCATATTTGTTAACATCTATTTGCACAGTTAATTCATCCACCTTATTGCGGATACTCCTTGCATTAAGACACAAAGCCTTCAGGCTTGTTTTTTTAACACCCTTTGTCCTTTTAGAATTTTGCTGTACAGTGGCCCTTTTTGTTCTTTGCCTTGGGTTTCTCTGCCCTCCACTTTTACTCATCTCCTTTCTGTCTTTTGCTTTTGCCTCCTTTTTGTCTCCCTCTGTCTCCCTGCATTAGTTCCCATCCCCCTGCCATATTAGTTTAACTCCTCCCCAACAGCACTAGCAAACACTCCCCCTAGGACATTGGTTCCGGTCCTGCCCAGGTGCAGACCGTCCAGTTTGTACTGGTCCCACCTCCCCCAGAACCGGTTCCAATGCCCCAGGAATTTGAATCCCTCCCTGCTGCACCACTGCTCAAGCCACGTATTCATCTGCGCTATCCTGCGATTCCTACTCTGACTAGCACGTGGCACTGGTAGCAATCCCAAGATCACTACTTTTGAGGTCCTACTTTTTAATTTAGTTCCTAGCTCCTTAAATTCGTTTCGTAGGACCTCATCCCTTTTTTTACCTATGTCATTGGTACCAATGTGCACCACGACAACTGGCTGTTCTCCCTCCCTTTTCAGAATGTCCTGCACCCGCTCCGAGACATCCTTGACCCTTGCACCAGGGAGGCAACATACCATCCTGGAGTCTCGGTTGCGGCCGCAGAAACGCCTATCTATTCCCCTCAGCATTGAATCCCCTATCACTATCGCTCTCCCACTCTTTTTATTGCCCTTCTGTGCAACAGAGCCAGCCACGGTGCCATGAACTTGGCTGCTGCTGCCCTCCCCTGATGAGTCATCCCCCCCAACAGTACTCAAAGCGGTGTATCTGTTTTGCAGGGGGATGACCACAGGGGACCCCTGCACTACCTTCCTTGCACTACTCTTCCTGCTGGTCTTCCATTCCCTATCTGGCTGTGGACCCTTCTCCTGCGGTAAGACCAACTCGCTACACGTGCTATTCACGTCATTCTCAGCATCGTGGGTGCTCCAGAGTGAATCCACCCTCAGCTCCAACTCCGCAACGCGGACCGTCAGGAGCTCGAGGCGGATACACTTCCCGCACACGTAATCGTCAGGGACACCGGAAGTGTCCCTGAGTTCCCACATGGTACAGGAGGAGCATAACACCTTTCTTTCACAAATGTACCAAGCCATTGCACCATACAAATATTTTCTTGCCCTATTTCGAAAAAGAGCAGGGGAGTTATCTCCGGTGTCCTGACCAATATTTATCCCTCAATCAACTTAACAAAAACAGTGATCTGGTCATTATCACATTTCTGTTTGTGGGAGCTTGCTGTGCATAAATTGGCTGCCGCGTTTACCACATTACAACAGTGACTACTCTTCAAAAAGTACTTAATTGGCTGTAAAGTGCTTTGAGACATCCGACGGTCGTGAAAGGCGCTATATAAATGCAAGTCTTTCCTTTTTTCTTTCTTATTGATATTTTGTTCCCTTTGATGTGGAACTGTAAGGTTTGCTATGAACAATAGCAAAAGAAGAGCAGTAGTAGCACCACAAGCGGCAAAGGGGAGCAGTGGTCACAATGCCAAGGAAGCAGGGAGGGAAACAGGGATGGCATTGAGGCTGGTCTCATGAAATACATCAGCCTCAGTAACATGTTCCCTCCTCACCTCAACAAATCCATCTGGTGAGTCTCCACAATAAACACTCTCCTTCAACAAAATAAAGTAGCCTCCTTAGTCCTAAACCCAACCATAACTCTAAGAATAAGTCCAAAGGTGGAGTATAATGTCGGAAAGTGTGAGGTCATGCACTTTGGCAGAAAAAAATCAAAGAGCAAGTTACTATTTAAATGGAGAAAGATTGCAAAGTGCCACAATACAGCGGGACCTGGGGGTACTTGTGCATGAAACACAAAAGGATAGTATGCAGGTACAGCAAGTGATCAGGAAGGCCAATGGTATCTTGGCCTTTATTGCAAAGGGGATGGAGTATAAAAGCAGGGAAGACTTGCTACAGCTATATAAGGTATTGGTGAGGCCACACCTGGAATACTGCGTGCAGTTTTGGTTTCCATATTTACGAAAGGATATACTTGCTTTGGAGGCAGTTCAGAGAAGGTTCACTAGGTTGATTCCGGGGATGAGGGGGTTGACTTATGAGGAAAGGTTGAGTAGGTTGGGCCTCTACTCAATGGAATTCAGAAGAAACATATAAGATTATGAGGGGGCTTGACAAGGTGGATGCAGAGAGGATGTTTCCACTGATGAGGGAGACTAGAACTCGATGGCACGATCTCAGAATAAGGGACCGCCCATTTAAAACTGAAATGAGGAGAAATTTCTTCTCTCAGAGGGTTGTAAATCAGTGGAATTCGCTGCCTCAGAGAGCTGTGGATGCTGGGACATTGAATAAATTTAAGACAGAAATAGACAGTTTCTTAAACGTTAAGGGGATAAGGGGTTATGGGGAGTGGGCGGGAAAGTGGAGCTGAGTCCTTGATCAGATCAGCCATGAGCTTATTGAATGGCGGAGCAGGCTCGAGGGGCCGTATGGCCTACTCCTTCCTGTTCCTAGTTCTTATTTCTTTAACCCGAACTCTCAGCCAAGCCCTAGCTCTCAGCCCTCGTCCTAACTTTCAGCTCAAACCCCAAATATTCAGTCCAATCCTAATCCTTACATCAACAAAGATCACATTCCCTTATGACTAACCTGTATTTATTTACCGAAAAGTGGAACGGAGAGGAGAGCCCATCTCTGTTTGGGGAGGGGGGAGAGGCAGAGCCACTTTTGCTTAAAAAGATAAATTTCTCCACAAATAGTTCACTAAAACAAGAGGAGGCAAGTCATAATACAGTATTCAAATGATGAATCTGCAACCAGTCCACTGGAAGCAGTGGCAAAGTAGGAGTGAGTGATACCAAGGCCACCAGGAGTGATGGGAAGTGGAAAAGAATGGCAAGCAGGCATAGATTATCCTATTTTAACCCCTGGACAGAAAAGGTGATTGCCAGAGGAAATGCAAGAGTTCAGCTGAGTGTCAACACTGAAAATAGCAATTCTGTGCTTTTGGCCAATTTTTGTGAAATAGATGTTGACTTATTTCCAGGGTAACATTGTGAAACTGAATGTTCCTCCCTACCTACATAACTACATGGAAGGGTCCAAAGATCGCAAGCAGTTAGGCCGCTTGGAATAATTTGCTTCTGAATTCAATTTTGGAAGGATGAAGATGAAATACCTCATCATGTTTGGTGCAATGTGATAGCTGTGTTTTGTATTGTGGCACCTACCAATATACTTTGTATTCTTTTGTGGATCTTCTTAACTATTATAGAAAACAAACAACAAGGTGAAAGGGTGTGGTGGCAAAGTGGGAGGGAGCCTTGCATGTAATGTCGTTTCCTTCATAGCGATTTGTGGATGAAGCCTCAATCAATTTCTGTAATTTAGGAGGAAATAAACCACAAAGTGTCAGATGAAGAATCTTCTAAAAGCTTTGTAATCTTGTGACAATGATTTTAATGTCAACAAGGTAAATATTCCCCCTTGAATATTGTCAGCAGATCTGCATTCAGTTTCACTGATTCCAGAAAGTGACGCAAATAATTTTGTGTTGTGCAATTAAGTCCTTGCATTGTTGTAATAGCTCAATTGCTTGTCATGAAAGTTAATGCTACCCATGAAAGCACTGTACAATACCATATCGGCACGTTTTATACTTCATCAGGCCTAGCCTTTTCATTTCCACCATCATATTAATAGCTGTGTATCAACTCCCCACTGTACATGACTTTCAAATCCTTCTTACTTAATTTGACATTAACTAGTTCTTTGGGGAAAGGAGGAGGTGACCTTTGACCCTTTAGTCTACTGTCCTGCATGCTTTTGTGCCATGTTGTAACAAGCAGTCAAACAGGATAACACTGGCATAGGCCGTGTGTGCAAACCTTCCTACATTCAAGAGCTTTTCCGACAGTGAAAACACCCTAGATTCCCCATGATGAAAGAAAGGACTTGCAGTTACAGTCCCACTATTCTGTCCACGGTTATCAAGGACAGCTGCCTATATCGGGCAAATAGCGCTAACGATTTGTCATTACTATAAGACTCTGTTGTAATATATTATGCGCACTGGGTATTTCGGGCAGTTCAATAGCTTCTTCAATAAATTTGCACTTGGTTAATCCCCTGTATTTGTGAAATCGGCCCTTTGCCTTGATAATTGGATTCATCAAAGGTATCAAAATAGAGCTGTGAATGGGGGGAGAAAGGAATGCACAATCAAAACTGGTCATGAATTCAAAGGCTGCTGTTTAATCCTTTAGCACCTGAATATTGTTTGATTTTAGCCTGTCGAGAATATGTTAGCTAGCTTCAGTCTGTTAGAGTAACAAAATGAGGAAGCTTAACACTGAGATCGAAATGAGGAGACTTAACCTATTATGGTTTAATCACTGCTTACAGGGGGCAAATCGCATCAACATCAACACGCTCGCTATAAGTAATGGGGACTGTATATCATGCATTTCACATCTTCAGGACATTCTGTAGTACTTCGCAGCTATTGAATTACTTTTCAAGCGTGGTCACTACTGTTTTTATGCAGGAAAATGTGACAGCCAATATACACGATATGCAAGGAACACTGAGATGACTAGTAACTGGTTTTAGTTCAGGGATAAATGCTGGCCAAGACAAGGCCTTTGTCCCTCTTCAAATAGTGCCATGGGATTTTTTTTACATTAAGTGCCAGGCAGATGGGTCCTTGGTTTAACATCTTATGGGCAAGGTATCACTGTACTCCAGAACGCAGTACTCTAGATAGGGTCTGATCAAGGCTGTGTACAACTTGCTCATCTTTGTATTCCAACCCCCTTTGAGATAAAGGCCAACATTTCATTAGCCTTTTTTGATTACTTTTTGTACCTGTGTATTAGCTTTTAGTGATGTGTGTACATTAACACCCACATTTCTGCTGCTCCACAGTTCCTAGTTCCTCACTATTTAGGAATATTCCGATTTGTTTTTGTTAGATTCAAAATGGATGACCTCATACTTCCGCACATTAAACTCCATCTGCCACGATTTTGCCCACTCATTTAATTTGTCTACGTCTCTTTGCAACGTTCTCCTCCCATCTCCGCAACTCACTGTGCCTCCTAATATAGTGCCATCTGCAAACTTGAATATACAACTCTCTATTCCTTCATCCAAGTCATTGATAAAGACAGAGAGAAGCTGAGGCTCTAGTAAAGATCACGGTGGAACACCGCTTGTGACATCCCACCCGCCAGAATACATCCCCCTTTTTCCCTACTCTCTGTCTCCTATATCCCAACCAATTACCAACCCATGTCACAAGGTTACCTCCAATTCTGTGTGCTCTTGTGCTAATAATCTTGTGTGTGGAACTATAACAAATTCCTGCTGGATGTCCATGTAGATAACATCCATAGACACTCCGCTGTCCATTACATTAGTGACTTCCTCAAAAAACTTCAACTAGACTACCCAGACATGACCTACCTTTCACAAATCCATGATAACTCTCTTTGATCAGCTTGTACTTGTCCAATTGCTCAATCTGTCTTTGATGATCGATTCCTGTAACATCTCCAGAATGATGTTAAACTGATAGGCCTGTAGTTACCAGGTTTCTCCTATCTTAAATAATAGTGACATTTGCAATTTTTCAATCCAATGGCACAATTCCTGAATCTAGAGAGCTTTGGAAAATTATGACCAATGCACCTGCAATAATACTAACCAAATGCAGATATTGCAAATCACTTATTCTCATGGTTCATCTCCCCCTCTCTTCAAAAATTCTCTCATACATCAGCAAACTATTGGTTTTTGTTTTGTTCAAAATATTCAGAGGAATGGAACAAATGTCCTAATTTTTGTGGCTGTCACATCTTTCCATTTTTGGACAGGAAATCACCTCTTTACCTCAGCAGTGTCACAGTACTGATGAGAATGTGTCTATTAGTTTTGACAGCTCAATCATCTCATCAAACAAGAAGAAAATTGGTAGAAAATCTAATGCTTCCTTCTTTAAGCAGTCAATTAGTTTTCCTGTAGAACCAGAAATGCTTCAAACTGAAGCTCACTAGATGCAAATCTCCTTTCGGCACTCCGTAAGCATTTTTCTTTTTCATTTGGAGCAAATACGTATGATGCAACTTTTAAAAATGTATTGCATTCATAAGAATATTTAGACCCTCCGTCTGCCCCAGATTGTCTGCTCTCCATTCCTGAAGGTGTTAGTTCCACTGAGACTACAATTCCAGTAGTGCCAGCAGCCTTTTGGTTCATGACTTGAGGACCCTGTATTTGTTCTTCACACATGAGCCGACACAGTGAGTGACAGCGGGCCATTTGATGTTGAGAGGCACGACAGCCAAGTCCGATCCTGCCCTCATCTGATGTTGCCACACCCACACTTTTCAGAAAGGGTGTCTGACTAGCAATCAGAAACAGAAACCCTGGCCAAGAAAGTTAATGTTCCTACCAATACTCAGCAACAGCTAAAGTGCGATTCTTCCTTCACCTCCCAAACAAAAGAAATCTGAACCTACATTTGCCTCCCCGCCGAAAGATGTTGGTTCATGCTGTGGTGCCGCCCCCACAAAATGCCCACCAATGTTTCCCGTTCAGCTGCACAGCACTCTGGAGGTCCTGCGCAAGCTGCTTTCCGGCTTTCCAATGAAAAAACTGTGCATGCGCGGAGATTTGAATGGGCCTCACAGCTTATTAAAGGGGCCGCGCACCCAAAAATAAAATTACAGGGAACACTGCTGTCCACCACCCAAGTAGCTATTTTTCATAAACCCTTGATAGTGAGCATTGGCAGACCACTCAGTCATGGGGACCATCACAGTCACGTCGAATGCAATTAAGTAGCTTAATCCCAGTGAATTTGTCTTCCCTAACTTAAAGGTGGCTTCTATTGCCTAGGCCCTAAGCTCTTGAATTCCTGCCTAAACTTCTCCACCTCTCTACCTCTCTTTCCTCCTTTAATACGCTCTTTAAAGCCTACCTCCGCCCTAATTTCTCCTTATGTGGCTCGGTGTCAAATTCTGCCTCTCATAATACTCCTGTGAAGCGCCTTGGGAAGTTTTACTACGTTAAAGGTGCTATATAAATACAGTTTGTTGTTGGAGTTGTTGTGGAGGCTAATTGAAGCACTACTGTCCATTGAGATCAGCTAGCTACTTGGTTTCTATGGGTCAGTTACACAGTTGCTGTAAATAGAAGTTTTTTCTCTCTTATTTAGATAGTGGATTTTACCAACTGTGCTATTGGGGTTGCTATAGATTTCTCACATTTAAAGTCAATTTTCTGCCACTTTCCTTGTGGCAGTATCCTGAAAAATGTTCCTCAGTATTCACTATTTGACAATGACAAAATATCCCAAAGCACTTTATAAAGGAATAATAAGGGGAACAGACCCAGAGTCATAGGAGAGAACAGTTAGGAGATGTGACCGAGGGCTAGGCTGAAAATGTAGCTTTTCAGGAGGCTTTTACGGGAGGACAGGAAAGTATAAAGGAGAAGGATTTAGGGATAGAGTTCCATAGAGTAGGGTCAAGGTAATTGATTGTCTCCTTATCGTCTTTTGATCCTGTGATCTGTTGAAATTTCAGTAGGGATATGATCGCTGGCTATATCAGCCTTTGGATGTTTTCCCATAGTGAAACAGTGCTTGTTTTCAATAATAGATTGAAGACAAAGAGTGAGCGGGAGCATACACAATGAGAATTCTCAACGTCAACAAGTTTAAGTGAATTCTAAAATTTCCACATCCGAACCTAACTGTTCAGTGTGAATTTTCATTTTTGATTTTCAGATGAGTGAAGTAACAATTACCAGTCAGTAAAGCTACCAGTCACACCTATAGAATAAACATACATAAAGCCCCATGACCTGAGCCGCTGTTCCCCTACCTACCCTTGAAATTAAAGAATCAAACAAAAACTACCTAGGACATTATATCCTGCAAAGAGGTTTGTGAGTGTAGACAAGCAGACATTTTAGAAAATGAAAGCCAAGTGAGTTGTTTCAGTGTTAAGTTTTCAACACCTTGGTTTATAAAAAAAACAGACATTTTCTTCTTTTCTTACACTGATGATTACAAGCTTTTTAGTTAAGTTGTTTTCTCTGTAAATTGAAGACATAACAACATCATTTCAAAGTTCTGATAGCTAATGGGTTCCTTATTAAAACCAAGTGTTCAAAAGTCTAAACTGTACCATATATTTTATTGCCAAATGTCTAGCGGCCTCTTGTTTATACTGAATGAGGTTCTGCTATTGCAAGAAGCATGACAGAGATTCAACCCATGAATTCTCAGTGATTACTGACGGGAGGGAGAGCATTGCAAACTAGTTATGAATTAGAAGTGAAATAAAGGATGATATCAAATTGAAAACAAGGGCATATAATGTGGCCAAGACTAGTGGGAGTCCAGAGGGTTGGGAAACTTTTAAAAGCCAGCAAAAAACGACTAAAAAAATGATAAAGAGAAGGAAGATAGATTATGAAAGTAAACTAGCACGAAATATAAAAACAGATAGTAAGAGTTTCTACAGGTACATAAAAAGGAATAGAGTGGCTAAAGTAAATATAAAGCTTATCATCTACAGGGCAGTCATAAAACCCGCCCTCCTGCATGGCTCAGAGACGTGGACTATATACAGTAGACACCTCAAAGTGCTGGAGAAATACCACGAGCGCTGCCTTCTCAAGATCCTGCAAATCCAGTGGGAGGATAGATGCACCAATGTCAGTGTCCTCGCCCAGGCCAACATCCCTAGCATCGAAGCACTGACCACACTCGATCAGCTCCGTTGGGCGGGCCACATCATCTGCATGCCCGACATGAGACTCTCAAAGCAAGTGCTCTACTTGGAACTCCTACACGGCGAGCGAGACCCAGGTGGGCAGAGGAAACGTTTCAAGCACAGCTTCAAAGCCTCCCTGATAAAGTGCAACATCCCCACCGGCACCTGGGAATCCCTGGCCCAAGACCACCCTAAGTGGAGGAAGAAGATCTAGGAGGGCGCTAAGCACCTCGAGTCTCATCGCCGAGAGCATGCAGAAATCAGACGCAGGCAGCGGAAGGAGCATGCAGCAAACCAGACTCCCCACCCAACCTTTCCTTCAATTGACTGTCTGTCCCACCTGTGACAGAGACTATAATTCCTATATTGGACTGTACAGTCATCTGAGAACTCACTTTTAGAGTGGAAGCAAGTCTTCCTCGATTTTGAGGGACTGCCTATGGTGATGATGGTCCTCTAGAGGATGAGACTGGGGAATTAATAATGGGAAACAGGGAAATGGCACAGACGTTGAACAAATATTTTGTATCTGTTTTCATGGTTTAATTAGGAGGGGGGAAATATAGTATGAGAGGAAGCTTGACGGGAACATAAAAATTGATTGCAAAAGCTTCTATAGATATGTGAAGAGAAAAAGATTAGTGAAGACAAATGTAGGTCCCTTGCAGTCAGATTCAGGTGAATTTATAATGGGGAACAAAGAAATGGCAGACCAGTTGAACAAATACTTTGGTTCTGTCTTCACAAAGGAAGACACAAATAACTTCCCGGAAGTACTAGGGGACCGAGGGTCTAATGAGAAGGAGGAACTGAAGATATCCTTATTAGGCGGGAAATTGTGTTAGGGAAATTGATGGGATTGAAGGCCGATAGATCCCCGGGGCCTGATAGTCTGCATCCCAGAGTACTTAAGGAAGTGGCCCTAGAAATAGTGGATGCATTGGTGTTCATTTTCCAACAGTCAATCGACTCTGGATCAGTTCCTATGGACTGGAGGGTAGCTAATGTAACACCACTTTTTAAAAAAGAAGGGAGAGAGAAAATGGGTAATTATAGATCGGTTAGCCTAACATCAGTAGTATGGAAAATGTTGGGATCAATTATTAAAGATGATATAGCAGCACATTTGGAAAGCAATGACAGGATCGGTCCAAGTCAGCATAGATTTATGAAAGGGAAAGCATGCTTGACAAAACTTCTGGAATTTTTTGAGGATGTAACTAGCAGAGTGGACAAGGGAGAACCAGCGGATGTGATGTATTTGGACTTTCAAAAGGCTTTTGACAAGGCCCCACACAAGAGATTGGTGTGCAAAATCAAAGCACATGGTTTTGGGGGTAATGTACTGACGTGGATAGAGAACTGGTTGGCAGACAGGAAGCAGAGAGTCAGGATAAACGGGTCCTTTTCAGAATGGCAGGTGTAAAGTCCTTACTCTATAGTATGAAACCACACGAGGCACATTCTGGGGACAAGGTCACTCTGTGACCTTAACTCTTTATTCACAGGACACCAAAGACCATGCATGGGACTTCCCTTTTTATACCTGTGTGATCAGGTATGGAGTGTCTCCCACAAGTTCACCCCCTGTGGTCAAGATGTGCATCTAGTTTGAGTGTATGCAGTAATACAGTGGTGTTACATTGTGGTTACATACATGACATCACCTCCCCCCCAAAGTCTTATTGGGATCATAGGTTTAGTCTTTCAGGTGGTCTACGCTCCCTCGTGGAGCACCGCAGTTGGGGCTCTGGTTGTTGGACACTGACGTGAGTGTCTGTCACCTGTGGTGATTCCGGCCTGTCCGGGCTGACCGCAGGGACTGTGCATTCTTCTGATTGTTCTTGTTGTTCATTCACTGGTGGTGTTGTGAGCTCCATCTCATGGTCTTCTTCAGGTTCCTCCGTGTCGATGCTGAACCTTTTTTTTTACTTGGTCCAGATGCTTACGGCATATCTGACCATTGTTGAGTTTTACCACGATGACCCTATTCCCCTCTTTGTCATTTACAGTGCCCTCAAGCCATTTGGGCCCCATGGCGTGATTGAGGACGAATACAGGATCATTTATTTCTATACATCTCCCCCTCGAATTACGGTCATGGTACTCATTTTGTGACTTGCGCTTGCCCTCAACTATGTCGGTCAGGACTGGGTGAATAAGGGACAACCGAGTTTTGAGTGTCCGTTTCATTAGTAGCTCTGCGGGCGGGACCCCCGTGAGCAAGTGCGGTCGGGATCTATAGGCCTGCAGGAGATGCGATAGTGGGCATTGTAGGGAGGGTCCTTGAATCCTGAGCATACCTTGCTTAATGATTTGGACCTCACGTTCCACCTGGCCATTGGAGGCCAGCTTGAACGGCGCAGTCCTGACGTGGTTGATGCCATTGCCCGACATAAACTCTCGGAATTTGTAGCTTGTGAAACATGGGCCATTATCACTAACCAGGATGTCCGGCAAGCCATGGGTTGCAAAGATCGCACGTAGGCTTTCCACGGTGGTGGATGATGTGCATGAATTCAGAATGATGCACTCGATCCATTTCGAGTACGCATCTACCACAATAAGGAACATCTTTCCCATGAACGGGCCCGCGTAGTCAACATGAATGCGTGACCATGGCCTGGTGGGCCAGGGCCATGGGCTGAGCGGGACCTCCCTGGGGGCATTACCCAGCTGGGCACACGTCGTGCACCTGCGAACACAATGTTCCAGGTCTGAATCAATTCCAGGCCACCAAACGTGTGACCGGGCAATGGGTGCTCGCTGTGGAGTTCCCTGATGAATGCCCCCCTGCCCTTCTGGGGCATAACTACCCGGCTGCCCCATAGTAGGCAGTCGGCTTGGATGGAGAGCTCATCCATCCGCCTGTGGAACGGTCTGACCTCCTCAGGGCATGCTCCGTGTGCGGGCGCCCAATCCCCAGTCAGGACACATTTCTTAATCAGGGATAGGAGGGGATCTCTGTTTGTCCAGATTTTGATCTGGCGGTCTGTGATGGGGGAGCCTGCGCAGTCAAAGGCATCGACAGCCATGACCATCTCGGCGCTTTGCTCCGCTGCCCCCTCGGTGGTGGCCAGTGGGAGCCTGCTGAGCGCGTCATGGCAATTTTGCTGGCCCGGTGCCGGATGGAGTAGTCATAAGCAGCCAGCGTGAGAGCCCATCGCTGTATGCGAACACATGCGTTGGCATTGATAGCCTTGCTGTCTGACAACAGGGATGTTAATGGCTTGTGGTCCATTTCTAATTCAAACTTCCTACCAAAGAGGTACTGATGCATTTTTTTTTTACACCATACACACATGCAAGCGCTTCCTTCTCGACCATCCCATATCCCCGTTCTGCTTGAGAGCGCGACCTGGAGGCATAAGCCACAGGTTGTAGTTGACCCTCAGCATTGCCCTGCTGCAACATGCACCCAACCCCATAGGACGATGCATCACATGTCAGAACCAAATTTTTACAGGGGTCATACAGGGTCAACAACTTGTTTGAACAAAGTAGGTTTCGCGCCTGATCAAAAGCCCATTCCTGGCAGTCCCCCCAAAACCAATCACAACCCTTACGCAGGAGCACGTGTAGTGGCTTCAACAACATGCTCAAGTTCGGCAGCACGTTCCCGAAATAGTTCAACAGTCCCAGGAATGAACGCAACTCCGATGTGTTGCAGGGCCTGGGTGCTCGTCGAATCGCCTCTGTTTTGGATTCGGTGGGCCGAATCCCATCTGCAGCAACCCTCCTGCCCAGAAACTCAACCTCAGGAGCTAAGAACAAACATTTAGACTTTTTGAGTCGCAGGCCTACCCGGTCCAGTCGCGTAGCACCTCCTCCAGGTTGTGGAGGTGTTCCTCGGTGTCTCGACCCGTGATGAGGATATCGTCCTGGAATACGATCGTTCCAGGAATGGATTTGAGCAGGCTTTCCATGTTTCGTTGAAAATCGTGGCCGTTGATCGAATGCCAAATGGGCATCTGTTATAAATGAACAGTCCCTTGTGCGTGGTGATGGAGGTCAGTTGTTTAGATTCGTCGGCCAGTTCCTGGGTCATATAGGCTGAAGTGAGGTCCAACTTGGTGAACAGCTTGCCGCCTGCCAGCGTGGCGAAGAGGTCCTCCGCTCTTGGGAATGGGTATTGATCTTGTAGGGACACCCGATTGATTGTGGCCTTGTAGTCGCCACAGATCCTGACAGAGCGATCCACTTTTAGGACGGGAATGATGGGGCTCGCCCAGTCGCTGAATTCAACAGGCGAGATGATGCCCTCTCTCAACAGCCGGTCCAATTCGCTCTCGATCTTTTCCTGCATCACATAAGGCACCGCTCTGGCTTTGTGGTGCACTGGCCTGGCGTCTGGTGTGATGTGTATCACTACTTTAGTGCCTTTGAAAGTCATGACGCCAGGTTGGAATAGTGAATCAAATTGTTGTAGGACTTGTGAGCACGAACTTCGCTCCACAGATGACATTGCGTAAACATCCCCCCCATTTCCAGTTCATCTCGGCTAACCAGCTCCTCCCCAACAGTGCCTGGGACAATCCAGAGCGGCAGCCGATTCACTAACCCATTGTGTGTGACACCCAACATTGCACTGCCTAGCACCGGAATGATTTCTTTAGTGTAAGTCCGTAATTGTGTCTCAATATGTGCTAATTTGGGTCTACTGGCTTTAAGTGGCCATAGCTTCTCAAATTACTGAATGCCCATGAGTGTCCAGCTCCATGCGTACTGGGATACCGTTTAATAAAACCCTCATCATCATTGGTGGCGTTTTGGTGTATGACCTGTGAATATTCACCACATGGACCTGCTGAACCTCGGCGTCCATCGATTTGCCTCAAAAGTCATCCTGCCTCAAGGAACCCTCTTCTGGTCCATTCACCTCATATTAGTCTGGTTGCAGACTTCCTGCACATTCGAGCTAAGTGGCCACTGAGATTGCAGTTCCTGCAGACAAACTGTTGAAATCTGCAAGATCTAGCTGCGTGTTTTCCCCCACACCTCCAGCATGAGTTAAAGTTTCCATTGTTGGGAACAAAGAAACTATGTCCAGGCATTCCGCACTGACTGTCCCTTTGACTGCTCTTAAGTACCCTATTAGTGGGGGTCAATGGCCCCATCCCAGGCCGCATTGTCCACTGTGATGGCGGGAATTCCGTTCAGCCTGCCATTATCTCTGTTGAAGTCCTGCTCTGGGGTCTATTGCTGCCTGGGGAGTGTCGGACTGCCCCTGCCTGCCTGCGGGGCTCTGAGTCACATTGATGATGTTGACTCCCTGATCCATCGCCGCGTTAGAGGCAGAATTGCATGCGTATATTATTTTTGTCTCTTCCTCCCCCGACATGAAAGTTTGAGCTATCAATGCCGCCGCTTCCAAGGTCAAATCCTTGTTCGCAATTAATTTGCGGAAAATTCCCGCATGACCGATGCCCTCGAAAAAGAAGTCCCCTAGCACTCCCCCCTGCAGGCGTCTGTGAACTTACAGAGGCTGGCCAAACGCCGGAGGTCCGCTACGAAGTCCGGTATGCTCTGTCCTTCATGATGTCGGTGGGTATAGAATCTGTGTCGGGCCATATGTATGCTACTCGTTGGTTTGAGATGCTCCCTGATCAATTTCTTCAAAGGTTTTGTCTGTCGGCTTTTCGGGTGCTAGTAAGTCCTTCATGAGCGCGTAAGTCTTTGGTCAGCAGCAGGTCAAAAGATGAGCCCTTCACTTGTCGGCCGCTGCATCCCCCATCCATTCTTTCATAACGAAGCTTTGCTGAAGCCTCTCGACAAAATCGTCCCAGTCCTCCCCAACACAGTACTGTTCCTCTGTGCTACCGGTGGCCATTCTTGTGGGTCGTGAATTCCCGTTTCTCGTCGCCAATGTAAAGTCCTTACTCTACAGTATGAAACCACACGAGGCACATTCTGGGGACAAGGTCACTCTGTGACCTTAACTCTTTATTCGCAGGACTCCAAAGACAATGACCCTGCGTGGGACCTCCCTTTTTATACCTGTGTGATCAGGTGAGGAGTGTCTCCCACAAGTTCACCCCTTGTGGTCAAGGTGTGCATCTAGGTTGAGTGTATACAGTAATACAGTGGTGTTACATTGTGGTTACATACATGACAGCAGGCAGTGACTAGTGGGGTGCCGCAGGGTTCAGTGCTGGGACCTAGCTCTTTCCAATATACATTATTGATTTAGATGAAGGAATTGAGTGTAATATCTCCAAGTTTGCAGATGACATTAAACTGGATGGCAGTGTGAGCTGTGAGGAGGACGCTAGGAGGCTGCAGGGTGACTTGGACAGGTTAGGTGAGTGGGCAAATGCATGGCAGATGTAGTATAATATGGATAAATATGAGGTTATCCACTTTGGGGGCAAAAACACGAAGGCAGAATATTTTCTGAATGGCGGCAGATTAGGAAAAGGGGAGGTGCCAATAGACCTGGGTGTCATGGTTCATCAGTTATTGAAAATTGGCATGCAGGTACAGCAAGCGGTGAAGAAGGCAAATGGTATGTTGACCTTCACAGCTAGGGGATTTGAGTATAGAAACAGGGAGGTCATACTGCAGTTATACAGGGCCTTGGTGAGGCCTCACCTGGAATATTGTGTTCAGTTTTGGTCTCCAATCCGAGGAAGGATGTTCTTGCTATTGAGGGAGTGCAGCGAAGGTTCACCAGACTGATTCCCGTGATGGCTGGACTGACATATGAGGAGAGACTGCATCAACTGGGCCTTTATACACTGAGTTTAGAAGGATGAGAGTGGATCTCATAGAAAATATAAGATTCTTATGGGACTGGACAGATTAGATGCAGGAAGAATGTTCCCAATGTTGGGGAAGTCCAGAACCAGGGGACACAGTCTAAGGATAAGGGGTAAGCCATTTAGGATTGAGATGAGGAGAAACTTCTTCACTCAGAGAGTTGTTAACCTGTGGAATTCCCTACCGCAGAGAGTTGTTGATGTCAGTTCATTGGATATATTCAAGAGGGAGTTAGATATGGCCCTTATGGCTAAAGGGATCAAGGGGTATGGAGAGAAAGCAGGAAAGGGGCACTGAGGTGAATGATCAGCCATGATCTTATTGAATGTTGGTGCAGGCTCGAAGGGCCGAATGGCCTACTCCTGCACCTATTTTCTATGTTTCTATGTTTCTATGGAAGAAGACACTAAAAGCATCCCAATAGTGGATAATCAAGGGGCTATAGGAAAGGAGGAATGTAATACAATCACTATCACTAAAGAAGTAGTACTTGGTAAAATACTGGGACTAAAGGCAGACATTTCCACTGGACCTGATGGCTTACACCCTAGCATCTTAAAAGAAGTGGCTGTAGAGATAATGGATGCATTGGTTGTAATCTGCCAAAATTCCCTGGATTCTGGGGTGGTCCCAGTGGATTGGAAAGCCGCAAATGTAATGCCCCTATTTTAAAAAGGAAGCAGACAAAAAGCAGGAAACGATCGACTAGAGTCCATTATTAAGGAAGCAGTAGCAGGACATTTGGAAAAGCATAATTCAATCAAGCAGAGTCAGCATGGTTTTATGAAAAGGAAATCATGTTTGACAAATTTGCTATAGTTCTTTGAGGATGTAACAAGTAGGGTGGATAAGGGGGAACCAGTGGATGTGGTATATTTGGATTCCCAGAAGGAATTCGATAAGGTGCCACATAAAAGGTTACTGCACAAGATAAATGTTCATGGCGTTGGGGGTAATATATTAGCATGGATAGAGGATTGGTTAACTAACAGAAAACAGAGAGTCGGAATAAATGGATCATTTTCCGGTTGGCAAACAGTAACTTGTGGGGTGCTGCAGGGATCGGTGCTGGAGCCTCAACTATTTTCAATCTATATTAATGATTTGGATGAAGGGACCGAGTGCAATGTAACCAATGTTGCTGAAGATACAATGATGGGTGGGAAAGCAAATTGTGAGGAGGACACAAAAAACTGTAAAGTGATATAGACAGGCTAAGTGAGTGGGCAAAAATTTGGCAGATGGAGTATAATGTGGGAAAATGTGAGGTTATCCACTTCGGCAGAAAAAATAGAAAAGCAAATTATAATTTAAATGGAGAAAAATTGCAAAGTGCTGCAGTACAGAGACCAGGGGGTCCTTGTGCATGAAACACAAAAAGTTAGTATATAGGTACAGTAAGTAATCAGGAAGGCAAATGGAACATTGGCCTTTATTGCAAGGGGGACAGAGTATAAAAGCAGAGAAGTCCTGCTACAACTGTACAGGGTATAGGTGAGGCCACACCTGGAGTACTGCGTACAGTTTTGGTCTCCGTATTTAAGGAAGAATGTACTTGCATTGGAGGCTGTTCAGAGAAGGTTCACTAGATTGATTCCGGAGATGAGGGGGTTGACTTATGAAGATAGGTTGAGTAGCTTGGGCTTATACTCATTGGAGTTCAGTAGAATGAGAGGTGATCTTATCGAAACATATAAGATAATGAGGGGGCTCGACAAGGTGGATGCAGAGAAGATATTTCCACTCATAGGGGAAACTAAAACTCGGGAACATAGTCTCAGAATAAGGTGCCGCCCATTTAAAACTGAGATGAGGAGGAATTTCTTCTCTGAGGGTTGTCAATCTGTGGAATTCTCTGCCCCAGAGAGCTATGGAGGCTGGGTCACTGAATATATTTAAGGCGGAGATAGACAGATTTTTGAGCGAAAAGCGAATAAAGGGTTAAGGGGAGCGGGCAGGGAACTGGAGCTGAGTCCATGATCAGATCAGCCATGATCTTATTAAGTGGCGGAGCAGGCTCGAGGTGCCAAATGGCCTACTCCTGCTCCTATTTCTTATGTTCTTCTGTTCTTCTTCAGGATCTTTTATCATTCTGGGGTTGAAATTGCATTGTGCGATATTCATAATAAACATAGTACTACGTTTATATAATTTATTCTAGATTGATTAATGCCTTTGTTAAAATAGCTGACAGAGAAATTTCACATAAGATTGATAGGGGGAGGGATAGGGGAGAAATTGGCCACCCTTGTGCACGTTTTTTCGGCGATATCTCGCCTTTTTTGCCGGTAAAAGGTACTCACCTAAATTGGCCAAATTAACAAATGGCAGTTTTGAAATATTTCCGAAAAGCAGATCGATGACGTGCAACACCAAGAAAAATGCAACCGCTTAAAACTGGTCATTCGGGGAACCTGTACCCAGGGTGGAAAAAACAGTGCCTGAGAAAAGCCTGCGCTGAAGCCCCAGAAATAACGGTAGGTATGAAGACCTACAAAAAAGGCAAGTTGAAGTTTTTATTTTTAAATTCTTTTCCAGTGGTTCATTAGTCAAGTGAATGTTTTCTGGTGGTTTATTTTTTTAATTTTGCAAATTTTGTTTTGTGTTTTCTCCCCTCCCAGGGCCTGTATTTTTGGTGATGATAGGCCTCGGGCTAAAGTTGGCGAGGACCCGTGGTTTTCACCGCCAATCCTCGTGCAACACTGATTTTTACTGTCAGCTGCATTTTTTTTGCCAATTTTACCCCCCTTAAACAATGGCGAAGTTTTTAGTGGTATTTTTTTCGAAAAATGGCGGAAAAGAAACAATATCGCCAAAAACGGAATTTCTAGTCCTTCATGTGTTTGTTACCGTATGCAATTTCAACCGCATATAGTTTTAAGAAAAAGAATTGTTTTGCCTCTCAGGATTTAAAATGTTTACCTTTAGTACTTTAGGTTGGTGAGATTTACTTTCAAGCCTCCAACAGATTCCTTGGTATCTGGTGAAGGACATGGTCCAACCAATTGACTTCTCTGCAACTGCCAGCAGTGGGCAACTTGTGGTGGCGACTGAGTGTAGCACTGGTGACGTCAGTTAATCTTTCTCCCTCCCCGATTGGTCAATTGCTGATGGTGGATGAAGTGCCTGCTTCTTAAGTATCTCTGGTGCGTAAGCCGACATGACAGCTGCTGGTCTGACACATAACCCTTGCAGGCCAAGGTTTATTTTTGACACTGATCATTTCTTGTACAATCACAGAGCATAGCTCCACTTTGAAAATCTTTCCAAGAATGTTGGCTAAACTGAATCCCTAAGACACTGAGTTCACTGCACTGTCATCATCATCATCATCATCATCATAGGCAGCCCCTCGTATCGAGGATGGCTTGCTTCCACACCGAAAATGAATGAGTTCACAGGTGTTTCAATGAAGGACCTAATATTCCAGATCCCGAACTACATCTTGAAGGGTGGAAGATGCCTGTGCGTGGATTTTTTTAACGTGTGGTGGCCATTGCACACCAGCCACCACACGGGCCTGACAGAGCTAGGTCTTGGTCCAGTGGCAAGGACTACCCAAGTCGACTGGAGACCAGCTCTGCTGCACGGACTGAGCGCGCACACATATCGCCGTGTGGGCTGGGCCCGTGCTGCCCCTGGGCCCTCGCCTCTTCTGGGCCTCAGACTCGCGCCTCTCCTGGGCCCCGGTCACTTCCTTCTACAAACTCTTGCCGCTCCTTCGCCCCTCCTGCTGCGCCTGCCCGCATTGCAATCAGTGACCTGGTTTCGTAGCCGTCGCCCTCCTGCAGTGGTATGCCGCTGCACGTTGCTCCCTCTGATGGCCCCGGCCTGCTGATGGTCTAAACTGCACTGTGTAGCTCTTCTAAATACCCTGTCCTAAAAAAGCCTTACATTATAATGTCATGTATGTACATGCTGTTTGTAGCCACCAGATGGTGTCATTGTTGGAGGCCACTGAGCAGCACGCACATGGTGCTGCTCTGGTATAAAAGGCCAGCCATTTTGTGAGTCGGGCACTTTGGGCCTAAATAAAGCAGAAGCAAGGGTGTACCTTGCTTAGTTAAACAGTACTCAGCTTGAATCTTTATTGCATACATAACATATAGTATCTCAGAAAAGACTACCATTAGCAATAAAATTAAAATGAACTCAAAGGATTTTCAAATACTGTCTGTTAAAAAATATTAACATACAACTCCTGAAAATTTCCCTCCATACTCAGTGTTCATAAAATAGAGCTGATTATAGGCATATTATGGGATAGCTGCAGCATCCATTGAACTAAGGAAGTTTGCAGCATGGAGGGGCGATAGTCTTTGTAGCATTCGACAATGTGTTCTTGCTAAAACAATCAAAAACTGATATTGCTGCCCCACACTCTCGCCATAGCTTTGTATTTTTCTCTGCTTCAAATATTTATCCAATTTTCCCTTAAAAGATCCAATGTTCTCTGCCTGCGGCAGAGCATTCCATGCTTCAACGCCCTGCTGTGTAGAGAAACGTCTTCTAAGCTTTCTCACTCGCCGAGTGATATTTAACTTTCATTCTACCAGTTCTCTTCATAGTTTGAAAAACTTTTATTAAATCTCATCTTAAACTGTTCTGCTTCAGTGAAAATGGTCCCTATATCTCAAGTCTCTCATCACAACTATCGTTTCCCAAGCCTGGCATCATCCTGGTGAATGTGCTCGCAATGGCTTTAATGTCCCTTCTATAATGTAGCATGCAATACTGCACTGAGTGCTCTAACGTTAATTTAAACAATAATTTGAATTATATTATCATTTCTTCTTCAGTTTTGTACTCCAAGATCCTTTTTATAAAACCCCAAATCCTATTGCCCTTTTTTAAAGTCATTCTCAGGATGTGGGTATCAATGGCAATTGCCCGTTTGCTAGTTGCCCTTGAGAAGGTGGCGGTGGTAATCTTCTTGAATGGCTGCAGTCCGTCCGATATTAGCTGAGAATAATCGAGAACCTAACTGTCTCGATCCAAGTTTCAAGTGCAGAATGGATAATTCAAGTCTACACAGCAATAAAACTTTCCAGAGCCTTTTGAAAAAATTTATTCATGTGATGTGGATGTTGCTGGCAAGGCCGGCATTTATTGCCCATCTCTAATTGCCTTGAGAAGGTGGTGGTGAGCCGCCTTCTTGAACTGTTACAGTCTGTGTGGTGAAGGTACTCCCATAGTGTTGTTAGGGAGGGAGTTCCAGGATTTTAATCCAGCGACGATGAAGAACCGGCTGATATACTTCCAAGTCGGGATGGTGTGTAACTTGGAAGGGAACGTGGAGGTGATGGTGTTCCCATGCACCTGCTGCTCTTGTCCTTCTAGGTGATAGAGGTCGTGGGTTTGAGAGGTGCTGTCGAAGAAGCCTTGGTGAGTTGCTGCAGTGCATCTTGTAGATGGTACACACTGCAGCCACAGTGCACCGGTGGTGGAGGGAATGAATGTTTAAGGTGGTGGATGGGATGCTGATCAAGTAGCCTACTTTGTCCTGGACGGTGTCGAGCTTCTTGACTGTTGTTGAAGCTGCACTCATCCAGGCAAGTGGAGAGTATTCCATTACAATCTTGACTTGTGCCTTGTAGATGGTGGAAAGGCTTTGGGGAGTCAGGAGGTGAGACACTCGCCGCAGAATACCCAGCCTCTGACTTGCTCTTGTTGCCACAGTATTTATGTGGCTGGTCCAGTTAAGTTTCTGGTCAATGGTGACCCCCAGGATGTTGATGGGATTTGGTGATGGTAATGCCATTGAATTTCAAAGGGCGGTGATTAGACTCTCGCTTGTTGGTGATAGTCATTGCCTGGCACTTATGTGGTGCGAATGTTACTTGCCACTTATCATCATCATCATCGTCATAGGCAGTCCCTCGAAACGAGGATGACTTGCTTTCACGCCAAAAAAAAGGATGAGTTCACAGGTGTTTCAATGAAGGACCTAATATTCCAGGCCCTGAACTACATCCTGAAGGGTGGAAGATGCCTGTGCGTGGATTTTTTTAACGTTTGGTGACCGTTGCACACCAGCCACCACACGGGGCTTGACAGAGCTAGGTCTTGGTCCAGTAGCAAGGATTAACCAAGATGACTGGAGACCAGCTCTGCTGCACGGACCTAGTGCGCACACATATCGCAGTGTGGGCTGGGCCCGTGCTGTCCCTGGTCCCCTGGTCCCAAACTCACGCCTTTCCTGGGCCCCGATCACATCCCTCCACAGGGATCAGCCCAAGCCTGAATGTTGTGCAGGTCTTGCTGCATGCAGGCATGGACTGCTTCATAATCTGGTTTGCAAGGATCTGGATGAGGGGCACAATTTGCCAAGTGTCTTTAGTAAAGCTAAATGTATTTGGCAAGGTAAAATGTCAAGAGTTTGAACTGAAAATGAAAAATGAAAAGGCAAATTCTGAGGCCTGGAGCAATAGTTAATAGATGCTCTGTATTGTATCAAAGTTTAACATTAACACCATAACAACTGGTAGTTAAAGACAATAAAGCTGCCATTTCAGTGATGTAACTCTCGATAGGTCTGAGCAAAATGCCCTCTCAATGGTGCAGTCCTATATTTACTTCATCCTATTATCACATACATCCTATTTAGTAGCGAAGAGTTCACACGTACCCATTATAATAGAATTAAAATCCATTTATTTTTATTAAAGGTTTATTTGCAGTTAGATTTCTGTTCTGAAACCAGTGCAATTTCTGTGCACAGAAAATTGCATCCGAGAATGTAATTATTACAAAGACAAGGCATGTGCAAACAATATATTCAGCATGAAATTATTCAGAGTATGTGCTCAGGCTGGTCGATGAAAAAATCCGATTGAAGGCACAGGGCTGACATCCAGTGTCTCTAAGCAGAACTGCAGTGTGAGCAAAAGACTGGTTTGTAACGAAAGACTCAAATCAGTGGGTGGGGGATTTTAACTGCCATTGAGTTCCCGGAGGGAAAAACCATTGGTTTCTATTAGATTCCCGTCTGCGGCAGAATGAGGCCATGGTGATTTTAACTGCCAGGCCTCATTAACATGAACCGGCGGGAATTGGCTGTCGACTTACAGAAAATAGGGCAGCATTGGCCACCTGCCAGTGCACAGGCAAGTGTGGGGACCAGGGTCCAGGGGGAGCCTCGTGTTATGGAAACGCGGAGGTGGGGGTTGGGGTGAAGTCCGAGGCTGGGGAGGCCAAAACTTCCCCTGTAGGGCCCGAAAAGGCACTCCTGCTCCTCCTGGCCCCACAAAGGAAAGTCAAAAATTTACCTTGAATGGGCTCTTCGCCTTCCGATCCTCTTCTCACTTGACTTTACCTGGCTTTCTCGCTCAGATCGAAGTTAAAATTGTGATTGGGGTCTTGATTAAATCATCAAACCCCGATCCGCATATTTAAAGAAGGACCCCACTGGCATCAGGTTGGCGCCTTTGCTGTCTGCTCAAAAGAGCAGGTTAAAATTGAAGGCAGCAGGATCCAAGCAGGACATTGGCAGATAAGTCAACCGGTCAATTTTAACTGCCTACCTGCCTGGTTTCCCCTGGGCAGGTAGGGCTGAAATCGATCCCAGTATATACTTTGTAAGCATTCATTCCTTATTAATTGCTGCATTTGACTAGATAGCATCTGTCTGTCTGTTCTGAATGATATCTACAATGCATCTCGGTGTTATACGGACAATACCTCTTCAGCTTCCTGTGGTATTTATTTGCATAACTCTCCTCCTATTGCCCGGCGTGACCTCAGCACTCCCGAATAGGGAAGAGGAAATTGTATCCAGGGGAATCACTGAAAGTGCACATTTCTGGACATCGGGGTCTAAAAATTTGGTTTGCGCAGCATGCCGGATGCTAGGAACAAGCCTGCATGGCCTGAACTGATACCAGGAACAATCCCTGCGCTGGAATAGGTAGGCCCAAGGCACACCCGATATTGGGCCTTGGGCTTCATTTACATCAGGCCGGCGAGCTGCAGACAGCCACTGGTCATTCCCATGCAGCTCGCAGGCAAAGGCCATTTGTACATCGGGCCGCTGCATCACTGACAGCAGCTCACTGGTAGTTCTCGGAAGAGGGGGCCACCCAGAGGCGGGGAGGGAGTGATCGGGGAGAGGGGGCGGGCAGTAGCCCGTGGCTTTAACGTGGAACTGTGAAGAACACTTCTGAATCTCCCGGCTCTATATTCAGGGAAGTATTGCTTTTAAAATTACATATTTGGGGGCGGCCTGCGGTGGCCCCTTTAAGGACCGCTCGTTAGGCTGCATATAGAATACAGCCGGCTCGGCACCCACTGTGTTCAGGGAAAACCATTTGGTAAAGGAGGCATCGAACAGGCGTTACGCCCATTTTTACAAATGCAAATGGCCTTACGCCTGTTTCAGGCTCGGCCTATGACAGTTCTTTCACCTATACCAATATGGAAGGCGGCGTACTTGTGGCACAGAATGTGCGCGTGCATGCCACCCGCCATATTGGACTCTTTTGCGCACATTTTCCCCACTCTAAAACAGGTGCAACTTTATCGAATTTCTCAGCCCAGGTGAGGACACGATTGATCTCATCTGTAATACCCCATAATTGAGTAGCCTGATGATACTCACTGTATCAGTATCAGTACTGCCAACCTCATCATCATCACAGACAGTCCCTCGGAATCGAGGAAGATTTGCTTCCACTCTTAAAATGAGTTCTTAGGTGGCTGACCAGTCCAATATGAAAACCGCAGTCTCTGTCACAGGTGGGACAGATAGTCGTTGAGGGAAGGGGTGGGTGGGACTGGTTTGCCGCACGCTCTTTCCGCTGCATGCGCTTGATTTCTGCATGCTCTCGGCGATGAGACTCGAGGTGCCCAGCGTCCTCCCGGATGCACTTCCTCCACTTAGGGCGGTCTTTGGCCAGGGACTCCCAGGTGTCAGTGGGGATGTCGGAGTTTTGCAGGGAGGCTTTGAGGGTGTCCTTGTAACGTTTCCGCTGCCCACCTTTGGCCTGTCTGCCAACACGTTAATAATGGCCACTTGGGCAAGGTACTGGAGGACAATTAATATCCACAGAGTGGTCCACACTTGCTCAATAAACAGGGAGAGGGGAAAGTTGGTGAGAAGTGAGAGAGAGAGAAAAAAAATGTATATATAAAAGTTTTCAGACCCCCAGATTTTTAAAGGAAAAAATCAGAAGCGAGATTCCGGAAATGCACATATAGAAAAATAGTTGTACTGAAATTCCCAGAGTTGTGGGTCGGGGATCGGTACACTGACACAGTACTCGTGGAGCAGAAGCATACAACTTTTCCCATCAATTTTTTTTCTTATCCAAGCCAATTTGTTACAGGAAAGGAGTGACTAAGGGAAGGAAGACTGGCCGGTGAGTCACTCTTGTTTTTTGTTGTGCTTTTCCCTGCAGCCAGACAATTATTGACATAGACCAAATGCTGATCTCCTTTTGCCCTTCTTGACGGAGAATGGTGTATGTAAGGAGAGTGGAGAGAAAACTTATCATTCAAAAGTGAAGAGGGGGCCGACAATATAATCAAAATTCTTGTTGGTTTTGAAATTTAATATTGTAGCTTTTCCTCTGTGATCTTTATTCATTTATATACCGTCATAGCTGCTCGGACAGCATTTTTTGTCACTGGCATCATTGATTTAATGATGCCAATGCAAAGTACTTGGTCTGTGTTATCTGCCATGTTGGCTGGGATTGCCCAGAGTGAGCCAACTGCTAAAAAGCAAGACAAGGGGATTTCAGTTTTCTGTTCCTTATCCACAGTGCTGTCTCATTTTATCATGTTTGCCATTGGCTGCCATTTGCAAACACATTGCAGAAGTTCATTTGTTCATTTGTGCAGGATGGCATCGCTCAACATCGCATAGGGATCAAGCTTCTGAAGGGGCTGGTGGTAATGCATGCCAATATCATCATCAGTCAGTCAGTCATAGGTGGTCCCTCGAACAAGGATGACTTGCTTCCACACGAGTTCACCGATGTTTCAATGAAGGACCCGATGTTCCAGTCCTGAACTCCAGTTGAAGGGTGGAAGATGCCTGTGTGTGGATTTTTTAACGTGTGGTGACCGTTGCACACCAGCCACCACACGGGCTTGACAGGGCTAGCTAGGCCTTTATCCAGTGGCAAGGGTTAACCAGGACGACTGGAGACCTGCTCTGCTGCACGGACCTAGTGCGCACACATATCGCAGTGTGGGCTGGGCCCGTGCTGCCCCTGGGCCCTCGGCTCTTCTGGGCCCCGTACCCTCATTCGCCGCACCTCCGCCAGGATCTCTCGCCGCTCCTCCGTCACAAAGATTTGCCGCAGCTCGGCCACGATCTCTTGCCACTCCTTCGCCGCAAACATTCGCCGCTCCTCTGCCACGATCACCCAACAAATCTCAGCCACGATCCCTCATCACTCCTCTGCCCCGAGATATACCAGTGCGCGGTACCATGGAGACCGAGGAGCCAAGGTCTTCCCACACTTCTTTGTGCATGCAGCAAGCTCTTGATCTCAGGTGGACTAAAGGGGAAAACAATGATGAAAGCTAAGGGGCTTCCCCCATCGGAGCAGTGAATAATATCAGAGGCTGAATGATCTCAGGCTATTGTCATAAATCTTTTAACAGCCAGTTATAGGGCAGGGAGCAGATTGCCTGTCCCACCTCTTGGTTGGGTAAATATGTGCCGCAATGGGACAGTTAAGAAGGGGACAGAAAAGTGAAGATAGGGAAACTTTTATAATTTTCATTAAACGCTAGAGAAAAGCTAAAAAATAAAATGGATCATGTTTGCTCAATGAGATGCGAGTCAGACCTTTGAATCTGTGAAAATGCATTGCTGTAATTGATGTTGTCAGGGAGACTAACTTTTAGTGAGTTCCAATAATCTATAGCATTTAAAGTGTGGGGTCAGGTAGTTTAAATGTTTGATTTCTCATTCAGTGACTGAAATATGTGTTACAGCATCTGAAGTGCAGCTTCATACCTTGCGCTGACTTTGAAAGGAATCTGTAGGTCACAGTGGAGAGTATTTTCCTGTATGTGTAAAGTTAAACAAATATTCTTTTATTGAACTGTTATTATAAACCAGTGATAGTTTAGTAAAACAATTATTCTTTTACTTTACACAGAAGAAAATATACCCCAGTGTAGCTATAGATGTAAACTTATGTGACTGTACATACGATAATCATGTCCCCACATGTTTCACTGTTATAGAATCATTGGCCATGATTTCCCCTATCTCAGTGGGTCCAGTGGGTCTGGGGTCAGTGGCGGGTCCCAACCTCGCTGGTGGCTCCAGCCTCCTGTGTAGAAATGATTTTACACTGATTGGGCTTGTTATGTCTGCCCAGCGCGTTTCCCGGGCAATTGAAGGTTGGTGTTGTTGTTGGTGCTGCTGGCATGCCTGTTGTGGCTGGTGTTGGGGCTAATCGTGGTGGAAGTCTGAGGACCAGGTTGATAGTTTCAAGGGTACCGATGCTAATGTAATAGATGGCAGGTGAACTTGAGATGACAGAAGCGATCTGTCAATGGTGAGAGTGGTCGTTCCAATGAGGTGACACTGGATGGAGAGATTGCTCCAAACACTGGCCACCTGCATAAAGCTCAATCTGCCTTCCAAATGTAGTAAACAAGGGCTTTTGATCTTGGAAAATGAACAGCTGTGAGATGGGAGCTTTTTTAGCACAATTGCAGCTGGCAATCATGGTTATACAACTCCCAACGTCCTTACCTGACATGATCCCCGAGCAGTGTAAACCCTGGGCCAATCTGGTAAAATGATCAGTTCAGCTCTAAATGCTTTAAAAAAGGCTCGTAACAAGGTCATAATGACCATAATTGCCTCCCTGCTGCTGTGTGTCAGGTCTGTCCTGACCCGCTGTCACTCATTTAAAATTTAATAGCTAACCTGCCTCCAAACCCGTCCACTGAGTGCCAGCAAAATTCCAGCCATTGGATTGTATTACATAGAAAGAAGCCATTTAACCCATTGTGCCTGTGGCAACTCCTTGTTCTATTCCTCTTCTCTTTCCCCATACATTTTTTTATTTGTTTAAGTATTATCCACTATCGTTTTGTAAACTATTATGGATTCTGTTTTAGCACTGTTTCTGTTTGGTCACTCCACTTCCTAACAACGCTTCATGTTAAAAAATTACTCTAACCTCTCCCTTCATTCTTTTAGTGATGAGCTTAAATCTATAGCCTTTAGATACTGACTCACTGATTAGTGTAAGTAGTTTCTCCCGAGTTATCTTTATCAAAACTCCTCATAGTTTTGAACACCTCCACCAAACCTCCCCCTAACCTACTCTCTTTTAATGAAAGGAGTCCCAGTTTCTCTAGTCTCTCCTTATAACTAAAGTTTCTATTCCATTGTATCATCTTAGTTAATCTCTTCTGCTCCCTTTCCTTGACCTTGGCACCCAAAACTGGACACAATTTTCTAACTGCAGCCTAACCAATGATTTTTAAAGGTTTAACATTACCTCTTTCTTTCATACTCTGCCCCCAGTTAAAAATTCTGAGATCCCATTTATTTTTTATTTTAAAGTTTTATCAACTTGTGACAGATTAGGAAAAGGGGAGGTGCAATGAGACCTGGGTGTCATGGTACATAAGTCATTGAAAGTTGGCATGCAGGTACAGCAGGTGATAAAGAAGGCAAATGGCATGTTGGCCTTCATAGCTAGGGGATTTGAGTATAGGAGCAGGGAGGTCTTGCTGCAGTTGTACAGGGCTTTGGTGAGGCCACACCTTGAATATTGTGTACAGTTTTGGTCTCCTAATCTGAGGAAGGACATTCTTGGTATTGAGGGAGTGCAGCGAAGGTTCACCAGACTGATTCCCAGGATGGCAGGACTGACATATGAAGAAAGACTGGATCGACTAGGCTTATATTCACTGGAATTTAGAAGAATGAGAGGGGATCTCATAGAAACATATAAAATTCTGACGGGATTGGACAGGTTAGATGCAGGAAGAATGTTCCCGATGTTGGGGAAGTCCAGAACCAGGGGGTCACAGTCTAAGGATAAGGGGTAAGCCATTTAGGACCGAGATGAGGAGAAACTTCTTCACTCAGAGAATTGTGAACCAGTGGAATTCTCTACAACAGAAAGTTGTTGAGGCCAGTTCGTTAGATATATTCAAAAGGGAGTACAGTTAAAGGGATCAAGGGGTATGGAGAGAAAGCAGGAGTGGGGTACTGAAGTTGCATGATCAGCCATGATCATATTTGAATGGTGGTGCAGGCTCGAAGGGCCGAATGGCCTGCTCCTGCACCTATTTTCTATGTTTCTGTGTTTCTATATCCTCCCACTTTGAAACATTTGTGTATCTGAATCCCCAAATCTCTCTGTTCTTCTACTCCTTTTAAAGTTTTACCATTTAGTATATATTTCCTCTCCTCGCTTTATTCCCACAATTTGTCCTCTTGTATTTCTCCACATTAAATTTCAATTGACATCTATCAGCCCAACTTGCTAAACTGTCCATCTCCTTTGCTTACATTTCTTTTCATAGTTAACCAGGTTCCCTATATTTGTGTCATCTGAAAATTCTGATATTGTCCTTCCTATGCACGACTGAGATCATTCTATCTATTGAGAAAAGCAATGGTCGCAAAACTGAGCCCAGGGTGCCACCAATGTTTACATCCTTCAGTCCCCAAACACTTCTTTTAACCACTACTCTCTTTCTGTCCTTTAAGCAGTCTTCTATCCATGCGGTCACCTTCCTTTTAAAACCACACACCTTAATTTTATCAATATGTTTCTTATGCAGCACTTTAACAATGCCTTTTAAAAATAAATATCCATAACATCCATTGCATTTCTATCATTGATACATAACTCTCTTTGTCAGACATGACTTGTCTTTTATAAATCTGTGGCAGTTGTCCTTAATTCACCTATATATTTCGAAGTAGGTATTAATTTGATCCTGTATTATGTCTTTAAGAAGTTTACACACTGCTTAGCGAGTTTATCCATTGCTGAACAGAGGTATTACATTGGCAATCCTCCCGTTTTCTGGTACAACTTCAATATCCAAAGATGTTTGAAAAATTGTAGTCACAGCATCAGCTATTTCCTTTCCGAGTTCCCTGAACATTCTAGGTTACATGTCACCAGGGCCTGGTGTGTTTTCCACTTTGAGTTCCACCTATTTTTTCAGTACCATTTCCTTATCTATAGTTATACTATCTAATTCATCCAGCTCCTCTTGAGGTAAATGTTCATTCTCACTGCCATATTCTTTGAAAACCAAGGCAAAGTACAAAATTACTATCACTATTCCTTCATCATCTCTAATCAGCCCTACTTTTTTATGCATTACAAAAATCCTTTATTGTTGCCTATATGTTACCTGCCAGTTGTTTTTCATATTATCTGAATGGTGACAGAGTAGGAAAAGGGGAGGTGCAACGAGACCTGGGTGTCATGGTACATCAGTCATTGAAGGTTGGCATGCAGGTACAGCAGGCGGTTAAGAAAGCAAATGGCATGTTGGCCTTCATAGCGAGGGGATTTGAGTACAGGGGCAGGGAGGTGTTACTACAGTTGTACAGGGCCTTGGTGAGGCCACACCTGGAGTATTGTGTACAGTTTTGGTCTCCTAACTTGAGGAAGAACATTCTTGCTATTGAGGGAGTGCAGCGAAGGTTCACCAGACTGATTCCCGGGATGGCGGGACTGAATCAACTGGGCTTGTATTCACTGGAGTTCAGAAGAATGAGAGGGGATCTCATAGAAATGTTTAAAATTCTGACGGGTTTAGACAGTTTAGATGCAGGAAGAATGTTCCCAATGTTGGGGAAGTCCAGAACCAGGGGCCACAGTCTTAGGATAAGGATAAGCCATTTAGGACCGAGATGAGGAGAAACTTCTTCACCCAGAGAGTGATGAACCTGTGGAATTCTCTACCACAGGAAGTTATTGAGGCCAATTCACTAAATATATTCAAAAAGGAGTTAGATGTAGTCCTTAATACTAGGGGGATCAAGGGGTATGGCGAGAAAGCAGGAATGGGCTACTGACGTTGCATGCTCAACCATGAACTCATTGAATGGTGGTGCAGGCTCGAAGGGCCAAATGGCCTACTCCTGCACCTATTTTCTATGTTTCTATGTCTATGTTTCTATACCTGCTCTTGGCCTTTGTAATCTTTTTTGCTTCCCTAATATTTTATATACTTCGCTTGATTTTCTTTTGTGTTATTCACTCTAAATATGTCATTTGCCTCTTTTTTAAGTCTTATTTTAATTTGAATTGCTCTACTCATCCAAGGAATTCCAGTTTCTGCTGCATCCCCTTTTACTTCTTGTGTGAATATGCCTAGTTTGTACCCTCTACACCTCCTGCTTGAAAGCTTCCCACTAATTTTTCCACTGTCGTACTTGGCAATTTTCCGTTCTAATTAATCTGAGCTAGTTCTCTTTTCATCTTGTTGAAATTGGCTTCCTTTGGGTCAGTACTTTTATTTTTGATTTGCCCCCTTTCCTTTTCAGTTTTTTATATTAAAATCTAATTATGTTACGGTCACTGTTTCCGAGATGTTCCTCCTACCGTTTACCTAACTGTCCCACTTTATTTGCTAAATCTAAATCCAGCACTGTCTCTTTCTTTGTTGGATTAAAAACACAATGATCTGGGAAGCAGTCCTGGATGCGTTGCAGAAACCCTTTTCTTCCTTTGTCACTTACATTAGTTTTACCCGAGTCTATCTTTGGTTCATAAAAGTCACCCATTATTATGAACTGTTCCTGCATTTTTGTTTAATTTGCCTACATTTCTTATCTTTTATCTTCTTTCCACTCTTCAGCAGTCTATAATATACTCCAATACAGAGTAAAAATTCCCTCTTATTTCTTATTTCTAAATTAATGCATTCAGCTTTGGCACCATCCCCTATATCATCCCTACCTTCTAGTGCTGTAATGGAATCTTTGAAAGCACCACCATTCCAACTCCCTTTTCCCTCAGCCAATCCTCTTGAATATTTTGTAACCAGGAATGTTAAGAACCATCAGACTTAGTTCAGAAACTGAGGACTAGAGTAATTTTTCTCTCACCGAATATTAGATCTGTGCCTATCAAGTATGAAAATACAAATGCTTCTCAGGCTGACATAAGAGAGAAGGAGAAAGAAAGACTTGTATTTATATAGCATCTTCCATAGAAACATAGAAACATAGAAATTTACACCACAGAAGGAGGCCATTTTGGCCCATTGTGTTCGCGCCGGCCGACAAAGAGCTACACGGCCCTCGGTCAGCAGCCCTAAAGGTTACATGTAAACCCATGAACAATGACGGAAAGGCAAAGAGCACCCGGCCCAACCAGCCCAGTCCGCCTCCCACAACTGCGACACCCCTTATACTGAAAACATCTACACTCCACCCCAACCGGAGCCATGTGATCTCCTGGGAGAGGCAAAATCCAGATAAAAACCCAGGCCAATTTAGGGAGAAAAAAATCTGGGAAAATTCCGCTCCGACCCATTCAGGCGATCCAAGCTAGTCCAGGAGATCACCCTGGCCATATTCTATTTCCTGCAGTACTTATCATTATATCTGTGCCATCCAACAAAAGGTCATCCAGTCTAATCCCAATTACCAGCTCTAGGTCCGTAACCCTGCAGATTACTGCACCTTAAGTGCCCATCCAACTATCTCTTAAAAGTGGTGAGGGTTTCTGCATCCACCACTCTTCCAGGCAGCGAGTTCCAGATCCCCACAACCCTCTGCGTAAAGAAACGCCCCCTCAAATCCCCTCTAAACCTTCCATCAACGACCTTAAAACTATGCTCCCTTGTAATAGACCCCTCCACCAATGGAAATAGACCCTTACTATCCACTGTGTCCAGGCCCCTCAATATTTTGTACACCTCGATAAGATCTCCTCTCAACCTCCTCTGTTCCAATGAGAACAAACCCAGCCTATCCAATCTGTCCTCATAACTAAGATTCTCCATTCCAGGCAGCATCTTAGTAAATCTCCTTTGCACCCTCTCTAGTGCAATCACGTCCTTCCTATAATACGGTAACCAGAACTGCATGCAGTACTCCAGCTGTGGCCTAACCAAAGTATTATACAATTTAAGCATAACCTCCCTTATATTCCATGCCTCAGCCAATAAAAGCAAGCATTCAGTATACCTTTTTAACCACCTTATCCACCTGGCCTGCTACTTTCAGGGATCTGTGGACAAGCACTCCAAGGTCCCTTTGTTCATCTTTACTATTTCATGGCCTATTTAATAACCTTTCCTTATTAGGTCTCCCAAAGTGCATCACCTCATACTTCTCTGAATTAAATTCCATTTGACACTGCTCTGCCCACCTGACCAGTAGATTGATATCCTCCTGCAGCCCATGACTTTCCTCTTCATTATCAACCACACAGCCAATTTAGTGTCATCTGCAAACTTCTTAATCATTCTCCCTATATTTAAATCTAAGTAATTATATATACCACAAAAAGCAAGGGACCCAGTACTGAGCCCTGCGGAACCCCACTGGAAACATCCTTCCAATCACAAAAACATCCATCAACCATTACCCTTTGCTTCCTACCTCCAAGTCAATTTTGGATCCAACTTGCCACTTTGCCCTGTATCCCATGGGCTTAAACCTTCGTGACCAGTCTACCATGTGGGACCTTATCAAAAGCCTTGCTAAAGTCCATATATACTACATCGTACGCACTATCCTCATCGACCCTCTTAGTTCCTCCTCAAAAAATCCAATCAGGTTAGTCAAACACGATCTTCCCTTAACAAATCCGTGCTGACTGTCCCTAATTAATCCTTGCCTTTCCAAATGTAGATTTATCCTGTCTTTCAGGACTTTTTCCAATAATTTTCCCACCACTGAGGTTAGGCTGACAGCCTATAATTACTCGGCCTATCACTTTCTCCCTTCTTAAACAAGGGTACTACATTAGCAGTCCTCCAATCCTCTGGCACCATGTCCAGATCCAAAGAGGACTGGAAAATGATGGTCAAGGCCTCTGCTATTTCCTCCTTTACTTCGCTCAACAGCCTGGGATGCATTTCATCTGGGTCTGGAGACTTATCTACTTTCAAAGCTGCTAAACTCCTTAATACTTCCTCTCTCACTATATTTATTTCATCCATAATATCAAACTTTTCCTTGATAGCAGCACCTCTTTCCTTTGTGAAAACAGATGCAAAGTATTCGTTAAAAAACCTACCAACATTTTTTGCCTCCACACAAAGATTACCCTCATGGTCTCTAATAGGCCTACTCTTTCTTTAGTTACTCTCTTATTCTTAATATATTTATAGAACATCTTAGGGTTTTCCTTAATTTTAATGGCCAAGAATTTCTCATGCTCTCTCTTAGCATTCCTAATATCGTTTTTAATTTTGCCTCTTAACTTTCTATATTCTTCTAAAGATTCTAAAGTATTTAGCCGTTGGTATAAGACATAAGTGTCCATTTTTTTCTTAATTCTCCCCTGTAAGTCCCTAGACATCCAGGGGGGTTCTAGAAATATTTTTCTCAGCCTTTTTCTTTAAGGGCACATGTTTGGCCTGAACCTTCCGGATCTCCACCTTGAATGCCTCCCACTGTTCTGACACTGATTTATCCACAAGTAGCTGTTTCCAGTCCACTATGGCCATATCACTCCTTAACTTAGCAAAATTAGCTTTTCCCCAATTTGGAACTTTTATTCCAGGCCCATTCTTGTTCTTATCCATAACCAACTTGAATTTGACTGAATTATGGTCACTGGCACCCAAGTGCTCCCGCACTTGCATTTTAAGAATTCTGCGCCCTTTATACGCTTCACACTAAATTTGTCCCAATCAATATTTGGATAGTTAAAATCCCCCTTCAACCTGCCCAGCTTCATTCCCCAAAACTAAATCCAAGACCGCCCCCTCTTGTGTTGGGCTTGCTACATGTTAACGAAAAAAGTTCTCTTGAATGCATTTCAAGAATTCCGCACCCTCTACACCCTTCACACTAAATTTGTCCCAATCAATATTTGTATAGTTAAATTCCCCTACTATTACTACCCTATGGTTTTCAGATTTCACAGCAATTTGCCACCATATTTGCTCCTCTATCTCACTCCCACTGTTTGGGCGTCTATAATTCGACCCATATGGCCTCATTTGATGATTCCTCTAACATATCATCCCTACTCGCCGCTGTAATAGTTTCTTTAATCAGTACCGCAACTCCACCTCTCTTTTTACCCCCTCTCTATCTTGTCCAAAAATCCTGTAGCCAGGAATAATGATCTGCCAAACCTGCCCCTCCTTCAACCATGTTTCTGTAATGGCTATAATGTCATATTCCCAAGTGTCTACCTGTGCTCTTAGTTCATCCGTCTTATTCGCTATAATCCTTGCATTAAAATATATACCATTCAGCACAGGAAGACCTTCTTGCTAACTACATACTAAGCCCTGTTTCCTCTGTCTTACAGATTCACTTTCTAGATTCTTGCTATCCAATTTTTGATTTACTTCCTTCCCTTTCGAATTCGTTCTCAGGTTCCCATCCCCCTGCCAAGCTAGTTTAAACTCCCCAACAGCACGAGCAAAGCTCTCCGCGAGGATATTGGTCCTGGCGCTTTTGAGGTGCAATCCGTTTGATTTGTACAGGTCCCATCTCCCCCAGAAGCGGTCCCAATGCCTCAAGAATTTAAAGCCCTCCATCCTACACCAACTTTCCAGCCACGTGTTCATCCTCTCTATCCTTCTATTCTTATACTCATTAGCATGACCTCAGGACATTCCAAGGCGCTTTACAGCCAATTAAATACTATTGCAGCATAGTCACTGTTGTAATGTAGGAAATTGTAAAGTGCTGTCCCTGCAGTACAAACTCACACGAGGCACATGCTGAAGTCAAGGTCACTCAGGACCTGCACCTTTATTACACAGCTCTCGAATGCCACACTTGCCTGAGACCTGTCCTTATATACCTGTCTGGGACAGGTATCCAGTGTCTCCTGCAAGTGCACCCCTGGTGGTAAGGTAAGCTAGTGGTTATAGGTCATCTCTAGTTACAGTCATGTATAGCATGGTAAGATACAATTATGTACAGTAGCGTGAGATACATGACATCACCCTCCTCCAAGGTCTTATTGTCTTTATAGGTTCAGTCTCTCAGGTGGTCTACGCTCTCGCGTGGAGCGTCTTAGTTGTGGTTCAGTTGTTTGCCTTGGTGCCTGTTTTTCTTTCAGTGTGATTGCTGGTATCTCGCCTGGGCTGTCTGTTTCGTTCAGTATGATTGCTGGTGTCTCGCCTGGGCTGTCTGTTGGGATTGCCCTTTCCTCAGGTTGTTCCCTCTGTCTGTCCACCAGGTGTGGTGTGAGGTCCACATTGTAGTCTGCTTCTGGTTCAGCAGTGTTGTTGGTAAATCTACTTTTGACTGGGTCTACATGCCTCCGGCAGGTTTGCCCATTATCCATTTGTACCACCAGTAGCCTGTTGCCTTCCTTGCCTGTTACTGTCCCTGCAAGCCATTTGGGACCCCTGCCATAGTTTAGCACAAACACTTTGTCCCCTATCTCATTCCACCTCCCCCTCGAATTTCGGTCATGGTACTCAGTTAGCTTACGGCGCTTTGCCTCATGTCTGGGAGGATTACTGAGAGCCTTGTCTTTAAGGTCCGTTTCATCAATAGTTGCGCTGGGGGAACTCCAGTCAATGAATGCGGACAAGATCTGTATGCCAGCAGCAGTCGCGACAGGCGGCCCTGCAGCATGGGACCTTGGATTTTGAGCATGCCTTGTTTAATGATCTGCACTGCTCGCTCCGCCTGGCCGTTGGAGGCCGGCTTGAACGGTGCCGTCCTAACGTGGTCACTCATAAAATCTTGGAATTCTGCGCTGGTGAAGCACGGACCATTATCACTGACCAATATGTCAGGAATGCCGTGTGTTGCGAAAATGGTTCCAAGGCTCTCCACAGTGGTGGAGGTGGTGCTCGAGTTTAAAATGGTGCATTCGGTCCACTTTGAAAATGCATCTACAACTACGAGGAACATTTTGCCCATGAATGGGCCCGCATAGTCTACGTGCACCCGCGACCATGGTTTGGTGGGCCAGGGGCTCAGGGGGGCCTCCCTGGGGGCATTACTGAGTTGGGCACAAATGGTGCACTGTCGGACGCAGAGCTACAAGTCCTCTTCAATGCCAGGCCACCAGGTGTGGGATCTGGCTATGGCCTTCATGAGAACGATCCCCGGGTGCTCGCGGTGGAGCTCCCGGACAAACGCCTCTCTGCCTCGCAGAGACATAACTACACGGCTGCCCCACATCAGGCAGTCTGCCTGTAGTGACAGCTCATGCATGCGCCTATGGAAAGGTTTGATCTCCTCGGGGCAGGCATCGCGAGCCTCTGCCCAGTTACCGGTTAAGACACATCTTTTTACCAGGGATAACCTGGTCGTCCAGGCTCTGATTTGGCGAGCCATTATGGGCAAACCTGTGGACTCAAAGGCATTGATTGCCATGACTATCTTACAGTCCTGTTCGTCAGACCCTTCCGCGGTCACCAGGGGTAGCCTGCTAAGCACGTCGGCACAGTTGTCTGTGCCTGGTCTGTGCCTTATGGTGTAATCGTAAGAGGCCAGCATGAGTGACCACCGTTGAATGCGCGCCGAGGCGTTGGCGTTTATTGCCTTGCTCTCGGATAGTAGGAACGTGAGGGGCTTGTGGTCGGTTTCTAATGCGAACTTGACCCCGAAAAGTTATTGGTGCATCTTTTTGACACCGTACGCGCACGCGAGCGCCTCCTTCTCCACCATTCCGTACCCGCGCTCTGCCCGCGAAAGTGACCTGGAGGCATAGGCTATGCGTTGTAAGTTACCCGCACTATTGACATGTTGTAAAACACACCCGACCCTGTACGCTGACGCATCACATGTAAGAACTAGTTTTTTTACCTGGATCAAAGAATGCCAAAATATTGTTGGAACACAGAAGGTTGCGTGCCTTATTGAAGGCGCGTTCTCCTGTACCATGTACCATGTGGGAACTCCTCCTGTAACATGTGGGAACTCAGGGACACTTCCGGTGTCCGACGACTACGTGTGCGGGAAGTGTATACGCCTCCAGCTCCTGACGGACCGCGTTGCGGAATTGGAGCTGAGGGTGGATTTACTCTGGAGCATCCACGATGCTGAGAATGATGTGAGTAGCACGTGTAGCGAGCTGGTCTTATCACAGGTGAAGGGTCCACAGCCAGCTAGGGAATGGAAGACCAGCAGGAAGAGCAGTGCAAGGAAGGTAGTGCAGGGGTCTCCTGCGGTCATCCCCCTGCAAAACAGATACACCGTTTTGAGTACTGTTGAGGAGGATGACTCATCAGGGGAGGGCAGCAGCAGCCAAGTTCATGGCACCGTGGCTGGCTCTGCTGCACAGGAGGGCAGGAAAAAGAGTGGGAGAGCGATAGTGATCGGGAATTCGATTGTAAGGGGAATAGATAGGCGTTTCTGCGGCCGCAACCGAGACTCCAGGATGGTATGTTGCCTCCCTGGTTCAAGGGTCAAGGATGTCTCGGAGAGGGTGCAGGACATTCTAAAAAGTGAAGGAGAACAGCCAGTTGTCGTGGTGCACATTGGTACCAACGACATAGGTGAAAAAAAGGTCCTACGAGATGAATTTAAGGAGCTAGGAGCTAAATTAAAAAGTAGGACCTCAAAAGTAGTAATCTCGGGATTGCTACCAGTGCCACATGCTAGTCAGAGTAGGAATCGCAGGATAGCGCAGATGAATACGTGGCTTGAGCAGTGGTGCAGCAGGGAGGGATTCAAATTCCTGGGGCATTGGAACAGGTTCTGGGGGAGGTGGGACCAGTACAAACTGGACGGTCTCCACCTAGTCAGGACCAGAACCAATGTCCTAGGGGGAGTGCTTGCTAGTGCTGTTGGGGAGGAGTTAAACTAATATGGCAGGGGGATGGGAACCAATGCAGGGAGACAGAGGGAAACAAAAAGGAGACAAAAGCAAAAGACAGAAAGGAGGTGAGTAAAAGTGGAGGGCAGAGAAACCCAAGGCAAAAAACAAAAAGGGCCACTGAATATAAAGGGGCTGCAAGAGGGGTCAAAACTAAAAATCATGGTTTAAAAACTAGGATTAAAACGCACGCAGCATTCAAAATAAAGTAAACGAGTTGACGGCACAAATCATTACAGAAACATGGTTGCAGGGTGGCCAAGACTGGGAATTAAACGTATCTGACGATTCGGAAAGATAGACAAGAAGGGAAAGGAGGTGGGGTCGCTCTGTTAATAAAGGATGATATCAGGGCAGTTGTGAGAGACGATATTGGCTCTAATGAACAAAACGTTGAATCATTGTGGGTGGAGATTAGAGATAGTAAGGGGAAAAAGTCACTGGTGGGCGTAGTTTATAGGCCCCCAAATAATAACTTCACGGTGGGGCGGACAATAATCAAGGGTATAATGGAGGCAGTAGTCATGCGGGATTTTAACCTACATATAGAATGCATACGGGATTGTTTCTTAGAACAGTATGTTACAGAACCTACAAGGGAGCAAGCTATCTTAGATCTGGTCCTGTGTAATGAAACAGGAAAAATAAACGATCTCCTAGTAAAAGATCCTCTCGGAATGAGTGATCACAGTATGGTTGAATTTGTAATACAGATTGAGGGTGAGGAAGTTGTGTCAGAAATGAGCGTACTATGCTTAAACAAAGGCGACTACAGTGGGATGAGGGCAGAGTTAGCTAAAGTAGACTGGAAACACAGACTAAACGGTGGCACAATTGAGGAACAGTGGAGGACTTTTAAGGAGCTCTTTCATAATGCTCAACACAAATATATTCCATTGAAAAAGAAGGGCGGTAAGAGACGGGATAACCAGCCGTGGATTACCAAGAAAATAAAGGAGAGTATCAAATCAAAGACCAATGCGTACAAGGTGGCCAAGGTTAGTGGGAAACTAGAAGATTGGGAAAATTTTAAACAACAGCAAAGAATGACTAAAAAAGCAATAAAGAAAGGAAAGATAGATTACGAAGGTAAACTTGCGCAAAACATAAAAACAGATAGTAAAAGCTTTTACAGATATATAAAACGGAAAAGAGTGACTAAAGTAAATGTTGGTCCCTCAGAAGATGAGAAGGGGGATTTAATAATGGGAAATGTGGAAATGGCTGAGACTTTAAACAATTATTTTGCTTCGGTCTTCACAGTGGAAGACACAAAAACCATGCCAAAAATTGCTGGTCATAGGAATGTGGGAAGGGAGGACCTTGAGACAATCACTATCACTAGGGAGGTAGTGCTGGACAGGCTAATGGGACTCAAGGTAGACAAGTCCCCTGGTCCTGATGAAATGCATCCCAGGGTATTAAAAGAAATGGCGGAAGTTATAGCAGATGCATTCGTTATAATCTACCAAAATTCTCTGGACTCTGGGGAGGTACCAGCGGATTGGAAAGCAGCTAATGTAACGCCTCTGTTTAAAAAAGGGGGCAGACAAAAGGCAGATAACTATAGGCCAGTTAGTTTAACATCTGTAGTGGGGAAAATGCTTGAAACTATCATTAAGGAAGAAATAATGGGACATCTAGATAGGAATAGTGCAATCAAGCAGACGCAGCATGGATTCATGAAGGGGAAATCATGTTTAACTAATTTACTGGAATTCTTTGAGGATATAACAAGCATGGTGGATAGAGGTGTACCGATGGATGTGGTGTATTTAGATTTCCAAAAGGCATTCGATAAGGTGCCACACAAAAGGTTACTGCAGAAGATAGAGGTACGCGGAGTCAGAGGAAGTGTATTAGCATGGATAGAGAATTGGCTGGCGAACAGAAAGCAGAGAGTCGGGATAAATGGGTCCTTTTCAGGTTGGAAATCGGTGGTTAGTGGTGTGCCACAGGGATCGGTGCTGGGACCACAACTGTTTACAATATACATAGATGACCTGGAAGAGGGGACAGAATGTAGTGTAACAAAATTTGCAGATGACACAAAGGTTAGTGGGAAAGCGGGTTGTGTAGAGGACACAGAGAGGCTGCAAAGAGATTTAGATAGGTTAAGCGAATGGGTTAAGGTTTGGCAGATGGAATACAATGTCGGAAAGTGTGAGGTCATCCATCTTGGGGAAAAAAACAGTGAAAGGGAATATTATTTGAATGGGGAGAAATTACAACATGCTGAGGTGCAGAGGGACCTGGGGGTCCTTGTGCATGAATCCCAAAAAGTTAGTTTGCAGGTGCAGCAGGTAATCAGGAAGGCGAATGGAATGTTGGCCTTCATTGCGAGAGGGATGGAGTACAAAAGCAGGGAGGTGTTGCTGCAACTGTATCGGGTATTTGTAAGGCCGCACCTGGAGTACTGTGTGCAGTTTTGGTCACCTTACTTAAGGAAGGATATACTGGCTTTGGTGGGGGTACAGAGACGATTCACTCGGCTGATTCCGGAGATGAGGGGGTTATCTTATGATGATAGATTGAGTAGACTGGGTCTTTACTCGTTGGAGTTCAGAAGGATGAGGGGTGATCTTATAGAAACATTTAAAATAACGAAAGGCATAGACAAGATAGAGGCGGAGAGGTTGTTTCCACTGGTCGGGGAGACTAGAACTAGGGGGCACAGCCTCAAAATACGGGGGAGCCAATTTAAAACCGAGTTGAGAAGGAATTTCTTCTCCCAGAGGGTTGTGAATCTGTGGAATTCTCTGCCCAAGGAAGCAGTTGAGGCTAGCTCATTGAATGTATTCAAGTCACAGATAGATAGATTTTTAACCAATAAGGGAATTAAGGGTTACGGGGACCTCTCAGTCCACGGCCAGATCAGCCATGATCTTGTTGAATGGCGGAGCAGGCTCGAGGGGCTAGATGGCCTACTTCTGTTCCTAATTCTTATGTTCCTTGGCATCCTTCCAAAACCAATCGCACTCCTTTCTGAGTAGCACGTGGAGAGGCTCCAGCAGCGTGCTTAAGTTCTGCATAAAATTCCCAAAGTAATTGAGTAGCCCGCGAAAGGCGCGCAGCTCTGAGATATTCTGGGGCCTGGGTGCCAGGCGAATTGCTTCGGTTTTGGATTCTGTTGGGCGGATTCCATCAGCGGCAATCCTTCTGCCCAAAAATTCAACCTCGGGCGCGAGAAACTGGCACTTGGATTTCTTAACTCTTCAGCCTACCCAATCCAACCGCTTTAGTACTTCCTCCAAATTGCGGAGATGGGAGTCAGTGTCCCTGCCCGTGATAAGTATCTCGTCTTGAAATACAACCGTCCCCGGGATGGTCTTGAGCAGACTCTCCATGTTGCGCTGGAATATAGCAGCTGCCGACCTGATGCCGAATGGGCATCGATTGTACATGAAAAGGCCTCGATGTGTGTTGATGGTGGTGAGTAGCTTAGACTCATCGGTCAATTCTTGCGTCATATACGCAGATGTGAGATCTAGTTTCAAGAAAAGTTTTCCTCCAGCCAATGTGGCAAATAAGTCCTCCGCTCTGGGCAGCGAGTATCGGTCCTATCAGGAGACTCTGTTTATGGTAGATTTGTAATCCCCACAGATTCGTACGGATCCATCAGGCTTCATGACTGGGACAATGGGACTTGCCCAGTCGCTAAATTCCATGGGTGAGATAATGCCTTCTCGCAGAAGCCTGTCCAGTTCATGTTCAATCTTTTCCCTCATCACATAGGGCACAGCTCTGGCCTTGTGATGGACCGGTCTAGCATCCTGTGTGATGTAGATTTTGACTTTAGCCCCTTTGAAGGTGCCCACACCTGGCTGAAAGAGATGTTCAAATCGACTTAGAACTGTTGAGCAGGAGGTCCGTTCCTCTGACGACATGGCGTGAACATCATCCCATTTCCAGTTTAGTTTTGCCAGCCAACTTCTCCCCAGCAGTGCTGGGAGATCTCCGGGGACAATCCACAGGGGAAGTCGGTTCACTGTCCCTTTGTGTGTGACTGAGAGCATGGCGCTGCCAAGGACTGGGACGATTTCTTTGGTATAGGTCCTTAGTTTGGTGTCGACCCTTGTGAGCTTTGGTCTGTCTTTTTTGTGCGGCCACAGCTGTTCAAATTGTTGAGCGCTCATGAGAGATTGACTCGCTCCCGTATCCAGTTCCATGTTGATGGGTATCCCGTTGAGTAGGACCCTCATCATTATTGGAGGCGTCTTGTTGTAAGAGCAGTGGCCATTGATCATGTTGACCCGCTGTACCTCAGTGTCCCGGGTACTGTCCCCATCGTCTTCTGGTCCGCTTTCCGACCCTTCAGATTCGTATACCAGCCAAGCTGCTGTTTTTCTGCACATGCGGGCCAGATGCCCTGTATAGTCGCAGTTTCTGCAAACAGCGTGCTGAAATCGACACCCCCTTGATGAGTGCCTTCCCCCACATTTCCAGCACAGACCGCTTCCATTATTTCCAAAGGATGAGCTGCGTCTGGCTGATCTCTTTTGAGCTTTTCTCAGTTTGTAGTTGATTGCTCGCATTGTGGGTTGATGAGGTGTGAACGGCCATTTATGTGGCCCTTGATGGCTTCTGGCGCCACTGCCTGCTGTTGAGGGCCTGCTCTCCTGCCTTTGTCTGTGTGTGGGGGTAGCGGCTTGTTTCACGCTGTGAACCCTTTGTTCCGATGTTTTGTTAGTTGTAATACCCGCAGTGTAGATCAACCTGAGGAAGGACATTCTTGCTATTGAGGGAGTGCAGCGAAGGTTCACCAGACTGATTCCCGGGATGGCGGGACTGACCTATCAAGAAAGACTGGATCAACTGGGCTTGTATTCACTGGAGTTCAGAAGAATGAGAGGGGACCTCATAGAAACATTTAAAATTCTGATGGGTTAGACAGGTTAGATGCAGGAAGAATGTTCCCAATGTTGGGGAAGTCCAGAACCAGGGGACACAGTCTAAGGATAAGGGGAAAGCCATTTAGGACCGAGATGAGGAGAAACTTCTTCACCCAGAGAGTGGTGAACCTGTGGAATTCTCTACCACAGAAAGTTGTTGAGGCCAATTCACTAAATATATTCAAAAAGGAGTTAGATGAAGTCCTTACTACTAGGGGAATCAAGGGGTATGGTGAGAAAGCAGGAATGGGGTACTGAAGTTGCATGTTCAGCCATGAACTCATTGAATGGCGGTGCAGGCTAGAAGGGCCTGTTTCTATGTTTCTAACCTCAGTGGAGGGCAGAGAAACCCAAGGCAAAAAACAAAAAGGGCCACTGTACAGCAAAATTCTAAAGGGTCAAAGTGTAATGAAAAGGCAAGCATGAAAGCTCGGTGCCTCAATGCGAGGAGCATTCGGAACCCAGGAGAGGGCTCTGAGCTAGTTAGAGTGGGTGAGAACTCAGATGAACAGGACCCCAAGAAAGAATGCAAAAGGCAGGAGGCAACAGAGCAGAGTAGCACTGGGGTAAGTATAAACCACAAGGTGATAGGAAGGGACAATATGTATGAATATAAAGGGGCTGCAGGAGGGGTCAAAACTAAAAATCATGGTTTAAAAACTAGGATTAAAACACTCTACCTAAATGCACACAGCATTCGAAATAAAGTAAATGAGTTGACGGCTAAAATCATTACAAATGGGTATGATTTGGTGGCCATTACAGAAACGTGGTTGCAGGGTGGCCAAGACTGGGAATTAAACATACAGGGGTATCTTACAATTCGGAAAGATAGACAAGAAGGGAAAGGAGGTGGGGTAGCTCTGTTAATAAAGGATGATATCAGGGCAGTTGTGAGAGATGATATTGGCTCTAATGAACAAAATGTTGAATCATTGTGGGTGGAGATTAGAGATAGTAAAGGGAAAAAGTCACTGGTGGGCGAGGTTTATAGGCCCCCAAATAATAACTTCACGGTGGGGCGGACAATAATCAAGGGAATAATGGAGGCATGTGAAAAAGGAACGGCAGTAATCATGGGGGATTTTAACCTACATATCGATTGGTCAAATCAAATTGCACGGGGTGGCCTTGAGGAGGAATTCATCGAATGCATATGGGATTGTTTATTCGAACTGTATGTTACAGAACCTACAAGGGAGCAAGCTGTCTTAGATCTGGTCCTGTGTAATGAGACAGGAATAATAAACGATCTCCTAGTAAAAGATCCTCTCGGAATGAGTGTTCAAAGTATGGTTGAATTTATAATACAGATTGAGGGTGAGGAAGTAGTGTCTCAAACGAGCATACAATGCTTAAACAAAGGGGACTACAGTGGGATGAGGGCAGAGTTGGCTAAAGTAGACTGGAAACACAGACTAAACGGTGGCACAATTGAGGAACAGTGGAGGACTTTTAAGGAGCTCTTTCATAGTGCTCAACAAAAATATATTCCAGTGAAAAAGAAGGGCGGTAAGGGAAGGGATAACCAGCCGTGGATACCCAAGGAAATAAAGGAGAGTATCAAATTAAAAACCAATGCGTATAAGGTGGCCAAGGTTAGTGGGAAACTAGAAGATTGGGAAAATTTTAAACGACAGCAAAGAATGACTAAAAAAGCAATAAAGAAAGGAAAGATAGATTACGAAAGTAAACTTGCGCAAAACATAAAAACAGATAGTAAAAGCTTTTACCGATATATAAAACGGAAAAGAGTGACTAAAGTAAATGTTGGTCCCTTAGAAGATGAGAAGGGGGATTTAATAATGGGAAATGTGGAAATGGCTGAGACCTTAAACAATTATTTTGCTTCGGTCTTCACAGTGGAAGACACAAAAACCATGCCAAAAATTGCTGGTCACAGGAATGTGGGAAGGGAGGACCTTGAGATAATCATTATCATTAGGGGGGTAGTGATGGACAGGCTAATGGGACTCAAGGTAGACAAGTCCCCTGGTCCTGATGAAATGCATCCCAGGGTATTAAAAGAGATGGCGGAAGTTATAGCAGATGCATTCGTTATAATCTACCAAAATTCTCTGGACTTTGGGGAGGTACCATCGGATTGGAAAGCAGCCTCTGTTTAAAAAAGGGGGCAGACAAAAGGCAGATAACCATAGGTCAGTTAGTTTAACATCTGTAGTGGGGAAAATGCTTGAAGCTATCATTAAGGAAGAAATAGCGGGACATCTAGATAGGAATAGTGCAATCAAGCATGGATTCATGAAGGGGAAATCATGTTTAACTAATTTACTGGAATTCTTTGAGGATATAACGAGCATGGTGGATAGAGGTGTACCGATGGATGTGGTGTATTTAGATTTCCAAAAGGCATTCGATAAGGTGCCACACAAAAGGTTACTGCAGAAGATAGAGGTACGCGGAGTCAGAGGAAATGTATTAGCATGGATAGAGAATTGGCTGGCTGAGAGAAAGCAGAGAGTCGGGATAAATGGGTCCTTTTTGGGTTGGAAATCGGTGGTTAGTGGTGTGCCACAGGGATCGTTGCTGGGACCACAACTGTTTACAATATACATAGATGACCTGGAAGAGGGGACAGAGTGTAGTGTAACAAAATTTGCAGATGACACAAAGATTAGTGAGAAAGCGGGTTGTGTAGAGGACACAGAGAGGCTGCAAAGGGATTTAGATAATTTACGCGAATGGGCTAAGGTTTGGCAGATGGAATACAATGTCGGAAAATATGAGACGATCCACCATGGAAAATAAAACAGTAAAAGGTAATATTATTTGAATGGGGAGAAATTACAACATGCTGAGGTGCAGAGGGACCTGGGGGTCCTTGTGCATGAATCCCTGCAGCAGTTAATCAGGAAGGCGAATGGAATGTTGGCCTTCATTGCGTGAGGGATGGAGTACAAAAGCAGGGAGGTCCTGCTGCAACTGTACAGGGTGTTGGTGAGGCCGCACCTGGAGTACTGCATGCAGTTTTGGTCACCTTACTTAAGGAAGGATATACTAGCTTTGGAGGGGGTACAGAGACGATTCACTAGGCTGATTCCGGAGATGAGGGGGTTACCTTATGATGATAGATTGAGTAGACTGGGTCTTTACTCGTTGGAGTTCAGAAGGATGAGGGGTGATCTTATAGAAACATTTAAAATAATGAAAGGGATAGACAAGATAGAGGCAGAAAGGTTGCTTCCACTGGTCGGGGAGACGAGAACTAGGGGGCACAGCCTCAAAATACAGGGGAGCCAATTTAAAACCGAGTTGAGAAGGAATTTCTTCTCCCAGTGGGTTGTGAATCTGTGGAATTCTCTGCCCAAGGAAGCAGTTGAGGCTAGCTCATTGAATGTATTCAAATCACAGATAGATAGATTTTTAACCAATAAGGGAATTAAGGGTTATGGGGAGCAGGCGGGTAAGTGGAGCTGAGTCCACGGCCAGATCAACCATGATCTTGTTGAATGTTGGATCAGGCTCGATGGGCTAGATGTCCTACTCCTGTTCCTAATTCTTATGTTCTTATGTTCTTATGTTCTTCTTCTCCTGCCAAGAATGTTTGTGCAACCAGTGCTGCTGCCTCTAGGGTCAAGTTCTTGGTCTCTATGAGCTTTTGGAATATGCCTGTGTGGCCTATTCCCTCAATAAAAATGTCTCTCAGTACTTCTCTCCTTAGTTCTTCAGAGAACTCACATAAACTAGCCAACCTCCGAAGTTCTGCCACAAAGTCGGGTATGCTCTGGCCCACACAGCGTCTGTAGTTGTAGAACCTGTGTCTGGCCATGTGTAGGCTGCTCGCTGGCTTCAGGTGGTCTCTTACCAGTGTGCTCAACTCTTCAAACGACTTGCTTGCTGGTTGCTCGGGTGCCAACAGATCCTTCATTAAGGCGTATGTTTTTGAGCCACAGCTGGTCAAAAGATGGGCTCTTCTCTTGTCTGCCTTATCGTCGCCTAACCAGTCTTTGGTTACGATGCTTTGCTGGAGCCTTTCTATAAAGTCCTCCCAATTATCTCCAGCATTGTATTTTTCATCTGAGCCGTTGGTCGCCATTCTGTGGATTCTGTAATCCTGTAACTCGTCGCCACTGTAAAGTCCTGTCCCTGTAGTACAGACTCACACGAGACACATGCTGAAGTCAAGGTCACTCAGGACCTGCACCTTTATTACACAGCTCTCGAATGCCACACTTGCCTGAGACCTGTCCTTATATACCTGTCAGGGACAGGTATCCAGTGTCTCCTGCAAGAGCACCCCTGGTGGTAAGGTAAGCTAGTGGTTACAGGTCATCTCTAGTTACAGTCATGTATAACATGGTAAGATACAGTTATGTACAGTGGTGTGAGATACATGACAGAAATGATAAATTCCGTTAAAAAACGGTGCTGGATAATTAGCTGGCTGGGAATGGAGTTTGTAGTTATTGGGATAATAGTGACCGACACAATCAAATACTGTGTGGAGTTCATTGTTGTTGGGCTGTGGTTGGTCTGGGGGGAGGGGCAGAACAAGTATGTCTGGAGAACAAAAAGCCAGGATTTAACAGTGGAGAAGTGTGATAGGGTAGATTGAAAATAGTTTGTGGAAAGAGTGGGATCTACAGGCTGAAAATCCTATTGTTATTCCATGCTTTCTTCTGTTCTTTAAGTCCACTATGAAGGCTTTTTTCAATCAGTGACCAATACCTGAATTGCTGGTACCTCCCTTATCTGGAACCACCCCTCGTCCAGAACCATTCCCGGCCAGCGGGTAGTGCATGCGCAGAACTCCGACATTAACAAATTGAACAAATTGAAGTCCTTCTTTGTTGTCGACTCCCGCAATCGCTGGCCTGACCCCGCGATCCACCGCCCTCCCCCCCACATGATCTCTCTGCCGTACTCCCAGCCCTAAGCCCCGATATTCCCTTGCTCAGTACCTGTACCATCCAATTTAATGTGACCACCCCTCATCCGGAAAAAATCCCTTATCCAGAACAGGCCAGATCCAGAGGTTTCCGGATAAGGGAAGTTCAATCTGTAGTTGATTTGGATCCATAAGTGGTAAACGTGCTGTTTTTACTGGTAGCTGTACACATCAAAATTTGAACAGAAAATAATGTCTCTTTTCATTGGTACAAAAGTGATTCAAGGTTAATAACATTTCCTGTAGTTAAAGTAATATTTCTACATCCTCTAATTCATTCACTGATCCCTTTAAACCCCCTAAATGTAATTGTATTAAATATTTCTGCTTTTATTTTAATAAAATAACCAGAGTTCCAATTATACAGAAGATCATGCCAGGTACTGCATCATAGAATCATATAACGGTTACAGCACAGAAGGAGGCCATTAGGCTCATCGAGCCCGTGCAAGAGCACTTCAGCTAGCTCCACTCCCCGCCCTTTCTCTGTGGAGCTGCCATTTGTTTTTCCTGCTGGTACTTATCCAATTCCTTTGAATCAGAGATCCTAACCACTTGCTGCGTAAAAAAGGTTTATCCTCATGTCACCTTTGATTCTTTTGCCAATCACCTTAAATCTGTGTCCCTTGGTTCTCGACCCTTCCACCAATGAGAACAGTTTATCTCTATCTACTCTGCCTAGACCCCTCATGGTTTTGAACAGCTCGATCAAATCTCCACTCAACCTGTTATTTTCACTCAGAGCTGAGTGATAATTTTTTGTCAGGTACAACTAATCAATTGAGAGCGTTGCTTTGAAAAGAATTCTCTCTGTTTGAACAGTAGTGATATCGAAGACACTTCAGTTCAGGTGAGCAAATTCCACTGCAGATGCACAGATCGCGATTTCTCTTGAGTGGGCGGGTCCATGGCGGGCAAGGTCGATGGCTGGCCACGCCCCCATTGCTGCCTTCATCCTGCTGCAAGAAAAGATTTTTCCATAATGCGGCTTGTTAAGCCCGCCCTGCGTGTTGCCCGGCCCAATTAAAAGGTGCGGAACTGGTGATGCCAGCGCTGGCGAGGTTGGTGCCAATATATTTAAAGGGGCCGTGGCCCCATTTCATTTCACTTCTCATTTGGATCATTGACTGCGCTTGTTTCGCTGCAAGATGACTTCACAGAGGCAGAGGGCTGCTCCTCACTTCTGCGATGACTCCCTCCATGTGCTTGTGGAGGCATTCAGAGCAGGCAGGGAGGTTCTCTTCCCTGCCAGTGGGTGTAAGAGACCACCCCAGGAGATGAAGGTAGCCTGGCTGCAGATAGCGGAGGAGGTGACGAGCTGCTCAGTGGTGGTGCGGACCTGGGTGCAGTGCCGCTAAGATCAAGAAAAGTGAGTATAAAGCCACATGTACCTTCATGTTAGTGTCCTCTCATCACATCCCCATCACTCTGCCTTTCCCACTCTACTCCTGCACATCCTTCCTCACCCCAACATCCTTTGGATCTTCACCCAGCCATCTCTCTCTATCTACATTATCACAACCCCATCTTATTAAGCACCCCTCACACTGGCCCTCATCCTAATGCAATCATACCAATGAACAACACACAAGGAAGCCACTTGGTTTTGCCATCCCACTCCATCATAGTGTCCCTCTAAAGATCTACCCCATCCATTCCTTACATCCATTCCATCATTCTCACTCAGCCTTCTTATCTTTGCCTCCTTTACAGGAAAAGAGAGCCCACAATAAGAGGGAGAGAATGCGAGGAGTCCCTCAATCGTTGGCAAGGCTTAACGTTGCAGAGGAGGCTGCTCTGGAGATTAGTGGAGCGGTGGACCAGCCAGAAGTGGGGGGACAGAGAGAGGGGTTCATCAGAACAACCTGTGACAGAATCAGTTGCCATACAGCTACATGGCATTTATCAGTGATTCGTATGAGTGCTGATGTGAAGAGAGATTGAATGCTCATCATGTGCATAATGGGATCTATATGCAATCTACATATGATATATCGAACTGATTTCTTTACTCTCCCACAGGTCCATCAAGAACTCCACCCCCTCAGTGTCCAGGAGGAAGAGCGAGAAGATTCCTCAGAGAGGGCTCCAGTCTCTGAGGGCGCAGCATCTCCTCAGACAAGGCAAGCCAGTGCCAGCGCAGATACGTGCACCTCAGTGGCTCCATTGCGAGATAGAGTAGTATTGCGGCTTTAGGTTGCTCCCTGGATAGGATGGCCACCTGCACGGAGGACCTAAAGCGTCAGTTGCAAGAGAACATGTTCTCTATTCAAAATAGATGGGCATCTATGGAGTATAGAAACCAGAGGCTCATAGACGTCGTTCCTAGGAGGGATGTCAGTATCGTCATGGGGCCCTCATCCCCAGCTCCTCGCTCGCAAAGAAGTGTGGGTGGCCCATAAGAGGGGTGATGGTGGGAGGAGAAATGGAAGTGGGGGCCCCTGTCAAAGCGCTAACACTTCTCCCCCACTTGCCAATGCCTCGGTCAGAACTCGAGATGCCCCTGCACGGTCACAGGAGGAGCAGACTTTGGCGGGGCCCTCACAGGCTCCAAATCCCAAAGGACCACTGCCCAAGGCATCTAACCAGTCGCAGCAAGGAAGTGAGCAAGCTGCCTCTACCTCTGCTGAAGCCACAAGGGTTGTGCCTCATAGAAGCACACATAAGAGAAACATTCCACACAAATAGAGTCACAAGATAGTCACTTTGGTGTTTTCTTAAATGTCATTGTCAAGGTGACGTTCAATTCATTTATTGTATTTAATTATTTATTTTGAGAAATTTGCAGTCCTTGACAAATGTGTGTGCACAATTGAAAGTGGCAGAGTGAGCGCGCAGGGCTACCTTAAGCTCCAGCAATTGTGGTGACAGTGCAAAGAATGGATTGATCATTTTAGGCATGCTTTATGGGCCCCAAGTTTTGTGCCGCGGCGAAAACGGCGCACCTCCAAGCTGGGCGCCTGTTTTTCGCGCCGAAAAGTGCGCCTAAAAAAAAGTCCGATATTCTCGAGCTCCTTGGCGCTCGATGTCTGCTTGGCGCGGCGCGCTCTTCGCAGCAGGGGGCGGAGCCTAACATTCGCGCCGATTTTCTAAGTAGCAGGGGGCGGGTACAATTTAAATTAGCCTTCGTGGTGCCGGCAATCCTGCGCGTGCGCGTTGGAGCGTGCGCGCACGCGCAGTCTCACACAAACATTGGCACTCGGCCATTTTTAAAAGGACTGCAGAAAAAGTGAAGATTTGTTTCTTGGACCCACAGACGCCGCCCCATAAGCGTGGCCGAACGGCCTAAAGAATCTTAAATCAGCTGCGTGTGTCCTGTGTTCATTCTTCGGCTCCCGGCCAGCCACTGACGCCGCTGCTATCCCATGGCCGAATGGCCTCAAGTCCGTCCGGGTGCTGCATCTTCGCGGGGAATGAAGGCCTGCCTCAAGCACCGCAGCTCAGCTCGAAGGCTGCTTCCCGCCTACCGCTGCCGTCGAGACACTGACGCCACCCCCCTGCCTGTCTCCAACATGAAAGGCCTGCCTGAAGCACAGCAGCTCGAATGCTGCTGCTGTTTCACACAGGTTGGAAGATGGTTTATTTAATCTTTTCTTTGCTTATACATTTTTATTCAGGTTTGATTTATTTGTATAATATTTGTATAAGTATAACTAAGGATTGATTGTAGAATTTAATGACTTCCCTTTCCCCCCCCCTCCCCCCCCCAGCTCGTTCCCTACGCCTAATTTGTAACCTACGCCTGATTTTCTAAAATGTAGACAAGGTTTTTTCGAGCGTACAAAAATCTTCACTTACTCCATTCTAAGTTAGTTTGGAGTAAGTTTTCACTGACGAAACTTTGAAAACAGGCGTAAGTGGCCGGACACGCCCCCTTTTGAAAAATAAATTCTGTTCCAAAGTGAAACTGTTCTAACTGACTAGAACTGGAGCAAACTAAATGGCGAGAATTCCGATTTCTAAGATATTCCGTTCTACACCAGTTGCTCCTAAAAATCAGGAGCAAATCATGTGGAAACTTGAGGCCATGGTGTGGCTGGGGGGGGAGGGTGATGCCAACCTGGCTACACATGTGCCAGCCACATGGCTGTGCTGCGTAAAGTTAAGTAAATCTGGCCCGATGTGGCAGCAATGTGGTCACTTACTGGTGGCATTTCGACTGCTAGCTCCTCCAGGTCTTCCTCATTCTCGTCTTCCACCTCGCACTACTCCTCCTCCTGCTCCTCCTCTGCATGCTGAAGGGCTCCTCCAGATCTGTCCAGGCATCTGAAGCAACCCTGTTGTCTATGACACTTCTGGTGGCGATGTTGCTTTGATTATAATGTTCCTCAGCCTCATTTCTTGGCCTCCTCAAAGGTGTCATGAGCCACACCTTCATTGGCTAGCCCTTGTTTCCAAGCAGCCAGCCGATAAGTCTGTTGGGAGGAGCGAAGCGCTGTGGGACAGTGGGCTGGCGCAGGACGAAAGAGTCATGGCAGCTGCCAGGGAACCTGGCACACATATGCATGATGATCTTCCTATTGTTGCAGATTGAGGAAGTGGAAGCTCTTTCAGCTGACAAAGACTGCTGGGTGATGATGGGGTGCTGTGATGGTCACATGTGTGCAGTCGATGACGCCCTGCACCTGTGGGAAGCCAGCCAGAGCTGCAAAGCCCAGCGCATACTCTGGAACACTGGCTTCATCAGTGGCAAAGTTGATATCATTGGTGGACTTGTTAAAGAGGGCATCGGTGACCCGTGTTGATGCATCTGTGGGCAGCCGACTGCGAGATGCTGCAAATGTCTGCTGCAGGTCCCTGGAAGGAGCCTGAGGGCAAGGGTGACTTTGGCAGCTACTGGTAAGGCATGTCCACGCATTCTTCTGGGCTTCAGGTCTTGTTCCAGCAAGCTGCAAATGTCTACGACGACCTGGTGCGACAGCCTGAGCCTCCTTTGGCACTGCTACTCAGTCATGTTGAGGAAGCTCATCCTCTGCCTGTATACCCTCTGTTGAGGGTATTGCCTCTGGCATGGTTCAGCCCTGCACTGATGCCCATGTCCAGGTGATTGCAGAGAAGGTTGGTGGTGTTGTTGTTGGTGCTGCTGGTGTGCCTGGTGCTGCTATTGATTGATAGTCAGATTCTGAGGACGAAGGTGAGACAGTATAAACGGCACCCATTCTGCTGTAATAGATGGCAGGTGAACTTGAGATGACAGAAGTGATCTGTCAATGGCGAGAGAAGATGTTCCAATGAGGTGACAGTGGATAGAGAGTTTGCTCCAAACACTTGCAACCTGCATAAAGCTCAATCAGTCTCCAAGTGCAGTAAGCTGCAGATTCTGGGCTTGAAATGTGAACAGCTGTGAGATGGGAACTTTATAGCACATTTTCAGCTGTCAAGTAATAAGATGAGTCCATGGCCATTCAACTCCGGCCCTGCTGACCAGACGTGATCCCCGAGCAGTGTGGACCCCGTGGGCGACCTGGTAAAGTCTGAAAGTGAGCTGAAAATAGTTCTTAATGCTCTGTTAATAAGGTCATAATTACCTTCATTGCCTGCCCCGCCAATGCGTGTCGGGTCTGCTTAGCGCTGACAGACCTGACATTTGGGAAAGACTCGTGGCGGCGGGTTGAAAGCCGGCTCCCGACCCACTGTCAAAAAAAAAACATTTTCCCACCCGACCCGCCACCGGTCGTGCCCGCTGACCCCCCAGAAAATTTCCCTTCACTGTGTTTCCACAGTTAATGGTACTGGGATATAAAGCGGGGGAAGTCTGGAGACCCAATAGCTTCGAAGACTGACATTTTTATGCATCTCATCAGCTGCAATCAGGTCTTCATTATATGTGAAACCACTTGGCTGGATTTCCCCCCAGTCGGAAATAATATGGCATCATTCAGGTGCTGGCACTGTGAAGTAAATTCGGAAGAGAGGCACAGGTCTCTCTTTGAGGACCCTCTAGGCACTGTAGTGTGCCTGAAACTCCTCTGGTATATCCACAGAACTATTATTTGATATTTCTGTATAAATAAGTGCTCAGATATGATGTTGCAAATTCAGTCATTTAACAAGTATCTCACTCATAGGCAGTCCCTCGAGGCGAGGATGACTTGTTTCCACGCCAAAAGAGGATGAGTCCACAGGTGTTTCAATGAAGGACCTAATATTCCAGATCCTGAACTACATCCTGAAGGGTGGAAGATGCCTGTGCGTGGATTTTTTTAACGTGGGGTGGCCGTTACACACCAGCCACCACAGAGTTAGGTCCAGTGGCAAGGATTAACCAAGACGACTGGAGACCTGTCAAGTATGCAGGAATGGTGACAGCTTTTCAAGAGAAGAATTCAGAACATCACCTCAAATAAATACTTTATTTCTATTAAATTTGCCTTTTAAATATGAAAATACAGAGCAAGAAAATTGAAGCAGTTTGAGCACAAATTGCTGTAGATGTGCTGGAAAAACATTAGCAAGAGATGAAAAGATGACACCATTTTAGAAAATGATTCTGCCGGGCAACTGAAGAAAACTAGCAGAAGTAAAATTATAAGGGCTAATTATTCTTCCAAACAAAGGAATGTTTTTTTTGCGATTATTGCATTAATGCCAGACCCGACTTTGCTCCTATTGACTAACAGATTATGAGGCAGAATTTGCTGTGTAAATAACGGTGAGTCTAATGGCGCATACCGTTATTTATGCATAAATGGTGCAGCAACTTCAGGCATGGGGCAGATGCCAATATCCAAAAGTTGCTGTTCAAGTTGCACCGCTTCACCATTAGCTTTGCAAAAATTACATTTTGCTGTCTGCGTCACCATTAACATGCATTGAATGTCATGAAGTTGCTGCAGTAGATAGAAACGAAACAAGCTGCAGATATTTAGGGCTAGTAATTATTAGCATAAGTCATCGTCATCATCGGCAGTCCCTCGAAATCGAGGAAGACTTGCTTCCACTCCAAAAGTGAGTTCTCAGGTGACTGAACAGTCCAATTCGGGAATTACAGTCTCTGTCGCAGGTGGGACAGACAGTGGTTGAGGGAAAGGGTGGATGGGGCTGGTTTGCCGCACACTCTTTCCACTGCCTGCGCTTGTTTTCTGCATGCTCTCGGCGACGAGACTCGAGGTGCTCAGCGCCCGCCTGGATGCTCTTCCTCCACTTAGGGCAGTCTTTGGCCAGGGACTCCCCTGTCGGTGTCGGTGGGGATGTTGCACTTTATCAGGGAGGCTTTGAGGGTGTCCTTGAAATGTTTCCTCTGCCCACCTGGGGCTCGCTTGCCATGTAGGAGTTCCAAGTAGAGCGCTTGCTTTGAGAGTCTTGTGTCAAGCATGCGAACAATGTGGCCCGCCCAACGGAGCTGGTCGAATAGCATAAGTACCCTTTTAACAATGTGGTCATTATTAATTATTGCCAATCAACCTCTCTGAAAATTAACTATTACAAGTATGAAGTCTCATTGCTTCAGGTTTTGAATTTTTGGGGGAGATTTTAAAATCTTACTTTTCCTTTCTGTCTTTTTTTCTCTCTCTCTATCAATCTGATTGGGCCAGGATTTTGCATGATAATGGTGAGGTGTAAGTATAATAAGTGTAAATCGGACAGCGACTTTTGGTGACCACACATGCGCCGTTAAACAAGGAAATCAGGAAGATGCTGTCTGAGTTGTCCTTCTGCTCCAGAAGCTGCAGTATACCTGTATCTCACCAAGAGACTTGGAATTGAAATACATGGAACAGCATGAAGTTGCTGTACTTATGTACTTTTGCTTCAAAAAGTACTTCATTGGCTGTAAAGCACTTTGGGATATCCGCTGGTCGTGAAACGTGCTATATAAATTATTTAATTCCCTTTGACTCATCAGTCTTCTCCCTCATCCCACAAACTCTGCGTGACAAGCTGCAAATGTTTTCGACACCCACTTTCTCTCTGCTCTCCCTTCGCGCTACAAATTAAAGCGTGTCGCTCCGTTTCAGTTCAGCTGCTGAGAATGTGGACACCTCTCAGCCAGTCAAGGATGAGGAGGTAAGCCTTCTGGAAGATGGACCATCACTCGATCTGACTCTCGCAAGCACCAGCTCTGCTGTCCTCTCGTAGGATGATAGCCTGGCTGTTTCCCCCGCCATCCACTCTGTAAGTGCCCTTGAGAGTGCCACACAGCTAGCCGGCCCAGACCAGTGCAGCCCATACCCAGATGTTGTAGTCTGCAGCCGGACGCTCTAGGCCCAGAGCTGCACACGGACATCCTGCAGGGCAATCTGAAGCAGACTACAACAAATCTGGAATCCCACTCAGGGGTGTACTGCAAAGTTCCTCTGCAACAGTCCAGTTAGTGGGACACATTGTTTGAACACACCGACTGTCCACTTGATAATGTGCCTTGTGGCAGCATGGCTCTCACTGTAGGCTTGCTCTTCAGCTCTGCAGCAGGTTCCTGACAACAGGCATGAACCATGTCTGTAAACATAGAAACATAGAAAATAGGTGCAGGAGTAGGCCATTCGGCCCTTAGAGCCTGCACCACCAAATCCACTGTCGTCCATGAGCCAGCCTATAACTTGCCAGCCTGGTTGAAATAAAAGCGGCACAGAGGACTGATGCCGGATGAATGACTGCTGCTAGGATAGTGGGCACAGGTCTGCATGAGCCACTGCCTGTTGTAGCAACCCCCCCCCCCCCACCCCCGACTCATCATAGGCAGTCCCTCGAAATGAGGATGACTTGCTTCCAAGCCAAAAAAAGGGATGAGTTCACAGGTGTTTCGAAAGAAGACCCAAACTACATCCTGAAGGGCGGAAGATGCCTGTGCGTGGATTTTTTTAACGTGGGGTGGCCGTTACACACCAGCCACCACTCGGGCTTGACAGAGCTAGGTCTTGGTCAAGTGGCAAGGATTACCCAAGACAACTGGAGACCTGCTCTGCTGCACGGACCTAGTGCGCACACATATCGCAGTGTGGGCTGGGCCCGTGCTGCCCCTGGGTCCCTGGCCCCGAACTCACGCCTCCCCTGGGCCCCGATCACATCTCTCCACAGTCTCTCGCCGCTCCTGCTGTATCTGCCCACGCTACAATCACCGACCTGGACCTTGCTGACGTCACTCTTCGCTGCCGTCGCCCTCCTGCACCAGCTCGCGCTGTACCTTGCAGTGGTCTCCACACTGTCCAGGGACCACATGTCGCTCCTTTTATGGCACCGACCTGCCACTGATGGTTTCTCGCAGGTCGGGGCTCCACGCTGCTCCCTGGGCCGTACGCGTTTCTTTTATGTTGGGCGAGTAGAATCCTGTTATATATGAATAAAGAGTCTGACTGGATACTGTGAGCTCAAAAGTAAAGTGTGACCTTAGTTTTTTATTGCAGATTTCCAGAGTGCCTCTCCAGCCTGTGAGGCCTCCTTAAGTACCTGTGCTCCCAAGGGATTGTGGGATCCCTTGGGACTCCAGGGGATGAGCCTTCTGGTGGCTATACAAGGTATATACAAGTTTACATACATAACAACACTCCCCCCCCAAAGCCAACAGTGTAACTATTTACAAGGTGAGTCGATCTGAGGCCTTTCTTTCCCTGGTTGATCAGCTCGGTGCAAATGGTGGTTTTGGTGAATCATTTGTTGGGCCCTCGCTGGGATGCTGTGCAGCTGGCCTTGCTGGGCTGCCTGGTGTGGTGAGTCCTGCTGGGCTGCTGCGGGTGATGGGTTCTGCTTCGTGGTCAACCGCGGTGCCGGTTGCCACTGGTGTGTATGTTGGGGGGTCAAAGAAGGGTTGCTCAGGATAGTCCGCGAATCTGAGTTTGATTTGGTCCAAGTGTTTCTGGTGATTGAATCCATTTGAAAGTTTGACCCGAAACACCCTGCTCCCCTCTTTGCCCACGACAGTGCCGGGAAGCCATTTGGGACCTTGTCCAAAATTCAATACAAATACAGGATCATTGATTTCAATTTCACATGACACATTTGCGCTATCATGGTATGCACTTTGTTGAAGCCGTCTGCTCTCTACCTGTTCATATAGATCAGAGTGAACTAACGAGAGCCTTGTCTTAAGTGCCCTTTTCATGAGCAGTTCAGCAGGTGGAATCCCAGTGAGCGAGTGGGGTCTCGTGTGGTAGCTAAGCAGGACTCGGGATAGGTGAGTCTGCAGTGAGCCTTCAGTTACCCTCTTCAAGCCCTGCTTGATAGTTTGCACTGCGTTCTTTGCCTGACCGTTGGACGCTGGTTTGAATGGGCAGATGTAACATGTTTGATCCCGTTACGGGTCATGAACTCTTTGAACTCGGCACTGGTAAAACATGGCCCGTTGTCGCTCACAAGGACATCAGGTAGTACGTGCTTGGCAAACATGGCCCGCAGGCTTTCAGTGGTGGCAGTGGATGTGCTTGCTGACATTATCTCACATTCGATCCATTTGGAGTATGCGTCTACAACTACAAGGAACAATTTACCCAAAAACGAGCCTGCATAGTCGACATGGACCCTAGACCACGGTTTGGAGGGCCAAGACCATAAACTCAGTGATGCCTCCCTGGGTGCATTGCTTATATCTGTGCACGCAGGACTCTAAGTCTGCATCGATACCGGGCCACCACACATGGGATCTGGCTATCGCTTTTATCATTACGATGCCTGGATGGGTACTGTGGAGGTCACTGATGAAAGTGTCTCTGCCCTTCTTGGGGACCACTACCCGATTGCCCCACAGAAGGCAGTCTGCCTGTATCGACATTTCATCTTTGCGCCACTGGTACGGCTTTATCTCTTCCTGCATTTCCACTGGGACACTGGACCAGCTCCCATGATGCACACAATTTTTTACTAGGGACAGTAAGGGGTCCTGGCTCGTCCAGGTTCTAATCTGTCAGGCTGTGACGGGAGATTGCTCACTCTCAAATGCTTCCATAACCATGACTAAATCTGCGGGATGCGCCATTTCCACCCCCGTGCTGAGAGCATCGGCACAGTTTTCTGTGCCTGGCCTGTTGCGAATGGCATAGTTGTATGCAGACAATATGAAAGCCCATCTCTGGATGCGGGCCGATGTGTTGGTATTTATCCCTTTACTCTCGGAAAACAGGGATATTCGTGGCTTATGGTCCGTTTCCAATTCAAATTTTAGCCCAAACAGATATTGATGCATTTTCTTTACCCCATAGACACACGCTAACGCTTCTTTTTCAATCATGCTGTAGGCTCTCTCAGCCTTGGACAGACTTCTGGATGCATAAGCAACCGGTTGCAATTTCCCAGATTCATTAGCTTGTTGCAATACACACCCGACACCATATGACGACGCATCACATGCTAGTACCAAACGCTTACATGGATCATACAACACAAGCAATTTGTTTGAGCAAAACAATTTTCTAGCTTTTACAAAGGCATTTTCTTGGCTTTTGCCCCATATCCATTTGTCTCCTTTATGCAGTAAGGCGTGTAGTGGTTCTAACAGTGTGCTGAGACCCGGCAAGAGGTTACCAAAGTAGTTCAGGAGTCCTAGAAATGACCGCAGCTCCATCACGTTCTGTGGCCTCGGTGTGTTCTCGATTGTCTCCGTCTTCGAATCAGTGGGCCTAATACTGTCCACCCGATTCTTCTCCCCAGGAATTCCACTTCAGGCGCCAGGAAAATGCACTTCGAGTGTTTCAACCTGAGCCCCACGTGATTGAGTCGACTAAGAACCCCCTCCAGGTTCTGCAGATGCTCGACTGTGTCCCAACCTGTAACCAAGATGTCGTCCTGGAAGACCACCGTGCGCTGGACCGACTTCAGTAAGCTTTCCATGTTTCTCTGGAATATTGCTGCAGCTGATCGAATTCCAAATGGGCATCTGTTATAAATGAAGAGACCTTTGTGCATGTTGATGCAGGTGAGGCCCTTCGATGATTTCTCCAGCTCCTGCGTCATGTAGGCCGAGGTCAAGTCCAGCTTCGTGAACGTCTTTCCTCCCGACAGTGTCGCGAAAAGGTCATCAGCCTTTGGTAGTTGGTATTGTTCCTGCAGGGAGAAACGATTGATAGTTACTTTATATTCACCACAGATTCTGAGGGTGCCATCTCCCTTGAGGGCTGGGACAATTGGACTGGCCCATTCATTGAATTAGATCGGTGAAATGATGCCCTTTCATTGTAGCCTGTCCATCTCGATCTCCACCCTTTCTCTCACCATGTACGGTACTGCTCTCACCTTATGCTGGATGGGTCGCACCCCCGGAATCAGGTGGATCTGCATTTTTGCTCCTTGGAACTTCCTGATGCCTGGTTCGAACAGCGAAGGGAACTTGTTTAAGACCTGGGCACACGAAGTGTCATCAGCGGGTGAGAGTGCTCGGACATCGTCCCAGTTCCAGCGTATCTTTCCCAGCCAGCTCCTGCCAAGCAGCGTGGGGCCATCGCTCGGTACCACCCAGAGTGGTAACTTGTGCACCGCTCCAGCGTAGGAGACCTTGAGACCTTTACAGTAGCATTGCCGATTACTAGTTCCTTTGTGTAAGTTCTTAGTTTCGTGCGAATGGAAGTCAAGACCGGCCTTGAGGCCTTACTGCACCACAATTTTTTGAAAGTTTTTTCCTCATAATGGACTGGTTCACACCCGTGTCCAGCTCCATTGACACCGGGAGTCCATTTAAATCAACCTTCAGCATTATCGGGGGAAACTTTGTGGTAAATGTGTGCACCCCATATACCTCTGCCTCCTTGGTCTGAAGCTCTGGTTCGTCGTGATCCACTGTGGATCTGTCCTCCTCTGCAACATGGTGGTTTGCAGGATTAACAGGGTTTGCAGCTCATCTGCACATACTTTGGAGGTGTCCCATTGTTCCACAGCCCTTGCAAACGTACCCTTTGAAGCGGCATGAATGGAAACAATGATCACCCCACAGCGCCAACAAGGTGTTAATGGCCTTGCATTCATCACCCTTGATGGTGGACTCTGAGACATCTGCGGACATGCAGCTGCAGGCAAGTGGGGCCTGCCCTGTATGTTGCGATTTGAAAACAACATCACTTTGTTCACAGTACTTGTAGCAGCACTCGTGTGCTGAGAGATTTGCTTAGTATTGTCACTGGTGGCAATGAGCGCCTGGGCTATCGCTATGGCCTTACTCAAGGTTGGGGTCTCTACAGTCAAAGGTTTGCGAAGCATCACTTCATGGCCAATGCCAAGTACAAAAATGTCTGAGCATGTGGTCCAAATGTCTTTCAAATTCGCAATGTTCTGCAAGGCATCTTAGCTCAGCGACATAACTCACCACTTCCTGGCCTTCAGACCTTTTGTAGGTGTAGAACCGGTACCTCGCCATCAGAACACTTTCCTTCGGGTTCAGATGCTCCCGGACCAGTGTGCACAAATCATCGTACGATTTCTCTGTGGGTTTCGCTGGAGCAAGCAGATTTTTCATGAGGCCGTACGTTGGTGCCCCGCAGACGGTGAGGAGGATCACCCTTCGTTTGGCAGCGTTCGCTTCTCCTTCCAGCTTATTGGCCACGAAGTATTGGTCGAGTTGCTCCACGAAGGTTTCCCAATCATCTCCCTCCGAAAATTTCTCCAGAATGTTCTCTGCTTCGTTGGGTTCATCATCTGTATCTTGTTGCCAGTTGTTATATATGAATAAAGAGCCTGACTGGATACTGTGAGCTCAAAGTACAGTGTGACCGTAGTCTTTTTTTGCAGGTCTCCAGAGTGCCTCTCCAGCCTGTGAGGCCTCCTTAAGTACCTGTGCTCCCAAGGGATTGTGGGATCCCTTGGGACTCCAGGGGATGAGCCCTCTGTTGGCTATACAAGTTTACATACATAACAAATCCTTTGATTGCTAAAGATGCTGGGCTGCTAACAGGGAGCCGCAAGGCAATATGGGTTCAGTCTATGGTACCTTGCACCCTGGGGAAGTCTGCCACATGGGCAAACCTTTGTGCTCACTTGTCCTGCTTCTTTCTGTCCACAGGGAAGGAGATGTAGGTGTCCCTCACAGTGTAGACAGCCTCACTGACCTCCCTGATACGTTGCTGGACTGCAAACCAGGAGATGTTGCTGATGTCACCTGTTGCAACTTGAAAAGAACCCGCCATATTGGGAGCTTAGTAAACCAGTTAGCGCCCGAAAAACAGGCGCTGCCTGGTGGAATGTCTGGGCCAACGCCTGTATGAATCCATGCCTCTGTACCAAATTTACAATAGATGAAAAGAAATGTAATATAAAATATTTTCAGTTGTTCAAGCATCCCTGACACTCACCCATTATCTGCCTTTGTGTGCTCAAGCAGTACATTATTTAAAGACAAAATATGATAAATATCAATAAATAAGATAGTACCACTAATTTACAAAAAAAAAATAGTTTTGGCTTGGTGGTGGTGTGACCCCTCTCGACTCAACAATTTATTTTCAGTAAACTAACATTCAACGCTCTTTATTTCTATTTACTGCTTGCACCAGTCAAGCACAATAGACCCTCTCTAAAAATTAATTCATTTGAAATAGCCTTCAACACATTCCAGGTTAGTATAGCCTTTGTGTGACTTCCCGTAGGACTAGTTTTAATTTATATCTTCCATCAAGCCAGAACCTGTTGGGACGACATGTCTGCACCTAGCTCAAGGACTGATTTGAATGTCCAAATTAGGCTATCAGATTAATCAACAACAAATATCACTGAGGATTACCGTGAAATAAACTGCTTGCTGTCATGTTTCATATTTTACCTTTTCACTGGCACTAATCTATTTCATGAGCATAACCCAGATTTGTTCTGGTTTCATGGTGGCAAATCAGTTCAGAACTATAATTACATCGGTTTGAAAGGTTCTAGTCTGCTTGCTGTGATATTACACTGCACTGCTGTGCACAGCTTTACAAGCACTGACATCAGTTCCATGGCAATGTGACATCATGATTCTGGCTCAAAGCCATTGCTTGAAATGCATGCTGTTGCGATATGAACAAGTTGTACCTCCAGGCTAATAAGGTTCCTCTGCACACAAGTAGCTGTAAAATTGTTTGGAGGAGATTGCATTTGTTTAGCAACCACAGGTTTTCATTTCATTTCATTCTGCTTATCCAATACAATCAGGGAAAGGCTAACAACTTTAAAACTTCTCAAATGCCATCATGTTACATACATGATCCATATCTGTGCCTTGGATATTCTGTGCATTTTTTTATTTCCCTGCCACTCATACATTTGTGTGCTCAAGCAAGAAGCATTTGGGCTTATATAGTCCCACACCCTCGTCATAAGGAATAACCAGTTTATATCCGCTGTGTCACAACCAATTAGAATGAGCATGTTTTATGAAAAACTTTAAAGGTTACTGTTTTTAAGAACAAGTATGTCACAATTCCTTTTTGAGAGGGGAGGGGGAAAAGATCTAGACAAGCAGTACATTATCTTCAGAATAACATGTCATGTGCAAGGGACATGGTGATATGCTTCAATGTGATTTAAGTGTGTGCAATAAACAAAAAATGCTTACCAAATACTCTCTCAACCTAGAAATTCTGCTGTACAATATTAGCTGTGAAATGACCTGATTTGCAATTTTAATGGTGTTATTCATTTAAATTAAATCCGTTAAAACTGCTGTTAAAATAGTCAACATAGTAATCAGCAGATGACATGTTTATATACTAAAATCTTACGCTCCCATTTTTACGATGTCTCTTAAAATATTTCAGTTCAGTACTGAGGGAGTGCTGCACTGTCAGACGTGTCATCTTTCGGATGGCATAAAAGATCCACAGCACTATTTGAAAAAGAGTAGAGGAGTCCTCCTGGTATTCGGGCCAATATTTATCCCGAAACCAACACCTAAAACAGATGATTTGATCACTTATTTCATTGCTGTTTGTGGGAGCTTGCTGTGCACAAATTGACTGCCGTGTTTCCTGTATCACAACAGTACCTGCACTTCCAAAGTACTTCATTGGTTGTAATGTGCTTTGGGATGCACTATATAAATGCAAATCTTTTTTTTTTGTTCGTTGTTTCTCTAGGTTTAGAGCTGCCCTAATCGATAAAGTGGTAATGGCACTGCTTAGTAATGCAACTGATCCATTTAAACCAAGAAGGTTCCAGGTTCAAAGTTGGTCTGCGATGTGTTCAATGGGTGCAGCTAGGACACTGGTATGAATGATGCAGTTGGGCCTAGTGCCCTCAGGTTGTAATAGGGAGAGAGAGGAAATTAGCCATGTTCCTCCTCCTCCTGATCGTTATCGAGTAACTAATGTGCCAACACTCACTATATAAGCCATAGAATCATACCGCCCAGAAGGATGCCATTTGGGCCATTGTGCCTGTGCCGGCTATTTGAAAGGTTCACACATAAAGAATGACCCCTTGGATAGACAAGGCGCGGAAGAGAGGCTGGAGCCTGTGGAACTCTACCCAAGCAGTAGTCAATATCTTCGAGAGAGGAGGCTGTGAGAAAATTGATGAAGGGAAGAAAATGGAATCTAGATTTAAGATAATTTTATTTTACTAAAGATTTGCCAAAAAACAAACTGGTGGTTCTCCTGACGTCAGCTGTACTCACTAATAGAAATTACCCAATCTCCAAGGTGTGACAAATAGACCCAGATTATCCCTAAAAGATGGTAAATCCTGGATAATGTGACCATAATTTCCCAATAAATACATCTTGCAGGTGAGGCTCCCCACTGCTAGCAGAGATTTGTAAAATCAGCCCTTCAAACTTTAATATTAGTGTTACGGTTGATATATATCCAATTCAGATCGTGTTTGACTTGTAGGTATTAGTGTCTCTGTGACTCGTGCTGGAGTACAGTTCCATGAGTGTCTGCAGCTCTCTGATGCTGTCTCCAAGTGGCTATTGTTCAGGTGTTAGCGCATAGGTGAGTGATATTGATTGTGATGGACATTACATTGATGCCTTATTCTGTCCTTAGCCAAATTCAAACTTGTGTACTTGCTAGCTTGAGTTTGTGTGTATAAATTGGCACATGCAGTGGAGCCTGGTCTCCAGTCATCTTCGATCTCCTTGTCACTGGACCAAGACCTTGCTCCATCAAGCCCGTGTGGTGGCTGGCGTGCAACGGCCACCCCACGTTAAAAGAATTCACGCACAGGCCTCTTCCACCATTTAAAATGAGTTCATCAGTCATCTGAGTATCCATTTTTAGTGTGGAAGCAAGTCATCCTCGATTCCGAGGGACTGCCTATGATGATGATGACTTTCTAGCAAGGGGTGGTGAGATCAAGTTCAACATCAGGCATCTCCTCCCTAGGCTGCGGTACTGAGGCCAATTACAGTGACCCTAACCCACTTTGACTGAGATCTGCCAACTCAATACTGATCAGGAACTGAACTTGGAATATTCACGCTCTGTGTTGGCTTTATTAACAGAATCATTGTGGGAGCCGCAATTTATTTACAATTAAGTACCAACCTTTAAGGCCATTCAGGAGTGTCCAGGATTTTTGCTTTCATGGGCTATTTAAGTGCATATCATGAAATCTTGTAGACCACATATGCAGTTTAAATCAATATTCCCATTAATTTGCATGAATCACAAGCTGCAGATACTAACAGATCTATTTATTATTCTACTACCTTGTGAAATTTAAGTGAAATATGCTATATAAATGCAAGGTGTTATTTTATTTGGGGGTTAATGTACCAAAGAGGCATCATCATCATAGGCAGTCCCTCGAAGCGAGGATGAATTGCTTCCACAGCAAAAAGGGATGAGTTCACAGGTGTTTCAATGAAGGACCTAATAGTCCAGATCCCGAACTACAATGTGAAGGGTGGAAGATGCCTGTGCGTGGATTTTTTAACATGTGGTGGCCATTGCACACCAGCCACCACACGGGCTTGACAGAGTTAGGTCTTGGTCCAGTGGCAAAGATTAACCGGAGACCAGCTCTGCTGCACAGACCGAGCGCGCGCACATATCGCAGTGTGGGCTGGGCCGTGCTGCTCCTGGGCCCTCGCCTCTTCTGGGCCCCAGATTCATGCCTCTCCTGGGCCCCGGTCACTTCCCTCTACAAACTCTTGCCTCCTTCTCACGTCCTGCTGTGCCTGTGCCTCTAATGGCACTGGCCTGCAAGACCATCAGCAGGTCGGGGCCATTGGGGGGAGCAGCGTGCGGTGGCATAACACTGCAGGGAGCAGTGCTTGCAGCTGCAGGAGGGGACGGCTACGAAGCCAGGTCGCTGATTGCAATGAGGCAAGAGTGCTAAGAAAGGCCTTTTTCCAAATCTCCAGACCCACAATGTTCAAACAGTGAGTAAGAAAAATAATCGCAAAAAGAATCGAGTTGTCTGGGCTGTGTAAACCACATTGCCAACAGACAAACTGGTGGTTGCAAATTTCTGCTTATGATTTCCAAAGTTAATAAGGTCCCGATCTCAACCACATGGCTACAGGGAAATGCAGAGCTGGAGCCCAGCTTTTTCCCTACAGCAAGGTTATGAAAAGTTATAAGGAGACTATGCTTGGACCTGCTTCTCACACCTCTGGTTCAAAGCTGCATTGGTGGAACCCTGGGATTAACTTGCCTGCTCAGCCTCTCAGTCAGAGTTAGTTGGTGTGTAAAGCTCGAGGACCAAGGAAGGGAAGAAAAAACTTTGAAAAAAAAAAGATTTAGAAACTGATTTTGTTCTATGTATTTTCTACAAGGTAGCACATGGATTTGACTTTTGACTTTTCTCCTCTGTGTTTCATTACTCTATGCCATCTGGACAATGTACTCACAGATACAATCAGTACTGGGAAATTCAGAGATGATTACCAATGTTATACCTCATAGAAATACAAAAAACAGACACTTTGCTAATCTAATTTATTGCAAATTGTATTGGGAATGTATTTTTAAAAATTATAATAAAACCACTGTGTTTATACTAGGCCTTAAAATAAATGACTTCCTTTAGTCTGGCTAGCAGATCACCCACTTGGAATTGTGTCAGAATTCCAAAGTAAACTACATATTTACAGTTTAAAAAAAAGCTCGCAGTGAACAAAAACTCGGCACAAATTTGAAAATAGCCATTTTAGGCAGTTAACTGGAAATGATTTATGTAATGGCTGTATCTTCAAATGCACAACATATCTAAACAAAAGTTTAAATATTTAACTATCTGAATGAAAATCCATGGATAAACAGTTACCTTTAAAAGACTTTCCAAATGGATGCTTATGCCATTTGCACAAGATTAGGGCTCATGGGATTGGGGTAATATACTAGCATGGATTGAGGATTGGTTAAAGGATAGAAAACAGAGAGTAGGAATAAACGGGTCATTTTCGGGATGGCAGGGTGTAACTAGTGGAGTGCTGCAAGGATCAGTGCTTGGGCCTCAGCTATTTACAATCTATATCAATGACTTACATGGGGTGACCGAGTGTAATATAGCCAAGTTTGCTGATGATACAAAGCTAGGTGGAAAATATAGTATGATGAGGACGCAAAGAGCCTGCAAAGGGATATAGACTGGTTCTTGCAAGGGGCTTAGGGTATGGTAAGGACATCTTGTTGCAATTATATAGGGCTTTGGTGAGACCACACCTGGAGTACTGTGTAAAGTTTTGGTCTCCTTACCTGAGGAAGGATATAATTGCCTTAGAGAGGGTGCAACAAAGGCTCACTAGATTGTTTCCTGGGGTTAGAGGGCTCTCCTATGAGAAGAGATTGAGCATTCAATATATATTCTCTGGAGTTTAGAAGAATGAAAGGTAATCTCATTGAAACGTATAAAATTCTTAGAGGGCCTGACAGGGTGGATGCTGAGAGGTTGTTTCCCCTGGCTGGGGAATCTAGAACTAGGGGTACATAGTCTCAGAATAAAACAGAAGGCCATTTAGGACTGAGATAAGGAGAAATCTCTGCCTCTGGTTAGTGAATCTTTGGAATTCTCTATCCCAGAGGGCTGTGGATGGTCAGTTGGTGAATATATTAAAGACTGAGGTCAATAGATTTTGGGGCACTAAAGGAATCAAGGGAGATGACGGGAAAGTAGAGTTGATATAGAGGTTCTGTCATGATTTTATGGATTGGCGGAGCAGGCTCAGTGGGCCATATGGCCTACACCTGCTCATGTTTCTTATGTTTTTCAAAAAAATATTATCTTTAAAGCTGTGCTTATACAGTTTGACACCACAGGACTTGCTTTTAGAGCAATGCAAACTATCAGCATTCAAAAGGGGAAAACTCAGCAACACATGCATGTCTGAACACCTAACTGGCATCATCGTCATAGACAGTCCCTCGGGGTCGAGGATGACTTGCTTCCACACTAAAAATGAGTTCTCAGGTGATGGATGAACTCATTTTAAACAGTAGAAGATGCCTGTGCATGAATTCTTTTAACGTGGGGTGGCCGTTGCACACCAGCCACCACACGGGCTTGACAGAGCGAGGTCTTGGTCCAGTGGCAAGGGGATCCAAGACAACTGGAGACCAGGCTCCGCGGCATATGCCAATATATACACGCAAACTCAAACATACCCCAACTGTCCTCCTTCCTTCCTCCTTCCCACAGGACCTCCCTCTACGTGTAATTCATAGTACGCAATGTGAGCCTCACTACCTCACAGCCTTGCCATTGGCCCGTGCTGTGCCTTCCCTTGGTCTTGTCCACGCTGCTCCATCTCTGGTCTCCGACCTCTCCATTCCTCCGTGTCTCGTCCATCCGTTCCTCTCCGCTTCCGACCTCCGGACCTTGCCGGTCCCGACCCTTGCTCCACGCAGCTTCCGACCAAGAGAAAGACGTTGAGACAGGGAGCCGTGCTCAAGGGGAGTTCAGTTTGGACGTCACAACACTTGTTAACACTGACTCACTGACCTATGCTCTCTTCAAGCTCAGAATCGGGGAACTTGCTTTTGTATCCTGGAGGTGCCCTCACACCCAACACATTATCCATCATTATCTTCATCATAGGCAGTCCCTCGGGATCGAGGAAGACTTGCTGCCACTCTTAAAATGAGTTCTTAGGTGACTGAGCAGTCCAATACGAGAACCACAGTCCCTGTCACAGGTGGGACAGACAGTTGTTGAGGGAAGGGGTGGGTGGGACAGGTTTGCCACACGCTCATCGCCCTCCCGGATGCACTTCCTCCACTTAGGGCGGTCTTTGGCCAGGGACTCCCAGGTGTCAGTGGGGATGTTGCACTTTATCAGGGAGGCTTTGAGGGTGCCCTTGTAATGTTTCCACTGCCCACCTTTGGCTCGTTTGCCGCGAAGGAGTTCCGAGTAGAGCGCTTGCTTTGGGAGTCTTGTGTCTGGCATGCGGACAATGTGGCCTGCCCAGCGGAGCTGATCAAGTGTGGTCAGTGCTTCGATGCTGGGGATGTTGGTTTGGCTTCATCTACCATGTTGAGGTATAGCCATGATCTAATTGAATAGTGGAGCAGGCTTGAGGGGCTGAATGCTTTACTCCTGTTCCCCTTTCCCGACATTGGCATTGCTGCAAAGCCAGAAAGCTTTGGCAATGATGCTACAGTCACAGTATAACTGACCTATAGACAGATTTCTGGTGCACTAACATGTCTTTAACTGCACCCTTTGCATCTCACAAACCGTGTTGGCTGATTCCTTTGGTTGTTTCTGGGACTGACAGTCATCATCTCAAGTGACCTTGGCTGAAGTTTAAAAAAAACACATGCATAACGAAACCCAGACATAGAGCACCACAGCACTATAGGAAAATGAACAATATTGAACATGTTTTCTACCAGATGTTCCCTTTCAGAAGTTGCCTCTCATCGCCAGCAAATTTGTTTAAAAACATACACAAGAATATAATTCAGTGGAGGATAACAGAGAGCTGATATTGAATTAGAAGGCAGTAAGCCAATTTGAGGATTCGCATGACATCATAAAACCAAGATTGAAACTCGACAGTTCATATTTACTGTCTGGACCTCAGGATTGGATTACTGGCTTCAATTCACTTACAGGTATCTGCCATCAGTCCTCTATCGCTAGCATATGCTCATGTGAGTGGTGCATTAGCTGCTCCATGATGGCGTATTACTCCGGGAGGCGAACATAGCTGGAGGTGCCGGCCGATGGGACTCCGGGGCCGGCGTTTAACCGGCCGATGGGACTCCGGGGCCGGCGTTTAACCGGCCGATGGGACTCCGGGGCCGGCGTTTAACCGGCCGATGGGACTCCGGGGCCGGCGTTTAACCGGACGAAGGAACTCCGGGGCCGGCGTTTAACCGGACGAAGGAACTCCGGGGCCGGCGTTTAACCGGCCGATGGGACTCCGGGGCCGGCGTTTAACCGGCCGATGGGACTCCGGGGCCGGCGTTTAACCGGACGAAGGAACTCCGGGGCCGGCGTTTAACCGGACGAAGGAACTCCGGGGCCGGCGTTTAACCGGCCGATGGGACTCCGGGGCCGGCGTTTAACCGGCCGAAGGGACTCCGGGGCCGGCGTTTAACCGGCCGATGGGACTCCGGGGCCGGCGTTTAACCGGCCGATGGGACTCCGGGGCCGGCGTTTAACCGGCCGAAGGGACTCCGGGGCCGGCGTTTAACCGGCTGATGGGACTCCGGGGCCGGTGATTAACCGGACAAAGGAACCCCGGGGCCGGCGATTAACCGGCCGAAGGGACTCCGGGGCCGGCGATTAACTGGCCAAAGGGACTCCGGGACCGGCCCAGGACAACACAGGAAACTACCCGAAACTACTGCTGAATACACCCAGCTTGCACTCGGGCCCCCGGCGGCTTCCAGGCCTCTCCCCGGTGGTGTCCAGGCATTTGGGCCCCCTTCGGGGACGACTAGGCCTCTACTTCCCCGCAGTGCTCTGGGTGTGTCCTAGCCAGGGCTTTGTGCAGCTGTAGGGGGCTGGCAGCACCCATGGAGCAGTGCCAAGGGAGTAACCTACTACTGACTTACATCTTAAACTTTTAATCAACTTGAGAAACTTTTTAAACAATTTGGGAAAACTTTTAAACTTTTAAACAACCTGGAGGAATTTTTTTCAATAACCTCTGGAGAAACTTTTAAATAACTTTGGAAAACTTTTTTTTTTAAACTTTGGAAGAAACTTAAAACATCCCTCAGAACTCCAGCGGACAAGTGACCTTCCTAATGCTTGCCCCCAACCAAGCCTCGGGCCACCTACCATTAAGGTTGATACTCGGCACTGAGCTTGCGGCCAACATCTCGCCGTAGGCAATTGGGCTCTTACTACAGTGCCTGGTCTACAGTCGTCTTGGACCCTCTTGCCACTTGACCAAGACCTCGCTCAGCTAAGCCCGTGTGGTTGTCGGTGTGCAATGACCACCCCTTGTTAAAAGAATTCACGCACAGGTATCTTCCACTTCGTTAACATGAAGTTCGGGACCTGGAATGTCAGGACCCTCATGGACAACTCCAACGGCGACAGGCCGGAACGCCGCACCGCCATAGACGCTTTGACATCGAAATCGCCGCCTTAAGCGAGACCCGGCGGGCAGGGAAAGGCCAGCTCAAGGAACAAGGTGGAGGTTACACCTTTTTCTGAAAAGGAAAACCAGAGGAAGAACGCCGCCTTCACGGAGTCAGCTTCATCGTCAAAAATGATGCTCAAAGACTCCCCCTGCGGGGCTAACGAATGCCTCATGACTCTTTGACTCACCCTATCCTGGAACCAATGAGCCACAGTTATCAGTGCGCATCAACGCTCGATGCAATGGATGAGACCAAAGAGGGTTTTTATTCTAACCTCGAAACATCCCAGTCCCGCAACCCCGCGGACGACAATCTAATCCTCCTAGGTGACTTCAACGCCAGGGTCGGCAAAGACACAGCCCTCTGGGGAGGCGTGACTGGCAGAGAGTGGGTAGGGAAAGCCAACTCCTGAGGCACTCTACTCCTGACAAAATGCCTAGAACATGAACTCCTCATCACCAACACCCTGTTCTGCCAGAGGGACAAATACAGGGCATTGTAGCAACACCCTCGCTCCAAACACTGACACCTGCTCGACTATGTCATCGTCCGAGCCAGGGATCGCAAGGATGTGCGCATCACCTGCGCCATGACAGGAGCTGGTGACTGCTGGATGGACCACCGCCTAATCCAATCCATCATCGACGTTAACATAGTCCCAAAGCGGAGGGGACAGCAGAAGCAGTGCCACAAAAAAGTCAATGCCGGGGCACTTAAATACCTAGCTAAGAGAGCCCTATACATCTAGCGCCTCACAGCTAATCTGGCGTGCCTTGATAACCCTGAGATGCTGAATGCCCACAGCGCTTGGTCAGCCCTCCAGGTCTCCATAACCAGTGCCTGTAAAGAGACACTTGGTCACTCAACCAGAAAACACCAGGACTGGTTTGAAGAGAATGATCAGGAGGTCTAAGAACTAATAGATTGCAAGCGCAGAGCATTTCAGAGCCTCAAGCAACAACCCAACTCGGGAGCAGCAAAGCAACATTACAGGTGGCTCAGTGCTGAGATCCAACGAAAAACCCAGGACCTAAAGAACATGTGATGGATGGGGAAAGCACAGGAGATACAACAACTGGCCGACAGCCACAATATGCGAGGATTCTTCATCGCAGTCAAGGCCACCAAGGCCCCACCCCGCTGCTGGCCAAGAACAGGGAAACACTCATCAAGGACACCGAGGCTGTCAGGGCCCGCTGGAAAGACCACTTCGAAGATCTCTTCAATCGAGACTCTGCCTTTGACTCGAGTGTTCTCGACTCCATCCCGCAGCATGCGACCAGCCAACACCTCAGTGAAACCCCAACACTGCACGAGGTAGGAAAAGCCACAAGACAGCTCAAGAACAACAAGGCTACGGGAGTGGATGGAATCCCCGCTGAGGCGCTAAAGTATGGCGGAGAGGCGCTGTTGGTGTGGATACACAACCACATCTCTCTCAGCTGGAGGGAGGAGAGCATGCCGGGAGATCGCAGAGATGCAGTGATCGTGACCATATTTAAAAAAGGGGACAAGTCCAACTGTGGCAATTACAGTCATTGGGAAAGCTGTCGTCAGAGTCCTCCTCAACCGTCTGCTCCCTGTGGCCGAGGAGCTCCAACTGGATTTTGTCCCCGACGGGGCAAAACGGACATGATCTTTGCAGTGCGACAGCTACAGGATAAATGCAGGGAGCAGCGCCAGCCCTTATACATGGCCTTTTTCAACCTTATAAAGGCCGACACTGTCAACCGCGAGGGTCTATGGAAAGTCCTCCTCCGTTTTGGATGCCCTCAAAAGTTTGTCAATATCCTCCGCCTGCTCCACGACGACATGCAGGCCGTGATCCTTACCAACGGATCCATTACAGACCCAATCCACGTCCGGACCAGGGTCAAACAGGGCTGCGTCATTGCTCCAACCTACTTCTCAATCTTCCTCACTGCCATGCTCCACTAGACAGTCAACAAGCTCCCCGCCAGAGAGGAACTAAACTACAGAATCAGTGGGAAGCTGTTTAACCTTCGCCATCTCCAGGCCAGGTCCAAGACCACTCCAACCTCTGTCGTTGAGCTACAGTACGCGGACGACGCCTGCGTCTGCGCTCGTTCTGAGGCTGAACTCCAGGATATAGTCGATGTATTTACTGAGGTATACGAAAGCATGGGCCTTACGCTAAACATCCGTAAGACAAAGGTCCTCCACCAGCCTGTCCTCGCCGCACAGCACTGCCCTCCAGAAATCAAGATCCACGACACGGCCCTGGACACCGTGGACCATTTCCCATACCTAGGGAGCCTCTTACCAACAAAAGCAAACATTGATGTGGAGATTCAACATCGCCTCCAGTGCGCCAGTGCAGCCTTCAGCCACCTGAGGAAAAGCGTGTTCGAAGATAAGGCCCTCAAATCTATCACCAAGCTCATGGTCTACAGGGCTGTAGTAATACCCGCCCTCCTGTATGGGTCTGAGGCGTGGACGATGTACAGAAGGCACCTCAAGTTTCTGGAGATATATCACCAACGATGTCTCCGCAAGATCCTGCAAATCCCCCGGGAGGACAGGCGCACCAACATCAGTGTCCTCGACCAGGCCGACATCGCCAGCATCGAAGCACTGACCACACTCCATCAGCTTCGCTGCGCAGGCCACATAGTTCACATGCCAGACACGAGACTCCCTAAGCAAGTGCTCTATGCGGAGCTCCTTCACGGCAAACGAGCCAAAGGTGGGCAGCAGAAACGTTACAAGGACACCCTCAAAGCCTCCCTGGTAAAGTGCGACATCCCCACGGCCAAAGACCGATGATGATGATGATGATTATTTATAATGTATATCAGTGGGGGGATTTTAAAATAGCTTTTCTTGAGTTGTTATGGTGGTGTGAGAGTGTTCAGTGATATTTAACTTTGAAGATAATACCACTGAGATGATGGCATAAGATCTGGAGATATTTGGTTCATTGGATTAGGATGCAGGAATATTACTCGGCCATTTTTCTTTCCACAATGGATTGAGGGAAAATTTACTGCCTGTTGTATAATTATTCACAGGCATTAACAATTCTTCATACAAGAAAATAAATGCTTCATGTTTTTACATAGGATTACATAGGATATAAGATTTAAAAAAGGAGCAGACAAAATGCAGGCAACTATAGACCAGTTAGCCTAAAATCTGTGGTTAGGAAAATGTTGGAGTCCATTATTAAAGAAGCAGTAGCAGGACATTTGGAAAAGCAAAATTCGGTCAGTCAGAGTCAGCATGGATTTATGAAAGGGAAGTCATGTTTGACAAATTTGCTGGAGTTGTTTGAGGATGTAACGAACAGGGCAGATAAAGGGGAACCAGTGGATGTAGTGTATTTGGACTTCCAGAAGACATTTGACAAGGTGCCACATAAAAGGTTACTGCACAAGATAAAAATTCACGGGGTTGGGGGTAATATATTAGCATGGATAGAGAATTGGCTAACTAACAGAGAACAGAGAGTCGGGATAAATGATTCATTCTCTGGTTGGCAACCAGTAACTAGTGGGGTGCCGCAGGGATCAGTGCTGGGACCCCAACTATTTACAATCTATATTAACGACTTGGAAGAAGGGACTGAGTGTAACGTAGCCAAGTTTGCTGACGATTCAAAGAAGGGAGGAAAAGCAATGTGTGAGGAGGACACAACAAATCTGCAAAAGGACATAGACAGGCTAAGTGAGTGGGTGAAAATTTGGCAGATGGAGTATAATGTTGGAAAGTGTGAGGTCATGCACTTTGGTACAAAAAAATCAAAGAGCAAGTTATTATTTAAATGGAGAAAGATTGCAAAGTGCTGCAGTACAGCGGGATCTGGGGGTTCTTGTGCATGAAACACAAAAGGTTAGTATGCAGGTACAGCAAGTGATCAGGAAAGCCAATGGTATCTTGGCGTTTATTACAAAGGGGATGGAGTATAAAAGCAGGGAAGTCTTGCTACAGCTATACAGGGTATTTGTGAGGCCACACCTGGAATACTGCGTGCAGTTTTGGCTTCCATATTTACAAAAGGATATACTTGCTTTGGAGGCAGTTCAGAGAAGGTTCACTAGGTTGATTCCGGGGATGAGGGGGTTGACTTATGAGGAAAGGTTGAATAGGTTGAGCCTCTACTCATTGGAATTCAGAAGAATGAGAGGTGATCTTATCGAAACGTATAAGATTATGAGGGGGCTTGACAAGGTGGATGCAGAGAGGATGTTTCCACTGATGGGGGAGACTAGAACTAGAGGGCAAGATCTTAGAATAAGGGGCTGCCCATTTAAAACAGAGATGAGGAGAAATTTCTTCTCTCAGAGGGTTCTAAATCTGTGGAATTGGCTGCGTCAGAGAGCTGTGGAAATTGGGACATTGAATACATTTAAGATAGAAATAGACAGTTTCTTAAAAGATAAGGGGTTATGGGGAGCGGGCAAGGAAGTGGAGCTGAGTCTATGATCAGATCAGCCATGATCTTATTGAATGGCGGAGCAGGCTCGAGGGGCCGTATGGCCTACTCCTGCTCCTATTCCTTATGTTCTTATGTAAGCAGGCCATTCGGCCCAATCAGTCCATACTGGTGTTTATGCTCCACTTTTAAATAATACACATGGTGAAGAGGTGCATTGTTTTCATCTATGCTTCACTGTGTAATAAAATACTGTTGTAAATTACAACTTACTTTTGGATAAAAATATGTTAGGCTATAAAAGGTTACAGCATAAATCTAGTACCCAAGGGCTGAAATTTAGTCTCCTGACATAGCTCTTCCTCCTGTGAAATGATATTAATTGAAGATTAAACCTGTTACATAACTCTCCCTACTCATGCATTCATGCATATAGTACATTAATTAGCTTCTCACTAATTAGTTAATTAGACCAATGATGGTAAGCTACCCAGTACAATGCTCCCAATAGGCAGGCTTTCCAGTGAAGTTTATATTTGAATTCTCTCTGACACACTTGTGCTTTAACCTATGTATTATGTGCACACGAGACTCCCAAAGCAAGTGCTCTACTCGGAACTCCTTCACGGTAAACGAGCCAAAGGTGGGCAGAGGAAATGTTACAAGGACACCCTCAAAGCGTCCCTGATAAAATGCAACATCCCCACTGACACCTGGGAGACCCTGGCCAAAGACCACCCTAAGTGGAGGAAGTGCACCTGGGAGGGCGCTGAGCACCTCGAGTCTCGTCGCTGAGAGCATGCAGAAATCAAGCGCAGGCAGCGGAAAGAGCGTGCGGCAAACCAGTCCCACCCACCCCTTTCCCTCAACGACTATCTGTCCCACCTGTGACAGGGACTGTGGTTCTCGTATTGGACTGTTCAGCCACCTAAGGACTCATTTTAAGAGTGGAAGCAAGTCTTCCTCGATTCCGAGGGACTGCCTATGATGATGATGATATGTGCACAAAAAGTAAGCTACATGGTGCTGTTCCGCAAAGCTAACAGGTTGAGATTTCGAAATTTCAGTACTGTCAATGAAAGTTAACTTTTAAACAAAAGCCGATTGTAATTTGTATTGGCTTCTGGTACATATTACACCAGGTGCTGATTTCTCTACGATCTCCCAGAGCACTCATGCACCAAGATGACATCATTACAAGGAAGATGTGAAAATTGTCAGGTTGCTTGCATACTAATGCTGTTATTTTAAGGATCAGTGCTTCCCACAGCAGGATCTGCCCTACAGCAGTATTCCTCCTTGACAGTAGATGGAGTCACATAAATACATTATAAACAGGATTGCAGTTAATGGAGAACCTTGTACATTTTTTCAAAAAGTTAATTCAATCATGTCCCCAAATCTAATTTTTCAAGCAGTTTTAAATCCTGAAGATGAACCTTACAGAAGCAAAAGCTGCCCCGATGGTGGGTCTATGGACCTTGTTATCTACACTGAGAGATACTGAGGGAAAAGGCCAAGGTTCATTTCCCCAGTCGGTGCTGAGTTAGCTGATTTCAACCAGAGGAGCTGCAATTAACCTCAGCACTCGGGAGGGTCCCTGTTGCTGTTACTACGTACTAATTCTGACTGCAAAATGTTTGTGTGGAGATCAGGTGAGAACATGGCCCTGTGATGTCCACCAGGGTCAAATAGTCTGCTGGCATTTATTATCTGAACTCACCTTTGAAGAATGGTCACTTGGGCAAGGTACGGGAAGTCTAACAACCTCTGTGGAATCAACCCCAACAAGAGTCATCAAAAAGGAAGAAAATATGGAGAAAAAAACACAATACACCAAAAATCTTGTTTTACTCAGACATGGAAGTTCGAAATATTAGTTTACCTTCGTAAACTCACTTTAACAGCTGATATTTAACTTTCTCAAGTGTTTGCGTAAACTGAGATTATATAATTTTTAGTTACTTTTCTCCATTTTTAAGTATTTATTTGTTATTCTGAACTAAGGGCAGATATGCTTCACCGACTGTAATACCATTCTACCACTAACCTCCAGGAGGTAGGCAAGATAACTGTGCTGACCCATTCGCTGATTTTCACCGACCCCCTCAAGATACTGGTTACTACTCTGTGACCTACTCTGGCCTTCGCCAAGATTGGGAGTTCACCAGTTAGGAAATGATATCCAGGAAGTAAGCGCAAGTGCTCACTGACAGAGGCAGGGTCTTGCGAATGTTCATGTCCAGTTAGGAGCCAGCCTGTCATTTTATTCTGTAGGCAAGTGAGATTTTTGGCATTCAAAGCAGATAGATTCCTTTTCATCGTAAACACCTAGAGACAGAATTCTTGTCAATTAATCTGTTTTTTGAAGCCTGGAACAGTTATTTAAGAGGAAGTAATTTTTTGAACAAATCCCTCTCCTAGAAGTGGTGTTGTTGAGCTGCCACAAGTTAAGGGGACAAGAGGTTATGGGGAGTGAGCGGGGAAGTGGAGCTGAGTCCATGATCAGATCAGCCATGATCGTATTAAATGGCGGAACAGGCTCGAGGGGCCGTATGGCCTACTCCTGCTCCTATTTCTTATGCTCTGATGTTCTTATAACACATCAATGTTCAGTGCCACAACAGAGGGTTGATTTTCCCCTGCCACTCAGCTTCAAATCACCGCTGTAGTGAGGCTATGAGTGGATGGTGGATGAGGAAAAATAACAAGAAGGGTTGTCCCTGTACTATGTCAAACGGCTCCTTCAGACCAATTCCAAATAGACATCCCTTTCCCATGATCATGTAACGTCGTTTAGAGGAGAAAAATATTCCTCCTCCTGCCTCCTTTCAAATACATTTGTACAAATCTCTTTTACATTTCCTTATGTCATAACGAAGTCTTTGACTCAGAACATGTAGGCATAAGAACATAAGAACGCGAGTATGGCCTTCATTGCGAGAGGGATGGAGTACAAAAGCAGGGAGGTCCTGCTGCAACTGTACAGGGTATTGGTGAGGCCGCACCTGGAGTACTGCGTGCAGTTTTGGTCACCTTACTTAAGGAAGGATATACTAGCCTGGGAGTGGGTACAGAGACGATTCACTAGGCTGATTCCGGAGATGAGGGGGTTACCTTATGATGATAGATTGAATAGACTGGGTCTTTACTCGTTGGAGTTCAGAAGGATGAGGGGTGATCTTATAGAAACATTTAAAATAATGAAAGGGATAGACAAGATAGAGGCAGAGAGTTTGTTTCCACTGATTGGGGAGACTAGAACTTAAGGGGGCACAGCCTCAAAATACGGGGGAGCCAATTTCAAACCGAGTTGAGAAGGAATTTCTTCTCCCAGAGGGTTGTGAATCTGTGGAATTCTCTGCCCAAGGAAGCAGTTGAGGTTAGCTCATTGAATGTATTCAAATCACAGTTAGATAGATTTTTAACCAATAAGGAAATTAAGGGTTACGGGGAGCGGGCGGGTAAGTGGAGCTGAGTCCACGGCCAGATCAGCCATGATCTTTTTGAATGGCGGAGCAGGCTCGAGGGGCTAGATGGCCTACTCCTGTTCCTAATTCTTATGTTCTTATGTTTTTATGTAACCCATTCAGCCCATCGACTGTGTTCCGCCAATCACGTTGATCAATGCTGATCTGTATCTTAATTACATTCACGAGCCTTTACTCTAAAGCCCTTAATACCCACACCTAACAAAAATCCAGCAATCTCAATTTTGAAATTTTCAATTGACCTCGCCATAACAGCTTTTGGCAGGAGAGTTTTCCAGTTAGTTAATAATCTATTGAGTGGAGGCATGGCAGGTTACCTGAGTCCCATGGAATGCACATCTTGTGCCATGTGGGAACTCCAGGGTGCTTCCTGTGACCTGTGCAGGAAGTGTCGTCAGCTGGAGGAGCTCAAGCTTCAGGTTTCGGAGCTTGAGCAGCAGTTGGCATCACTGCGGTGCATCCGTGAGGCTGAGAGCTATGTGGATGGCACATTTCAGGAGGTGGTCACCCCGCAGCATAAGAGTGTGCAGGCAGAGAGGAAATGCTTGACTTTCAGACAGACAAGGAGGACCCGCAGGTAGTGCAGGAGTCCCCTGAGTGTATCTCGCACTCGAACCAGTGAATACTGGTGAGGGCGATGGTTCCTCTGGGGAGTACAGAGAGAGCCAAGTCCATGGCACCACAGGTGGATCAGCTGTACAGTGGGGGAAAGAGCAAGATCAGGAAAGCAATAGTGGTAGGGGATTCGATAGTAAGGGGAACAGACTAACCTTTCTGTGGCCACAGACGTGACTCCAGGATGGTATGTTGCCTCCCTGGTGCCAGGGTCAAGGATATGACTGAGCGGCTGCAAAACATTCTGAGGGGGGGAGGGTGAACAGCCAGAGGTCGTGGTGCATATCGGCACCAGCGACATAGGTAGAAAGAGGGATGAGGTCCTGCAGGCAGATTTTAGGAGCTCGAAAAGCAGGCGTTCAAAGGTAGTAATCTCTGGATTAGTTCCGGTGCCACGAGCTAGTGAGTATAGAAATAGATGTTGGAGGCCTATAAAGGCTGCGAGAGGCAGCGGGAGTTCGTGGTCAGTGAGGCGAGAGTTCGGGGACGTCGGAGGCCTATAAAGGCCGTGAGAGGCAGCGGGAGTTCGTGGTCGGTGAGGCGAGAGTCCGGGGACGTCGGAGGCCTATAGGGGACGTCAGAGGCCTATAAAGGCCGTGAGAGGCAGCGGGAGTTCGTAGTCGGTGAGGTGAGAGTCCGGGGACGTCGGAAGCCTATAAAGGCCCAGCCGGTGCAGCTGTAGGGAGAAGGCAAAAAAGTAGAAAGAAAGCGAAAGGTGACGTCACAGTCAAGGGGATAAGTTATTGGCTGGTGATTGGTAAGTAGTTTTTCTTTTTTTTTTCTTTCTTAGTAAGTAACCTTTAGCATGGTTGTTGCCAAATTAAGTTTATCTAAGGGTAGGAGAGCTTGGACACGTGTTATGCTCCTCCTGTACTATGTGGGAAGTCAGGGACGCTTCCGGTGTCCCTGACGACTACGTGTGCGGGAAGTGTATCCGCCTCCAGTTCCTGACAGACCGCATTGTGGCACTGGAGCTGCGGGTGGATTCACTCTGGAGCATCCACGATGCTGAGAATGACGTGAATAGCACGTTTAGCGAGTTGGTCTCAACGCAGATAAAGGGTCCACAGCCAGATAGTAAATGGGTGACCAACAGGAAGAGCAGTGCAAGGAAGGTAGTGCAGGGGTCCCCTGTGGTCATCCCCCTGGAAAACAGATACACTGCTTTAGGTACTGTTGAGGGAAATGACTCATCAGTGGAGGGCAGCAGCAGCTAAGTTCATGGCACCATGGGTGACTCTGCTGCACAGGAGGGCAGGAAAAAGAGTGGGAGAGCTATAGTGATAGGGGATTCGATGGTAAGGGGAATAGATAGGCATTTCTGCGGCCGCAACCGAGACTCCAGGATGCTATGTTGCCTCCCTGATGCAAGGGTCAAGGATGTCTCAGAGCGGGTGCAGGAAATTCTGAAAAGGGAGGGTGAACAGCCAGTTGTCGTGGTGCATATAGGTACCAACGATATCGGTAAAAAACAGGATGAGGTCCTACGAGACGAATTTAGGGAGCTAGGAGCTAAATTAAAAAGTAGGACCTCAAAAGTAGTAATCTCAGGATTGCTACCAGTGCCACGTGCTAGTCAGAGTAGGAATCACAGAATAGCTCGGATGAATACATGGCTTGAGGAGTGGTGCAGAAGGGAGGGATTCAAATTCCTGGGGCATTCGAACCAGTTCTGGGGGAGGTAGGACCAGTACAAACCGGACGGTCTGCACCTAGGCAGGACCGGAACTAATGTCCTAGGGAGAGTATTTTCAAGTGCTGTTGGGGAGGAGTTAAACTAATATGGCAGGGGAAAGGGAACCTATGCAGGGAGGTAGAGGGAAATAAAAGGGAGACAGAGGCAAAAGATAGAAAGGAGAATAGTAAAAGTGGAGGGCAGGGAATCCCAAGGCAAAAAACAAAAAGGGCCACATTACAGCAAAATTATAAAGGGGCAAGGTGTGTTAAAAAGACAAGCCTGAAGGCTCTGTGCCTCAATGCGAGGAGTATTCGGAATAAGGTGGATGAATTAACTGCGCAGATAGCAGTTAATGAATATAATGTAATTGGCATCACAGAGACATAGTTCCAGGGTGACCAAGGCTGGGGTATTCAACATTTAGGAAGGATAGACAGAGAGGAAAAGGAGGTGGGGTGCGTTGCTAGTTAAAGAGGAAATTAATGCAATAGTAAGGCAGGACATTGGCTTGGATGATGTGGAATCGGTGTGGGTGGAGCTACGGAATACCAGAGGGCAGAAAACGCTGGTGGGAGTTGTGTACAGACCACCAAACAGTAGTAGTGAGATTGGGGACAGCATCAAACAAGAAATAAGGGATGCATGCAATAAAGGTACAGCAGTTATCATGGGCGACTTTAATCTACATATAGATTGGACTAACCAAACTGGTAGCAATGTGGTAGAGGAGGATTTCCTGGAGTGTATTAGGGATGGTTTTCTTGATCAATATGTCGAGGAACCAACTCGAGAGCTGGCCATCCTAGACTGGGTGATGTGTAATGAGAAGGGACTAATTAGCAATCTTATTGTGCGAGGCCCCTTGGGGAAGAGTGACCATAATATGGTAGAATTCTTTATTAAGATGGAGAGTGACACAGTTAATTCAGAAACTAGGGTCCTAAACTTAAGGAAAGCTAACTTCGACGGCATGAGGTGTGAATTGGCTAGAATAGACTGGCAAATAATACTTAAAGGGTTGACGGTGGATAGGCAATGGCAAATATTTATAGATCACATGGATGAACTTCAACAGTTATACATCCCTGTCTGGAGCAAAAATAAAACAGGGAAGCTGGCTCAACCGTGGCTAACAAGGGAAATTAAGGATAGTGTTAGATCCAAGGAAGAGGCATGTAAATTGGCCAGAAAAAGCAGCAAACCTGAGGACTAGGAGAAATTTAGAATTCAGCAGAGGAGGACAAAGGGTTTAATTAGGAGGGGGAAAATAGAGTACGAGAAGAAGCTTGCCGGGAACATAAAAACTGACTGCAAAAGCTTCTATGCAAAGAGAATGTAAAGAGAAAAAGATTAGTGAAGACAAACGTAGGTCCTTTGCTCTCGGATTCAGATGAATTTATAATGAGGAACAAAGAAATGGCAGACCAATTGAATAAATACTTTGGTTCTGTCTTCACGAAGGAAGACACAAATGACCTTCCGGATGTACTAGGGGACCGAGGGTCTAGTGAGAAGGAGGAACTGAAGGATATCCTTATTAGGCGGGAAATTGTGTTGGGGAAATTGATGGGATTGAAGGCCGACAAATCCTCGGGGCCTGATTGTCTGCATCCCAGAGTACTTAAGGAGGTGGCCCTAGAAATAGTGGATGCATTGATGATCATTTTCCAACAGTCTATCGACTCTGCATCAGTTTCTATGGACTGGAGGGTACATAGTGTAACACCATTTTTTTAAAAAGGAGGGAGAGAGAAAACGGGAAATTATAGACCAGTTAGCCTGACATCAGTGGTGGAGAAAATGTTGGAATCAATTATTAAGGATGAAATAGCAGCGCATTTGGAAAGCAGTGACAGGATTGGTCCAAGTCAGCATGGATTTGTGAAAGGGAAATCATGCTTGACAAATCGTCTGGACAAGGGAGAACCAGTGGATGTGGTGTATTTCGACTTTCAAAAGGCTTTTGACAAGGTCCCACATAAGAGATTGGTGTGCAAAATCAAAGTGCATGGCATTGGGGGTAATGTACTGGTGTGGATAGAGAATTGGTTGGCAGACAGGAAGCAGAGAATCGGGATAAACGGGTCCTTTTCGGAATGGGAGGCCGTGACTAGTGGAGTGCAGCAGGGTTCAGTGCTGGGACCCCAGCTCTTTACAATATACATTAATGATTTGGATGAAGGAATTGAGTGTAATATCTCCAAGTTTGTAGATGACACTAAACTGGGTGGCAGTGTGAGTTGTGAGGAGGATGCTAAGAGGCTGCAGGGTGATTTGGACAGGATAGGTGAGTGGGCAAATGCATGGCAGATGCAGTATAATGTGGATAAATGTGAGGTTATCCACTTTGGTGGCAAAAACACGAAGGCAGAATATTATCTGAATGGTGGCAGATTAGGAAAAGGGGAGGTGCAACGAGACCTGGGTGTCATAGTTCATCAGTCATTGTAAGTTAGCATGCAGTGAAGAAGACAAATAGCATGTTGGCCTTCATAGCTTGGGGATTTGAGTATAGGAGCGGGGAGGTCTTACTGCAATTGTACAGAGCTTTGGTAAGGCCTCACCTGGACTATTGTGTTCAGTTTTGGTCTCCTAATCTGAGGAAGGACGTTCTTGCTATTGAGGGAGTGCAGCGAAGGTTCACCAGACTGATTCCAGGGATGGCTGGGTTGACATATGAGGAGAGACTGGATCAACTGGACCATGGTTCAGAACTTAAAGAAGGGTAACTTTGAAGGTATGAGGTGTGAATTGGCTAGGATAGATTGGCGAATGATACTTAAGGGGTTGACAGTGGATGGGCAATGGCAGACATTTAGAGACCGCATGGATGAACTACAACAATTGTACATCCCTGTCTGGCGTAAAAATAAAAAAGGGAAGGTGGCTCAACCGTGGCTATCAAGGGAAATCAGGGATAGTATTAAAGTCAAGGAAGTGGCATACAAATTGGCCAGAAATAGCAGTGAACCCGGGGACTGGGAGAAATTTAGAACTCAGCAGAGGAGGACAAAGGGTTTGATTAGGGCAGGGAAAATAGAGTATGAGAGGAAGCTTGCAGGGAACATTAAGACGGACTGCAAAAGCTTCTATAGATATGTAAAAAGAAAAAGGTTAGTAAAGACAAACGTAGGTCCCCTGCAGTCAGAATCAGGGGAAGTCATAACGGGGAACAAAGAAATGGCAGACCAATTGAACAAGTACTTTGGTGCGGTATTCATTAAGGAGGACACAAACAACCTTCTGGATCTAAAAGGGGTCAGAGGGTCTAGTAAGAAGGAGGAACTGAGGGAAATTGTGTTGGGGAAATTGATGGGATTGAAGGCTGATAAATCCCCAGAACCTGATGGTCTGCATCACAGAGTACTTAAGGAGGTGGCCTTGGAAATAGCGGATGCATTGACAGTCATTTTCCAACATTCCATAGACTCTGGATCAGTTCCTATGGAGTGGAGGGTAGCCAATGTAACCCCACTTTTAAAAAAAGGAGAGAGAGAGAAAACAATGAATTATAGACCGGTCAGCCTGACATCGGTAGTGGGTAAAATGATGGAATCAATTATTAAGGATGCCATAGAAGCGCATTTGGAAAGAGGTGACATGATAGGTCCAAGTCAGCATGGATTTGTGAAAGGGAAATCATGCTTGACAAATCTTCTGGAATTTTTTGAGGATGTTTCCAGTAGAGTGACAAGGAAGAACCAGTTGATGTGGTGTATTTGGACTTTCAGAAGGCTTTCGACAAGGTCCCACACAAGAGATTAATGTGCAAAGTTAAAGCACATGGGTTTGGGGTAGTGTGCTGACGTGGATTGAGAACTGGTTGGCAGACAGGAAACAAAGAGTAGGAGTAAATGGGTACTTTTCAGAATGGCAGGCAGTGACTAATGGGGTACTGCAAGGTTCTGTGCTGTGGCCCCAGCTGTTTACATTGAACATTAATGATTTAGACGAGGGGATTAAATGTAGTATTTCCAAATTTGCGGATGACACTAAGTTGGGTGGCAGTGTGAGCTGCAAGGAGGATGCTATGAGGCTGCAGAGTGACTTGGATAGGTTAGGTGAGTGGGCAAATGCATGGCTGATGAAGTATAATGTGGATAAATGTGAGGTTATCCACTTTGGTGGTAAAAACAGAGAGACAGACTATTATCTGAATGGTGGCAGATTAGGAAAATGGGAGGTGCAACGAGACCTGGGTGTCATGGTACATCAGTCATTGAAGGTTGACATGTAGGTTATTCAGGCGGTTAAGAAAGCAAATGGCATGTTGGCCTTCATAGCGAGGGGTTTTGAGTACAGGGGCAGGGAGGTGTTGCTACAGTTGTACAGAGCCTTGTTGAGGCCACACCTGGAGTATTGTGTACAGTTTTGGTCTCCAAACTTGAGGAAGGACATTCTTGCTATTGAGGGAGTGCAGCGAAGGTTCACCAGACTGATTTCCGGGATGGTGGGACTGACATAGCAAGAAAGACTGGATCAACTGGGATTGTATTCACTGGAGTTCAGAAGAATGAGAGGGGATCTCATAGAAACGTTTAAAATTCTGACGGGTTTAGACAGGTTAGATGCAAAAAGGATGTTCCCAATGTTGCGGAAGTCCAGAACCAGGGGTCACATTCTAAGGATAAGGGGTAAGCCATTTAGGACCGAGATGAGGAGAAACTTCTTCACCCAGAGAGTGGTGAATCTGTGCAATTCACTACCACAGAAAGTTGTTGAAGCCAATTCACTAAATATATTCAAAAAGGAGTTAGATGTAGTCCTTACTACTCGGGGGATCAAGGGAAATGGCGATAAAGCAGGAATGGGGTACTGAAGTTGCATATTCAGCCATGAACTCATTGAATGGCGGTGCAGGCTCGAAGGGTTGAATGGCCTACTCCTGCACCTATTTTCTATGTTTCTATGTTTCTATAGTCAAGTCTAACCATGTCCCTTACAGGGCAATAATGAAGGGAAGGGAGGCACACATGCACTCTTTATGGTAGTCCCAATCTGGAGGGGGAACTAGTCCCTTATTTCCCCTTCCCTAAGATGAACAGCAGTACCCCAACTGAGTGAGTCAATTCACCAAAGATCAGAGATTATATCTGGGATATTTGTGACCTTTGAAGCTCACTACCAATCCATGTAGTACATTTAACACTGGACCATGTGGGAGCTCAACATATCATACGATGGAGCAACCAGTAACTTCTGAAAGATGAAATAATGATCAAAGTAATTGGGATTAAGATCAGAAATCTCCTCTGTATCCTCTCTAGTGCGATCACATCTTTCCTGTAGTACAGTCCACTAACATTCACTGTCTGGGCCCATAGATGAGGAATTGTCACATCAGTGGGCATCAAGTACCTGTGGAACTGTACAAGACCCAGCAGGAGCCATTGACTTCAGAAGGGTGTAAGGGGAGAAAGTTAGAGGAGAAACAAATGGCATAGATGGAGGTACGATTCCTGTACTCCTGTGTTACCAAAAGAGAAAAACAGAATTGTAGCAAGGTAATCAGCAGTTACCTCAATGGGAGAGCCTGAAAGTAGTGTGTAAATAAACTAACTGATGTGTCCTCTAAGTAGAAGCTATTGCGACTTTTGTTATGTTACTAGAGACAAGCTTCATCGCCTCGAGGCCAGATCCAAGACTGTCCGTCGAACTCGAGCTACAGTTCGCGGACGACCCTTGGGTCTGCGCACATTCAGAGGCTGAACTCCAAGTCATAGTCAACATCTTCACCGAGGCGTACGAAAGCATGGGCCTTACACTAAACATCCGTAAGACAAAGGTGCTCCACCAGCCTGATCCCACCACACAGCACTGCCCCCCAGTCATCAAGATCCACGACGTGGCCCTGGACAACGTGGACCACTTTCCATACCTTGGGAGCCTATTATCAGCAAGGGCAGACATCGACGACAAGGTTCAACACCGCCTCCAGCGCGCCAGCGCAGCCTTTGGCCGCCTGAGGAAGAGAGTGTTCGAAGATCAAGCCCTCAAATCTGGCACCAAGCTTATGGTCTACACGGCTGTAGTGATACCCGCCCTCCTGTATGGCTCAGAGATGTGGACCATGTATTTTAGACACCTCAAATCGCTGGAGAAGTACCACCAGCACTGACTCCGCAAGATCCTGCAAATCCCCTGGGAAGATAGACGCACTAATATTCGTGTCCTCGATCAGGACAACATCCCCAGCATCGAAGCATTGACCACATTCAACCAGCTCCGCTGGGTGGGCCACATTGTTCGCATGTCTGACACAAGACTTCCAAAGCAAGTGCTCTACTCAGAACTCCGACATGGCAAACGAGCCCCAGGTGGGCAGAGGAAACGTTTCAAGGACAGCCTCAAAACCCCCTTGATAAAGTGCAACATCCCCACTGACACCTGGGAGCCCTTGGCCCAAGACTGTCCAAAGTGGAGGAAGTGCATCCGGGAGGGCACTGAGCACCTCGAGTCTCATCGCCGAGAGCTTGCAGAAACCAAGCGCAGGCAGCGAAAGGAGCGTGTGGCAAACCAGACTCCCCACCCACCCTTTCCCTCAACAACTATCTGTCCCACCTGTGACAGAGACTGTAATCCCCGTATTGGACTGTTCAGTCACCTAAGAACTCACTTTTAGAGTGGAAACAAGTCTTCCTCGATTTTGAGGGACTGCCTATAGACACATAGAAACATAGAAAATAGGTGCAGGAATAGGCCATTTGGCCCTTCGAGCCTGCACCACCATTCAATAAGATCATGGCTGATCATTCCCTCAGTACCCCTTTCCTGCTTTCTCTCCATACCTCTTGATCCCCTTAGCCGTAAGGGCCATATCTAACTCCCTCTTGAATATATCCAATGAACTGGCATCAACAAATCTCTGCGGCATCTCTCAGAGTGAAGAAGTTTCTCCTCATCTCAGTCCTAAATGGCATACCCCTTATCCTAAGACTGTGTCGCCTGGTTCTGGACTTCCCCAACATCGGGAACATTCTACCCGCATCTAACCTGTCCCGTCCTGTCAAAATCTTATATGTTTCTATAAGATCCCCTCTCATCCTTCTAAACTTCAACATATAAAGGCCCAGTTGATCCAGTCTCTCCTCATATGTCAGTCCAGCCACCCCGGGAATCAGTCTGGTGAACCTTCGCTGCATTCCCTCAATAGCAAGCACGTCCTTCCTCGGAATAGGAGACCAAAACTAAACACAATATTCCAGGTGAGGCCTCACCAATGCCCTGTACAAGTACAGTAAGACCTGCCTGCTCCTATACTTAAATCTCCTAGCTATGAAGGCCAACATACCATTTGCCTTCTTCATCGCTTGCTGTACCTGTATGCCAACTTTCAATGACTGATGAACCATGACACCCAGGTCTTGTTGCACCTCCCCTTTTCCTAATCTGCCGCCATTCAGATAATATTCTGTCTTCGCATTTTTGCCCCCAAAGTGGATAACCTCACATTTATCCACATTATACTGCATCTGCCATGCATTTGCCCACTTACCTAACCTGTCCAAGTCACCATGCAGCCTCTTAGTGTCCCCCTCACAGCTCACACTGCCACCCAGTTTAGTGTCATCTGCAAACTTGGAGATATTACACTCAATTTCATAGAAACATAGAAAATAGGTGCAGAAGTAGGCCATTCGGCCCTTCTAGCCTGCACCGCCATTCAATGAGTTCATGGCTGAACATGCAACTTCAGTACCCCATTCCTGCTTTCTCGCCATACCCCTTGATTCCCCCTAGTAGTAAGGACTTCATCTAACTCCTTTTTGAATGTATTTAGTGAATTGGCCTCAACAACTTTCTGTGGTAGAGAATTCCATAGGTTCACCACTCTCTGGGTGAAGAAGTTTCTCCTCATCTCGGTCCTAAATGGCTTACCCCTTATCCTTAGACTGTGACCCCTGGTTCTGGACTTCCCCAACATTGGGAACATTCTTCCTGCATCTAACCTGTCTAAACCCATCAGAATTTTAAACGTTTCTATGAGGTCCCCTCTCTTTCTTCTGAACTCCAGTGAATACAAGCCCAGTTGATCCAGTCTTTCTTGATAGGTCAGTCCCGCCATCCCGGGAATCAGTCTGGTTCCTTCATCTAAATCATTAATGTATATTGTAAAGAGCTGTGTTCCCAGCACTGAGCCCTGCGGCACTCCACTTGTCACTGCCTGCCATTCTGAAAAGGACCCGTTGATCCTGACTCTCTGCTTCCTGTCTGCCAAACAGTTCTCTATCCACATCAGTATATTACTCCCAATATCATGAGCTTTGATTTTGCACACCAATCTCTTGTGTGAGACCTTGTCAAAAGCCTTTTGAAAGTCCAAATACATCACACCCACTGATTCTCCCTTATCCACTCTACTAGTTACATCCTCAAAAAATTCCAGAAGGTTTGTCAAGCATGATTTCCCCTTCATAAATCCATGCTGACTTGGACCGATCCTGTCACTGCTTTCTAAATGCGCTGCTATTTCATCCTTAATAATTGATTCCAACATTTTCCCCACTACTGATGTCAGGCTAACCGGTTTATAATTAACCGCTTTCTCTCTCCCTCCCTTTTGAAAAAGTGGTGTTACATTAGCTACCCTCCAGTCCATAGGAACTGATCCAGAGTCGATAGACTGTTGGAAAATGATCACCAATGCATCCACTATTTCTAGGGCCACTTTCTTAAGTTCTCTGGGATGCAGACTGTCAGGCCCCGGGGATTTATAGGCCTTCAATCCCATCAATTTCCCTAACACAATTTCACGCCTAATAAAGATATCCTTCAGTTCCTCCTTCTCACTAGACCCTTGGTCCCCTAGTACACCTGGAAGGTTATTTGTGTCTTCCTTCGTGAAGATAGAACCAAAGTATTTGTTCAATTGGTCTGCCATTTCTTTGTTCCCCATTATAAATTCACCTGAATCTGACTGCAAGGGACCTATATTTGTCTTCACTAACCTTTTTCTCTTCACATATCTATAGAAGCTTTTGCAGTCATTTTTTATATTCCCAGCAAGCTTCTTCTCATACTCTATTTTCCCCCTCTTAATTAAACCCTTTGTCCTCCTCTGCTGAATTGTAAATTTCTCCCAGTCCTCAGGTTTGCTGCTTTTTCTGGCCAATTTGTATGCCTCTTCCTTGGATTTAACACTATCCTTAATTTCCCTTGTTAGCCATGGTTGAGCCACCTTCCCTGTTTTATTTTTACTCCAGATAGGGATGTACAATTGCTGAAGTTCATCCATGTGATCTTTAAATGTTTGCCATTGCCTATCCACCGTCAACCCTTTAAGTATCATTTGCCAGTCTATTCTAGGCAATTCACGCCTCAAACCATCGAAGTTACCTTTCCTTAAGTTCAGGACCCTAGTTTCTGAATTAACTGTGTCACTCTCCATCTTAATAATGAATTCTACCATGTTATGGTCACTCTTCCCCAAGGGGCCTCGCACAACAAGATTGCTAGTTAGTCCTTTCTCATTACACATCACCCAGTCTAGGATGACCAGCTCCCTAGTTGGTTCCTCGACATATTGGTCTAGAAAACCATCCCTAATACACTCCAGGAAATCCTCCTCCACCGCATTGCTACCAGTTTGGTTAGCCCAATCAATATGTAGATTAAAGTCACCCATGATAACTTCTGTACCTTTATTGCATGCATCCCTAATTTCTTGTTTGATTCTGTCCCAAACCTCACTACTACTGTTTGATGGTCTGTACACAACTCCCACTAGCATTTTCTGCCCCTTGGTATTCCGTAGCTCTACCCATACAGATTCCACATCATCCAAGCTAATGTCCTTTCTTACTATTGCATTAATTTCTTCTTTAACCAGCAATGCCACCCCGCCTCCTTTTCCTTTCTGTCTATCCTTCCTAAATGTTGAATACCCCTGGATGTTGAATTCCCAGCCTTGGTCACCCTGGAGCCATGTCTCCGTGATGTCAATTACATCATACCCGTTAACTGCTATCTGCGTGGTTAATTCGTCCACCTTATTCCAAATACTCCTTGCATTGAGGCACAGAGCCTTCAGGCTTATCTTTCTAACACACTTTGCCCCTTTAGAATTTTGGTGTAATGTGGCCTTTTTTTGTTTTTTGCCTTAGGTTTCTCTGCCCTCCACTTTTACGTTTCTTCTTTCTATCTTTTGCTTCTTCCTCCATTCTACTTCCCTCTTTCTCCCTGCATAAGTTCCCATCCCCCTGCCATATTAGTTTAACTCCTCCCCAACAACATTAGCAAACACTCCCCCTACACATTGGTTCCGGTCCTGCCCAGGTGCAGACCGTCCGGTTTGTACTGGTCCCATCTCCCCCAGAACCGGTTCTACTAGAGATTAATAATGGCTTATTCGGAAGGCAAACTACAAAAGTAATGCAAGGTCACTTAGATTATATTTTAGACAAGCATGTGCTGGAGTTCAAAGGAACAAAGACAGAAAATGCATATTTACCGTCTTCGGAGCAAACAGGGAACATGTGGATCAGACTCACTCTTAGAAAGCGGAGTGGCCTGCATGTAAACCTAACTGGAACTTGTGACATTTCAAATCCTGAGCATTTTCCAGACTTGTAGGTGGCTGGTTCTTTTAAACAGCCTGACTTTTATTTCTATGTGTAGTGCATCGATTAATTGCACTTTGTATCTAATACTCACACAATCTGATAGAGGACTCCAGAGACAGGAGGAAGGAAAATACTGTAAATTGACTGTCAGTATAAAATGATTTAAATTTTACACTGATGCTAAACTGATACATCTGGAGTCAGGGCTCAACACGGCGAAGTAGAATTAGAATTATTGAGACAGTTGGACCGCCTTGATACTGTGCCTTTTTATTATGTGAAACTACCTGACTTTAATTTAAATATTTAGGCCTCAATTTTCCCCAGTGGTTTGCGTCGTTTTTTTTTGAGCAGGTTGCTCTTTTTGGACTAAGTTGAAAACCCCCAGTTTCCCCGATCAATTTGCTCCAGCGTAACTCAGTTAGTTGCGTTTTTTTTAGGTCCGTTTTTTTTTCAGCCAAAGGGGGCGTAACCTGCCACCTGCGCCAATTCTGGCCATTTAGGGAAGTTTGGCCAGCTGAGAGTTACTCCAGTTCTGATTAGGCCAGCGTACGTGGCCTCTCCAGAAAAACCTTCCCTAGAAGTAAGGAAATCGGCGCAGGTAAGGAAATCGGCGCAGGTAAGGAAATCGGCGCAGCAGATGCCGGGCACCCTAAAAGAATTGAAAAACACAAAGCAGCAACTGAGAGAGAGAGAGAGAGAAAGAGAGAGAGAGGGCGACCGGGAGAATGGGGACCGAGAATGGGACCGGACCGGCGGGGTTGGAGGTAAGTTGCTGCCAGGTGTTCTTCAATTCTTTTAGTGTGTTGGACGCTGGCTTGTATGCTTCACTTTGCAACCTCAGCTCACATTGTGTCCCTGGTTACCACGGCAGCCCAATCTTTTTGGCGCAGATCAAGGCTCCGCCCCCAAAACTAAAGGTTGGGTTACGCCACGCCAAAATGAAGAAATCCAACGGGGGGAACTTAGAATTTTTTTGTTGGTGTACTTAGGCCCCAAAGAATGGGGCGTAACTTTTCAAGTACGCCCCAAAAAATGCTTTGGGCAAAATTGAGCCCTAAGTAGAGAGCAGAGATTCTTTCTTCCCCACTCTCTGAACATTTACGTCTCTAACTTTTGGGAGACAGCTCTGTGCATGTATGTAACCAGAATTGCACAAAGCTCGCTCCTAAACAGGATACTTAAAGACCCAGCCACATCGGAGCCAAGCAATGTAAACAGTACTCTGCCTCGATGGAACCCGAACTGCAGCTCCAGTCTCAGTGTAAATGCATCCTAAAAACAGACCAGAGATCAGAAGTGAAGGACACTTGTAGAAACCATTCATGGCAGCCCGTGATGGTGGTGATTGTTTGAACAATACATTTGAACTGTTCTGAACTTCATGTCTTGACTATTTATTCACAACATTGATGATAAGGATCATATAGACTTAACATGTAGTAGCTCTAAGGCTCTTGTTATGATTATATTTTGTCAAGCATTGCTAAACACAAAAAGGTCTACCTCATTCCCATTACTCAGTGTCAAAACAAACCCAGCCGCAATTGGGGCCAGATCGCAAAAGTGAATCCATTAATATTCAGATTTTCTGACTATCTTTGATATTACAGACAATGCTAGAAAAGAACCATGCTGTTACATTACACAGAGGAAGGAGTCTATGAAATGTTAAAAAAACTGCACAACTGTAAAGATCAATAAGCACCAGATATAAAATCTAGGCATGCTGGCAAGCCAAGCAAAATCCTGTCGAGTAGTTGCATATGAATCACACACAGCTCTATAGGTCAGCAGCAGCATACTGCGCCAGTGCAGCCTTCGGCCACCTGAGGAAAAGAGTGTTTGAAGACCAGGCCAACAAAACTGCCACCAAGCTCATCGTCTACAGGGCTGTAGTAATACCCGCCCTCCTCTATGGCTCAGAAACATGGACTATGTACAGTAGACATCTCAAGTTGCTGGAGAAATACCACCAACGTTGTCTCCGCAAGATCCTGCAAATCCCCTGGGAGGACAGGCGCACCAACATCAGTGTCCTCATTCAGGCCAACATCCCCAGCATTAAAGCACCTCTGTACAGTGCGTGTCAGTGTTTTCAACACCTCAATGCTGTAGAACTCTGACAGAACAACTGTCAAAAAAAATTGGCCATGGTCCCTTTAAGGAAACTGGCTGATGACATGTCATCAAATGATGTCATCATACTCATTTCTTGTTAATTGGCCGGGAACCTCTCAGGACGGGCTTGACAAGCCCCATCAACGTAAAATCAGATCAACAGAGCTGCATGGAAGCGGGAGAGGGGTCGGGATCGGGATCGCTGTCTGCCACTTAGTCCGCCTCAGTATGTAATATTGCGGCCAGGTTGTTTAAAGTAGTGCAGAAGATGGCTAAAGCATTTGACTTCTCTTGTTTTGAATGAGAAACTGTGAGAAAACATGATGTATTATAATCTCACGAAATCTGTTGGGTTTGATGTCTGTTTTATTTTACTTCTCAATAAAGTTGATTCAGTTTGTAACCCAAGAGATAGTCTGCCAGAATTTTGTATGTCACACTATCAAATGTGCAAGGCATCTTGTATTATGTTCAATGAACTTATCAACATAAAAGGTTTGTTGTGCACCCTGGACACACTAGCCCAGATTACTTTGTGGATGAGGTCTTGTTTCAGTTCATTGGAAGGATTACCAGTGGAAGTGAGCCTTTACACTGAGAATGAGAACACGGATCTGGTGAGAATTCAAATTGTAACAAGTCTATTATATAAAACTGCTTGTTTTCAGTTCTGGAGCCTGCAGTCTCTGGGGATGTATGGCAACAGACAAGTATGACCTCCGAGACTACAGCTCTTATTTGTGGCAATATTATGGAAGTTTTGTCTTTGTTGCAATAGGCACTTGCTGGAGTCGACCTGCCTACTACCGTTATCAGAGTGAGAGGAAGATCGAAAAGAGAGTTAGCGCGGTGACGCAGCCTTGCTTGACCCCGGTCTGGACGTGGGTTGGGTCTGTGGTGGATCCGTTGGTCAGGATCACGGCCTGCATGTCGTCATGGAGCAGGCGGAGGATGGCGACAAACTTTTGGGGGCAGCCGAAACGGAGGAGGACGCTCCATGGTCCCTCGCGGTTAGCAGTATCAAAGGCCGTTGTGAGGTTAAAGAAGGCCATGTACAAGGGTTGGTGCTGTTCCCTGCATTTCTCTTGTAGTTGTCTCGCAGTGAAGATCATGTCCGTTGTACCCCTTAGTGGATGCAATCCGCATTGTGACTCTGGGAGGAGCTCTTCAGCCACAGGGAGAAGATGGGTGAGGAGAATTCTAATGGCCGACAGCAGGGAAATTCCTCTGTAGTTTCCGCAGTCGCGACTTGTCCCCTTTTTTGAAGGTGGTCATAATTACGGCACCCCGCTGGAGTGGAACTAAACTATAGAACCAATGGGAACCTGTTAAACTTTCGTCGCCTCCAGGCTAGATCCAAGATCGTCCCATCCTCTGTCGTCGAGCTACAGTACGCGGACGACGCTTGCGTCTGCGCACACTCAGAGGTTGAACTCCAAGCTATCGTCAACACCTTTACCGAGGCATACGAAAGCTTGGGCCTTACACCAATTATCCGTAAGACAAAGATCCTCCACCAACCTGACCCCGCCACACAGCACTGCCCCCTGGTTATCAAAATCCATGGTGTGGCCCTGGACAACGTGGACCATTTTCCACACCTCGGGAGCCTACTATCAGCAAGGGCAGACATCGACGACAAGGTTCAACACCGTCTCCAGTGTGCCAGCGCAGCCTTTGGTCGCCTGAGGAAGAGAATGTTTGAAGATCAGGACCGCAATACTGGAACCAAGCTTATGGTCTACAAGGCAGCATTGTTACCCGCCCTCCTATATGGCTCAGAGACATGGACCATATACAGTAGACACCTCAAAGCACTGCCCCCGCAAGATCCTGCAAATCAACTGGGAGTATAGACGCACCAACGTCAGTGTTCTTGATCAGGCCAACACCCCCAGCATTGAAGCACTGACCACACTCGCTCAGCTCTGTTGGACGGGCCACATCGTCCGCATGCCTGACACGCATCCCAAAGCAAATGCTCGACTCGGATCTCCTACACGGCAAGCGAGCCCCAGGTGGACAGAGGAAACGTTTCAAGGACAGCTTCAAAGCCTCCTTGATAAAGTGCAACATCCCCACTGACACCTGGGAGTCCCTGGCCCAAGACTGCCCTAAGTGGAGGAAGAGCACCTGAGAGGGCGCTGAGCACCTCGAGTCTCAACGCCGAGAGCATGCAGAAACCAAGCGCAGGCAGCGGAAGGAGTGTGCGGCAAACCTGTCCCACCCACCCTTTCCTTCAACAACTGTCTGTCCCACCTGTGACATAGACTGCAATTCCTGTATTGGACTGTTCAGTCACCTGAGAACTCACTTTTAGTGTGGAAGCAAGTCTTCCTCAATTTCGAGGGACTGCCTGTGATGACGACCTTTATCACTCAGGACAAGAGCACATGCCAATCTTACTATGAGAGCGCCACGCTAGTGCAATGTGGGAGCCGACACCAGGCTGCTCAGAAACAAGCCCGAGAGTACAATCCTTTTATACACTGAGGGTTGATTGAAGCATGGATTGGTTAACCACAGTGTATGGTTGAGGCAGAAGAGAGGGGAGGTGAAAGGGAGAGTAACTGTTCAGGAAGCAATGACGATATTGATCTGTTACATCTGCCATCAGCGGCAGGTCGGAGTCATAAGAGGAGCGGTGAGCGGTGGCCATGGGCAGCGTGGCGGCGTACCACGACAAGGCACAGCGCGAGCTGGTGCAGGAGGGCGACGGCAGCGAAGAGTGACATCATCAAGGTCCAGGTCGCTGATTGGAGCGTGGGCAGATATAGCAGCAGCGGCGAGGTCGGGACGAAGGAGCGGCGAGAGATTGTAGAGGGACGTGACCGGGGTCCAGGAGAGGCGAGAGTTCGGGGCCAGAAGAGGCGAGGGCCCCAGGGGGCAGCACGGGCCCAGCCCACACTGTGCGATATGTGTACGCACTAGGTCCGTGCAGCAGAGCAGGTCTCCAGTCGTCCTGGTTAACCCTTGCCACTGGACCAAGACCTCGCTCTGTCAAGCCCCGTGTGGTGGCTGGTGTACAACGGCCACCCCACGTTAAAAAAATCCACGCACAGGCATCTTCCACCCTTCAGGATGTAGTTCGGGATCTGGAATATTAGGTCCTTCATTGAAACACCTGTGAACTCATCCATTTTTTGGCGTGGAAGCAAGTCATCCTCGTTTCGAGGGACCACCTGTGATAATGATATCTGAGTAAACCCAAATATCATTTTATTTTCCTGTGAAGAAATTGGATTAAAATGTTATCAATTAAGAAGCAAAAAAAGTTTTAAATTAAGCAGAATACAATGCTTTTAATGTAAACCCCCCCCCCCCCCTCCCCACACACACACAATGTTTTTCAAGTGGAACATGCCCCAAGATCCTATTAACTTACATGTGCCAGTGGGTGTTAGGGAGGGAGCAGCACTTGGAAGGAATGCAAATGGTTCTAAATTTGCTGCCGGCAGCCCTTTTCTCTACTTTGTGCAGAAGTAGCTATTTCTAGCAGTTCACTGACCCTCCATTAAACAACAGCTTAGTATCTCCAGTTAGACTGGAGTAGTCGCACTTCATACTAATGATAATATGCGCAAATTACCATAGACATCAAGTATGTCCCAGTGGCATATCATTGCTGGAGTACTGCTTCAAATGGAACTTTTTGGCATCATTAACAAGGCATCACAATGTTGGAGAGTGAAACTGTTTCAAACAATGGCCACCGGGTGGAGTCTCTGCACATCTATTTGCAACTCATTTTAAATTGGGATGAAACAAAGTTGATGTTAAAGATATGCTAGATGGGCTCTCCTGATAGCTCAGTGGATTTAACCAGTAAGTAACTGAGTCAGACCAGGAAGGTTACAGATTCAATACCTGATGTGGGCTGATCCCAACATGCACAATAATTAGGATGCTAATGAATTTTCTCTTTCTTTCTGTTGTCCGCTCATTCAGTTTTGCTCTTCCCATGGAACCCAGTATTCTTTTTCTTCACACTCCAGTCTGCTCCATGATGTTACCATTTCTCGACCACATATGTGCTTTCAGTCAATTTTGTGCTCATTGCTGATATTTTTGCTGACATGTCCCACTCCAGTGACTTGAGCACAAAGAATCTAGGCTGACACTGCAGTGCTGTGCTGAGGGAGCGCTGCACTGTTGGAGGTGCCATCATTTGGATGCAACATTAATCCGAGGTCCCGTCTGCTCTCTCAGATGGACTCAGGTTAGATGCAGAAAGAATGTTCCCAATGTTGGGGAAGTCCAGAACCAGGGGGCACAGTCTAAGGATAAGGGGTAAGCCATTTAGGACCGAGATGAGGAGAAACTTCTTCACCCAGAGAGTGGTGAACCTGTGGAATTCTCTACCACAGAAAGTTGTTGAGGCCAATTCACTAAATATATTCAAAAAGGAGTTAGATGAAGTCCTTACTACTAGGGGGATCAAGGGGTATGGCGAGAAAGCAGGAATGGGGTACTGAAGTTGCATGTTCAGCCATGAACTCATTGAATGGCGGTGCAGGCTCGAAGGGCCGAATGGCCTACTCCTGCACCTATTTTCTATGTTTCTATGTTTCTATGTAAAAGATCCCAAGGCACTTTCTGGAAGAAGAGCAGGGGAGTTATCTCTGGTGTCTTGGCCAATATTTATCCCTCAATCAACATAACAAAAACAGATTATCTGGTCATTATCACATTGCTGTTTGTGGGAGTTTGCTGTGCGCAAATTGGCTGCTGCCTTTTCTACATTACAACAGTGGCTACACTTCAAAAAAAAGTACTTAATTGGCTGTAAAGTGCTTTGGGACGTCAGGTGGTCATGAAAAGTGCTACATAAATGCAAGTCTTTCTTTCTATTATAATGGTGATAGAGCGACAAGCATTGCTACTCCCATCATCATAGATTTTAAGCTTTCGTCTCTGAAGTCTGAGATGCAGCAAGATCAATACACTAAGCTGAGCTTCCAAGCCAGTTCTTTACTTACACAAATTACTTGGAAGAGTTACACACACAAACCTTTCTGACCTCAATGAAAAACTTCCAATTTCTGTATCTCAAAGAAATTAGACTGTCTTTTTGAATTTATAATTATGATATTACTTGTAATTTAGAAATATATTATTCAATTGAAACTATTATTTTAAATGTAATTAACAGACTTAGATGTTTGTTTCAAATTTTCATTTATAAACATACTCGTCCGAAAAGAGATGAGTTTTTTAACTTGTCTATAAATTTATCAAACCTATTATTTGGGTGTTTTGATGGAGCAATATGTTACTAGAATAAAGCATTGACTACTGCGTGGGTAGAGGTAGATATGTACCTGCACGATGAGTGCAGGATCTTATTCTGGTTCATAGAAGAGGTATAGAGTGAAGTTAAGTGCTTGGCTATCAATCAGGCCACTTGTACATGTCCTAGCAGCGGGATACAGTGCTACACTCATGTACCTAGAAGTAGGTTACCTGCCAGTCAGCCAGGCAGTGGTGTACAGTGCATAATTACCCGGAAAGAGAGGGAGGACAAGAACTTAAAACATGTTGCTGCAGTGGCAGGGAGAATTACAAAAGAAAATGATTGTAAAGCTTTGCAGAACCTGTAAAAATAATGAACAATCTATACCACCATATCATGACAAATGGTCTCAGAGTCTTTTACAAAAGGATGCATGTTAGAAATCAATAGGTCCTGCCATGGAGGAAAACATCTGTTTCCCCCCCCCAATGTTCTCTCCTCTCTTGAAGGTGTGATGTGTTGGGGTGCTACCCTGCGGACACAAGCAGTGCCGTGACCAATCGGCCATTCTGCAAATGTAAACCCAGACAGTATCAGTAGGTTATTTCACCAGATTCCACATTCCCCCAGCCTTCGAATGAAGATTTTTTCCTGCACTCAGTTTTAACCAGCTAAGTTCTAATCTTAGAACATAAGAACATAAGAAATAGGTGCTGGAGTAGGCCATTTGTCCCTTCGTAACTGCTCCACCATTCATCAAGATCATGGCTGATATTCTACCTCAATTCCACGTTCCCGCACTATCCACAGAAATCAAATTAGTCAGGGTAGCATTGAGGAAGAGTTCATAGAGTGCATAAGGTACGGGTTCCTTGAGCAGTATGTAACGGAACCAACCAGGAGGCGTCTGGTCTTGGATCTGGTCCTGTGTAATGAGACAGGATTAATAAACAATCTCCTAGTAAAGGATCCCCTCGGAATGAGTGATTATAGCATGGTTGAATTTCAAATTCAGATGGAGGGTGAGAAAGTTAGATCTCAAACCAGCGTACTAAGCTTAAATAAAGGAGATTATGAAGGTATGAGGGCAGAGTTGGCTAAAGTGGACTGGCAAAATAGATTAAAGTGTAGGATGGTTGATGAACAGTGGTGTACATTTAAGGAGCTATTTCACAACTCTCAAGAAAAATACATTCCAGTGAGGAGAAAAGGGTGTAAAAGGAAAGATAGCCATCCGTGGCTAACTAAAGAAATAAAGGACAGTATCCAAATAAAAACAAGGGCCTACAAAGTGGCCAAAACTAGTGGGAGACAGAAGATTGGGAAGCTTTTAAAAGCCAGCAAAGAATGACTAAAAAAATGATTAAGAAAGGGAAGATAGACTATGAAAGTAAACTAAATAGACTGTGAAATATAAAAACAGATAGCAAGAGTTTCTATAGGTATATAAAAAGGAAAAGAGTGGCTAAAGTAAATGTTGGTCCCTTAGAGGATGAGACCGGGGAATTAGTAATGGGGAACATGGAGATGGCAGAAACTCTGAACAAATATTTTGTATCAGTCTTTATGGTAGAGGACACAAACAATATCCCAACAGTGTTTAGTCAAGAGGCTACAGTGGGGGAGGAACTTAACACAATCACAATCACTAAGGAGGTGGTACTCAGTAAGACAATGGGACTAAAGGAAGATAAATCCCCTGGATCTGATGGCTTGCATCCTAGGGTCTTAAGAGAAGTAGCGGCAGGGATAGTGGATGCATTGCTTGTAATTTACCAACATTCCCTGGATTCTGGGGAGGTCCCAGCAGATTGGAAAACTGCAAATATAACGCCCCTATTTAAAAAAGGAGGCAGACAAAAAGCAAGAAATTATAGACCGGTTAGCCTAACATCTGTGGTTGGGAAAATGTTGGAGTCTATTATTAAAGAAGCAGAAGCAGGACATTTTGTCATGTATGCAAACTCTTTTTATATTCACTATGTAACTATGTATGATGTACCACCTGGGGGCGCTGCTGTTGGAGGCCCAGGAGTTTCCTACCCTGGTGTGCAGGGCATATAAAAGGCAGCGAGCCATGCTGCCCCTCACTTTGCAGTCGTATTAAATGGACTGAAGTCACACAGCTCTTACTCACAGTACAAGGCCTCGTGGAGTTATTCGATGGTAATTGCAGACATAAAACATTTGGAAAAGCATAAGTCAGTCAGGCAGAGTCAGCATGGATTTATGATAGGGAAGTTATGTTTGACAAATTTGTTGGAATTCTTTGAGGATGTAACGAACAGGGTGGATAAAGGGGGAACCAGTGGATGTGGTGTATTTGGACTTCCAGAAGGCATTTGACAAGGCGCCACATAAAAGGTTACTGCACAAGATAAAAGTTCAGGGGTTGGGGGTAATATATTAGCATGGATAGAGGATTGGCTAACCAACAGAAAACAGAGAGTCGGGATAAATGGTTCATTCTCTGGTTGGCAATCAGTAACCAGTGGGGTGCCACAGGGATCAGTGCTGGGACCCCAACTATTTACAATCTATATTAACCAACTTGGAAGAAGGGACTGAGTGTAACGTAGCCAAGTTTGCTGATGATACAAAGATGGGAGGAAAAGCAATGTGTGAGGAGGACACAAAAAATCTGTAAAAGGACATAGACAGGCTAAGTGAGTGGGCAAAAATTTGGCAAATGGAGTATAATGTTGGAAAGTGTGAGGTTATGCACTTTGGCAGAAAAAAAATCAAAGAACAAGTTATTATTTAAATGGAGAAAAATTGCAAAGTGCTGCAGTACAGCGGGACCTGGGGGTACTTGTGCATGAAACACAAAAGGTTAGTATGCAGGTACAGCAAGTGATCAGGAAGGCCAATGGAATCTTGGCCTTTATTGCAAAGGGGATGGAGTATAAAAGCAGGGCAGTCTTGCTACAGTTATACAGGGTATTGGTGAGGCCACACCTGGAATATTGCACGCAGTTTTGGTTTCCATATCTTCGAAAGGATATATTTGCTTTGGAGACAGTAGAGGGAAGGTTCACTAGGTTGATTCCGGAGATGAGGGGGTTGACTTATGAGGAAAGGTTGAGGAGGTTGGGCCTCTACTCATTGGAATTCAGAAGAATGAGAGGTGATCTTATCGAAACGTATAAGATTATGAGGGGGCTTGACAAGGTGGATGCAGAGAGGATGTTCCCACTGATAGGGGAGACTAGAACTAGAGGGCATGATCTTAGAATAAGGGGCCACCCATTTAAAACTGAGATGAGGAGGAATTTCTTCTCTGATTCTGCAGGACCAAGCGGTGCGCAGCAATGCACCCCCAGTGTTGTAGCGTCTTTGCCACAGCGACGGAGGTTGGTGCAGCAAAGGTCGGTTGCTGCACGACAGATAGGTGCGTACCAGGACATGGTGAGTCTGTCACATGCCAGCGTCAACATAGGTCGAGAGCTGCTCAAGGCCATGACTATGATAGCTGCAAACATCGCGGCTCTATCAGAGCAGCAGTCGGAGGATGTGTCGCGTATGATCACCGCGATGGAGCGAACCGCCGACTACGTCGAAGCAGCAATCAACGGGATCGGGACATGGCACGGAACCCCCCGTGCCGTAGAAGCCCGGTCGACAGCACCTGAGGGTGGGGTGTTGCCAGCAGCTTCCAGCCCTGAAGCCGTGCCTTCCACATCACGAGCTTCTCCTGAGGCCCCATTTATTGCGCCTGCAATGTCTGACTCCCAACGACAGCAACAGCACTCGGGGTGCGGTGCTGCACACCGGCCTGGTACCACCACGGGGAGGTGCAGGCTCAGAGACAGTGGGAAAGGGAAGGGCGGGAGTAAGAAAGGGGGGAATAGGCCCAAGGATGGTGTAGCATGCAATCGAGGTCGAGATCAAGGTCGTGGTCGAGGACATTAAAGGGTCTTTTCTTGTACTTGTTCATTTAATAATTCAAGTTTGATTTTTAAAAGTTTATTCAAATTGTCAAAGTTTTGTTAACGTTGATATTAAAGTTGTTAAGGTTTTGTTAAAGTTGTTAAAGTTGTTACAGTTGCTTTATCGTTAGAAGTTTTACAAAGTTTTAAAATTGTTATATATTTTTTACATTTTTACATAAACGTTTGAATTGAATTTAAGCACACTTGTACAGTGTCAAACTTTTGGGGTAACAGTCATCAGGGTCCCAAAAAGCAGCTCTCCACATTTAAGCAAAGCGTTCATTTATGAGCTGCTGGCGTATCAATTTTACAGTGGCGTACGCTCCACGTACTCTCCGCTGTTGTGTTGGGGGTCGTGGGAGTGGCCGGGGGGGGGGGGGGGGCGGTGCCATGGATTCATCGTGAAGCTCCTCCTCATCCTTCCCCCTCCTCATCTTCCTCTTCTTCCTCCTCCGTCTCCTGCAATCTCTCCTCAGGTGGTCCCGCAGTCCCCTGTGGCAATTCCTGTCCCCGCATGATGGCTAAATTATGCAACATGCAGCACACCTCTGTGAACTGGGCAACCTGCTGAGGGTGGTATTACAGCCTGCCTCCCGAGTGGTCCAAGCATCGAAAGCGCTGCTTCAGCACTCCAATTGTTTTTTCGATAATATTACATGTGGCTATATGGCTCTTATTATATCGCTGCTCGGCTTGTGTCTGAGGGTTCCGCAGGGGGGTCAAGAGCCAGATGGCGAGGCCGTACCCTTTGTCCCCCAGCATCCAGCATTTACCTTGTGGCTCAGACTTCAACAGGTCAGACACAGTGCTCTCACAGTGCAAGATGTGCGCATCATGGATGCTCCCTGGAAAGTTGACATTCACTGCCATTATGCGCTGTGTATGGTCACAGACGAGCTGCACGTTAAGGGACTGGAATCCCTTACGGTTTGGTACACCTCCACCTCCTGTAATGATGCTCGCAGGGCAATATGGGTACAGTCAACAGCACGCTGCACCTTGGGGAAGCCGACAACGCGTGTAAAACCCAAAGCCCTCTCACTCTGTGCCTCCCTGGTCATTGGGAAGTTTATAAATTCCCTCCGGCGTGCATACAGTGCTTCGGTTACCTGTCGAATGCACCGATGAGAAATACGGCATATGTCCCCAGCTGATGCCTGAAAAGAGCCGGATGCATAAAAGGAAAGTGCCGCAGTCACCTTCACCTCGACAGAGAGTGCAGTAATGTTGGTGGTACTGGGCTGCAGGTCTGCCTCAATGAGCTGGCAAATCTCATTGATCACCTCTTTTCGGAAATGCAGCCTTCTAACACGCTGTCGATCAGTCAGGTCAAAGTATGAACCCTTCTCCCTGAAAATCCTTTGCGGGTAAGACCTCCTCCTCCTCATCAGTCTGCGAACTCCTCCATTACCCTGATAACTCTGCTCAATAAACCTTCTCCCATCTGGATCCTGCATTAAATAGGTAGCCAGCAATACAGGCCGAGATAGTACAGGGCCCATTCTTTTTAAATCTCCAGAATATTTTTCAATTAAAAAAATATTAACTCAAATGCCTTTGATCTTAATAAGTTACTCAGTACCAATAAAAATACCTTTCCCACTGTAAATCGCACTGTAAAGTCACTGTTCATCTCAGAAATACTGAGGTGCTGCTTTTGCTGACTGTTCCCGGTTTCAAAATGGTGGCACCGAGCTCGACCGCCCATTCCCGGCCACTTAACATCGGGTAAAACCATCTTCTCCAGGACGGTATGCAGCTCCGGTGGTATGTTGGCGAAGGTGCTCAGAATAAGGGGCCGCCCATTTAAAACTGAGATGAGGAGAAATTTCTTCTCTCAGAGGGTTGTAAATCTGTGGAATTCGCCGCTTCAGACATTGAATAAATTTCAGTCGGAGATAAACAGTTTCTTAAAGGATAAGGGGAATAAGGGGTTATGGGGAGCGGGTGGGGAAATGGACCTGAGTCCATGATCGGATCAGCCATGATCGTATTAAATGGCGGAGCAGGCTCGAGGGGCCATATGGCCTACTCCTGTTCCTATTTCTTATGTTCTTATGTCAGCAACATGCCATGAAAATCGCACTTTTTGGGCGGTATGCGGGCATCCTGCATGGCGCTCGGCGGTGTGTCAATGATGATTATTCCGCCGAGCGGTATGTCAGCGGTATTTAGATGTTTTTTTCACTCAAAATGTTTGTTCGTCGAAAATATGTGTACCCCGTGTACTTCAGCATCTGCCTCCTTTCTCTGAGGATCGAAATTGCTTTGATCCACCATGGACCGATCTTCCTATGCCACGTGGTGGTTAGCAGGTTTTGCAGAGCTTGCAAGCTGTTTGGAGGTGCCCCATTGTTCCACAGCTCTTGCAAACATACCCTTTTGAGGCGGCATGAATAGGCTGAATGGAAGCCTCCACAACGCCAACAAGGTGTGAAGTGCCTTGCATTCATCCTTTGTTGCAGACTCTGAGTCATCTGGGTCATCTGAGGCCTGCTGGCAGTTGCAGTTTCTGCCCTGTACATTTCTGCTCGCAAACACAGTTCCAGTTAATTTACGAACATTGCTAGCACTTGTGTGCTGAGAGATTTGTTTGGTGTTATCAGTGGTGGACATAAACGCCTGTGCTATCGCAATGACCTTACTGAGGGTCGGTGTCTCTACAGTCAAAAGTTTTCGTAGGATGGTCTTGTGGCCAATGCCCAGTACAAAAAAGTCTCTGAGCATCTGCTCCAGGTAGCCATCAAACTCACATTGTCCTGCCAGTCGCCTTAGCTCGGCGACGTAGCTCACCACTTCCTGACCTTCAGATCGCTGGCACATGTAGAACCGATACCTCGCCATCAGCAAGCTCTCCCTCAGGTTAAGATGCTCCCGAACCACTGTACACAGCTCCTCATACGACTTATTTGTGGGTTTCACCGGAGCCAGAAGATTCTTCATGAGGTTGTAGGTCGGCGCCCCGCAGACCGTGAGGAGGACCGCTCTCCTTTTTGCAGCGCTTCCTTCTCCGTCCAGCTTGTTGGCTACAAAGTACTGGTCTAGCTGTTCGACATAGGCTTCCCAGTCCTCACCCTCCGAGAACTTCTCCGAGAAGTTTGCTGCATCTTTGTGTTGGATTCGTATACTCGTCGGCAGTTATTGTGTTCCTAACACAGATGAGACTGCACACAGGGAGGTTAAAATAACAGTGACCTAACTCTTTATTAAGACACTCCAGAGTGTGGAACAGGCCTTAGGGGCCGGCTTATATACAGTGCTCCCAAGGGATGCTGGGATTCCTTGGGACTTCAGGGGATGAGCTCCCTGGTGGCGGAACATGGGAGTGCATGCTTTACAGATACACAACACTAACCACCGCCCCTTGGCATTACCATCGCCGAATTCCCGACCATCAACATCTTGGGGGTCGCCATTGACCAGAAACATAACTGGACCAGCCACATAAATATTGTGGCTACAAGAGCGGGTCAGAGGCTGGATATTCTGCGGTGAGTGTCTTACCTCCAGACTCCCCAAAGCCTTTCCACCATCTACAAGGCACAAGTCAGGAGTGTGATGGAATACTCTCCACTTGCCTGGATGAGTGCAGCTCCAACAACACTGAAGAAGCTCGACACCATCCAGGACAAAGCATTCCACTTGATTGGCACCCCATCCACCAGCTTAAACATTCACTTCCTCCACCATTGGCGCACCATAGCTGCCGTGCGTACCATCTGTAAGGTGCATTTCAGCAACTCACCAAGGCTTCTTTGACAGCACTCCCAAAGCCGTGACCTCTACCACCTACAAGGACAAGGGCAGCAGGCGCATGGGAACACCACCACCTCCACGTTCCCCTCCAAATTGCACACCATCTTGACTTGGAAATATATTGCCGTTCCTGCATCGTCACTGGGTCAAAATCCTGGAACTCCCTCCCTAAATGCACTGTGGGAGTACCTTCACCGCACAGACAGCAATGGTTCAAGAAGGAATGGGCCTTCTTGTGACTGAGACCCTGCTTACTGTCACAGAGCCCTCTAGTGACTGAGATAAATGCTGGCCTTGCCAGTGATGCCCATATCCCAGGAAGGACTATAAAAGAAACATTCTGTCTCCCATCATGGCAATTAATTTCCTATTGTTTTCAATATTAATATTTTATTTGCCACATCCTTGCTCGCACTTTTTGCATCAGTTCAACATTTTTTTGCATTCATCTTATACCACGACTATGCTCCCTTGTGGGCATCTATGTTCTGTGCTTCTGCTTCACAGTATCATTCATGTCTTACCTCTATGCTCTTTTTAAAAACTTGTGCACCTTCTTCCCACTGCCAGGTTTGTCAAGCGGTTGAGATAAGGTTGAACCCCATCTCTCACATTGTGCATACTTTGCACTTTCTTTACATGCTATTGAAGGAGTAGACATTAAACCGAGCTTCCATCTGTCCTCTCCGGTGGGTGTAAATGATCCCATGGCATTATTTGAAGAACAGGAGAATCCCCCTAATGTCCTGGCCAACATTTATTCTTCAACCAACACCACTGAAACAGTTTAATTGGCCAGTTTCATGGCTGTTTGTGGGACCTTGCTGTGCCCAAATGGGCAGCAGCTTCCCTACATTACAACAGTGACTACACTTCCAATGTAATTAATTGATGCTTTGGGACATCCTGAGGTTGTGAAAGGCGCTATATAAATGCAAGCTCTTTCCTTTACAGAACTGTCTATTATTTGTGCTAAATAAAACATATTGATGCTGTTCAGTCATTTTCTCCAACAAATTCCTACAGCTATCATTTTCTATTTATACTGTTCCAGCTGTTTGAGAAGTTTTAAATGCATCATCATTGCGGCTGCATCATGATTGACAACAAGTTTTCATTGCCTCCAATGAAATTACATTTTCCTAAGCAGCATGTTTGAAAGCTGTGCGTTTTGCTTGATTTCATTACCGTTTTATTAACAGTGGCCTAAAATATCCTCTTCTCCCTTTTTTGTCAAAAGTGAAATGTCATCCTGACAGTTAATTTATTTTAAAAGTATTTCATTGGTAAAGAGTTTTTAAATTTACAATGCTTTTCACAGTAGATTTTGGCATGTCCCACTAACATTGAGGACTTGCTGTTGTGATATCTCAAGTTTATGTTGTTGTCGTAAATGCGATAAAAAAAGTGGAATAAAATTTGGTGTGAGCAGCAGTGAAAGTTCCAGGGGCACTTGGTGTCTATGACTTCAGGGTATGGGAAATGGATAATTAGCCTACTGATTTGATACTGACATTTTCTCATTCCTTTACCACTTAATGGGCTAGATTTTACACTTTTGTGCAGATCGCCCAAAAATGGGCATTATTTCTGGCGTGGACGGTAAAAAAGGGTTTTCAGATCGCCGGCTTATAGCCCATTCTCCAAGCCCCTAGTCTCCATTTTTTAAATTGGCTGTTACCGCGAGCGATATGAAATGGGCGGTAGCGTTAAATCTCTTTGACCTTCTACCGTAAAATGTCGGCGTCCTTAGCAACGGCATGGCAACGCTCGATTCCCGCGATTCAGGAAGTCAAGGGTCATCATGACATGCGCAGAAGAGGAGACAGAGAGAGAGGAAGCTGAGAGGCACTGAAAGCGTGTGTGGCTATGGTGTGTGCTTGTTTGGCTGTTGTGGGAGGTCAGAGGGAGATTCACCAGCAGCAAAAAGCCCACTAAGCACCAAGAACATAGTTGGCACTGAGTTTTTGTCCAACAAATAAGATATAACATGGAAGAGATGGAGGAGGCCCTGGAGCTGGTAGCCAGGAACACTGGTGGTAGAGGACTCCCACTGGTCCCAGAGCGCGGCACTGCATCCCAAGGTGCCACACCCCCATTGCCAATGACACATGAGAGCCAGGAGCAATATCTTGCTTCTGGCTCGGAGCACATTCCCACCTCGGGACCGTCCTCTCCCGTATCCGTCTAAGCAGCGGTTCGGACGTCATCCGCCCGCCCACACGCCCCCCCCCCCCCCCCAATGAAGCATCGCCTGAGGAGCTCCTCGGCCAGGTGGCTTGGAGTCAGGAGGGGAAGGGGTAGAGGTGGGGAGAAGAAATGATGGGGGGTGGAGGGGGGGGGAAGGATTGTTTTTTTACAGAAATACTTCGATTTCAGACAAATGTTCGGTTTAAATGTTTTTTATTTAACAAAACCTTTTTGCGCATTGGCTCAGATAGCTGCACTGTTACACGCTGGTGATTCCTTAATTACACTTAACTTCAATCAACTTAAACTTTAACTGTCACCAAAGTGATGCACACCATTGATGTCTGACCTGCACACCCAGCAGTGTGTCAGCCTTGTAAATATCACCAATGCTGACATATCAAGAAAGACTGGATCAACTGGGCTTGTATTCACTGGAGTTCAGAAGAATGAGAGGGGACCTCATAGAAACGTTTAAAATTCTGATGGGTTCAGACAGGTTAGATGCAGGAAGAATGTTCCCAATGTTGGGGAAGTCCAGAACCAGGGGTCACAGTCTAAGGATAAGGGGTAAGCCATTTGGGACCGAGATGAGGAGAAACTTCTTCACTCAGAGAGTGGTGAACCTGTGGAATTCTCTACCACAGAAAGTTGTTGAGGCCAATTCACTAAATATATTCAAAAAGGAGTTAGATGTAGTCCTTACTACTAGGGTGATCAAGGGGTATGGCGAGAAAGCAGGAATGGGGTACTGAAGTTGCCATGAACTCATTGAATGGCGGTGCAGGCTCGAAGGGCCGAATGGCCTACTCCTGCACCTATTTTCTATGTTTCTATGTTCTTTCAGGCAAAGAGCTCATTGAAGAGCTCCTGACCCAAGAGTCTTGCAGCTATCATGCCACCACGGGCTCTTTCATACAGTCTACAGGGGGGGCGGGGGCGTGGCTTCAGCGTCAGCCTGATTGTCTGGGCCGACGTCAGCATCCGCCTCCTCGTCCTCCTCTTCCTCTCTCTGGTGAGGTTGACTGTCAAACTCTTCAGGAAATTCTTGTCATTACCTTTCATAGAAACATAGGAAATAGATGCAGGAGCAGGCCATTCGGCTCGACTTAAGGTTGAGAAGTAGCAGCCCGATGATGTCATCGGCATCACGACATATTTTTAACTGCCCCACAGTGGGAGTCCCACGCTGTCTGTTGCCCAGCACATTAACACTTTTGATATAAATACAGTTGGGTACTTTCAACTCTATATTGTTACATAGGCATGTAGAAATTATGTAATAACATTTAATAAGTGGAACTAACCGGAAGGTGCTCCCAGCGTTATGGACGGCATGTTCTAAATCACATGTTGCACCATTTAAAGGCTGCTGTGCTTCAACCTCGGGGGAGTTCGGATGTACTCTGGAGCTCGTTGGATGAGATGTGAACATCTGATCAAACATCTTTATCATACTGTGAATGATTGGAATTTAATAGATGTCTTCATCGGGACATTCATTCTTTGTGACCAATCGGTGGAAAATAGATAGCTACTGCATCGGGGTCTGTCTTTTTCACCCTGTCTTGATGACCAATTACATGCTGCAGACTCGAGATGGCTGAAGGTACGCTCCACAGCATTATGTGCTCAATGTAAGATGTGCCAGACTGATGAGGAGGACCAGACGTTAAACCCCCCGCAAGTACAGGAAGAAGCAGTCTTACCTCGACTTGCCCGACACCACCTGCCTTCGGAGACTGCGCTTCCACAAAGAGGTTATCACTGAAGTATAAGGGGAGATCTGCAGCCTGCCAGCACCATCAGTACTGCACTGTCCGCCGAGGTCAAAGTCACCACGGCACTGTCGTTCTACGCCTCGGGTTCTTTTCAAGTCTCAACTGGCGACATTTGCGGACTTTCTCAGCATGCCACACATCGCTGCAGTACACAGGTCACTGAAGCCCTGTACACACGCAGGAGGGACTTGATCAGCTTCCCTATGACCAGGGAGGCACAGAGTGAGAGGGCTTTAGGATTCTACCGAATGGCTAACTTCCCCAAGGTGCAGGGAGCAATAGACTGTACGCACATCGTGATGCGGGCACCTTTTCAGGATGCAGAGGTTTTCAGGAACCGCAAGGGATTCCACTCCCTGGAAGTGCAACTCGCTGTCGACCACCAGTAAATTATTATGGCAGTGAATGCTAAATTTCCGGGCAGCATCCATGATGCGCACATCCTGCATGAGAACACTGTATCTGACTTGTTTAACAACCAGCCACAAGGTCAATGCTGGATGCTTGGTGACAAAGGATATGGCCTCCCCACCTGGCTGACAGGGTTGAAAGTACCCAACTGTATTTATATCAAAAGTGTTAATGTGCTGGGCAACAGACAGCGTGGGACTCCCACTGTGGGGCAGTTAAAAATATGTCGTGATGCCGATGACATCATCGGGCTGCTACTTCTCAACCTTAAGTCGAGCCGAATGGCCTGCTCCTGCACCTATTTCCTATGTTTCTATGAAAGGTAATGACAAACCTAGGGGTTCAAATATTCTGGGGCTAAAAATTCGGGTGTACCCTAACATTTGTGAGGCGCGAAACATTGCGCCAGGCGCAGAAGTCTTGCCTCTCGTGAGAAATTGGACACTGGGCTGCGTAACACTGCTGTGAGGGCGGGGCTCTTCTTTGAATTAAAGGGAAGGGCCCAAACTGCATACTCTGCATTAATGAAAGGGTCCTACCTGTCCAACAGGGAGCGGGGATGCCATGCAATCAGCCCAGCGCTCAAGCAGAGTGACGGGCTGACTGATTTCAGCATGCGCCCCGCGTTCAAAGCGGTAACAGGGCGCACAAGAAAAAAAACGACCATTTTTTTTCGAACAGCAGCTCACCTCCGCTTTAACTTTCACCCCACTAGCGCCTGGCCAGCTGGTACACGTCTCCTGAAACTGTCACTGTCATCACCCGCCGCTGCTTTAGGGGACGATGCCTAATTTAGGGTCCGGAGCACTAACGGGGCACTGCGCACGGTGATCACGTTAGTGTCGCTGGCGCAGCAGAGCGGGGTGCTACATGTTACCGCCGCCGCTAAACTCCCGCCGAATTTAGTGGGAGTTGTTAGCGATGTCGTGCCCGGTCGCAAAGTCGTTTGTGCCCTGTTACCGCCCTGCGGGTGGCTAACGGGGGAAGCAAATGACCCAAATTTCTCCCCCAATTACTTTAAACTGTGAGTAGAGAAAGAAAATAAGACTTGCATTTTATATCACACCTGACATGACCTCAGGTCATCCCAAAGTGCTTTACAGCCAATGAAGGTGGATAAAGCAACTAAAATGGCACTTTGAGTATAATAAATAGGGGCATAGAGTACAAGAGTAAAGAAATAATTATAAATTTATACAAAATATAGGTTAGGCCACAGTCAGAGTATGGTGTGCAGTTTTGGATGCCCTAATATAGAAAGGATATTCAAGCCCTAGGAAGCTTATAGTGTGGATTCAACAGAATGATAACAGGAATGGGAAACTATAGTTATGAGGAGAGACCTGAGACACTGGGACTATTTCCACTACATCAGAGAACATCAAGTGTAGATTGAACAGAAGTTTATTTTAAATGGAGTATTTTGATAGAGTAAATAGGGAAATACTATCTGGGGACTCAGTTACAAGGGCTCATTAATTTAAAACTATTAAGAGAGAAATTCCTTTACACAAGGGTTGCCAAGGCATGAAATGCTTTGTTCCATGGAATGGTTGAAGCAGAGACCATTGTATATTTTAAGGGAAATTTCAATAAATATTTGAAGCAGGGGAAGGTACCGGGGCTATGGGGAGACAGCGAGGCAGCAGCATTAGTTTTCAATTGCTCTAGTATAGCGCCAGAACAGACACGATGGGCTGAATGGCCTCTTCTTGTGTTGTAAACGTCTATGGTTCTAAGGCCCCGCACTAAATAGCAGTTGCCTGTCACCACACTTGCTCCTCACACTCAGGAAGAATTTAGACATTGCGCTAAGTTAGGAAGTAGGAGAAGCATAGTTGATAAGAGTCACCAAGGAGAAGTTAGCTATTAGCTAGCTATTAGAGGACCTCCATTCATAAATATCACACTTAAAACTTGAGCACTTTATTTTTCCTCTGTTGGTACAGTTTTTTGTTGGGAAGGGCCATGTTAAGAGGTTCAACTGATGGTAAGATTGTGTGAAATGGCAGTTAAGGTAGCCCTGATTTAGCATCCCAATGGCATACACTATACTATTTCTGGTTGAGGCATGAGCCTCATGATATTTACATTCTACTGCCATGCAAAGGTTTTTTTTTCCATGAGATCTTCACCCATGGCTGCAGAGAATGGTCCTGCCTCCCCAGCAGCCAGCCGCCATTCAGTTTATGTGAGCGTGGTGGCTCCAACCTGCGAGAGACCATCAGCGGCAGGTCGGGGCCATAAAAGGAGCGGCGAGCGGCAGCCCCTGTACCGCCTGGCGGCGTACCGCGGCAAGGTACAGCGCGAGCTGGTGCAGGAGGGCGACGGCAGTGAAGAGGTGCGTCATTAAGGTCCAGGTCGGTGATTGGAGCGTGGGCAGGTACAGCAGGAGCGGCGAGGTCGGGGCGAAGGAGCGGCGAGAGAGTTCGTAGAGGGACGTGATCGGGGCCCAGGAGAGGCGTGAGTTCGGGACTAGAAGAGGCGAGGGTCCAGGGGCGGCCTGGGCCCAGCCCACACTGCGATATGTGTGCGCACTAGGCCCGTGCAGCAGAGCTGGTCTCCAGTCGTCTTGGGTAATCCTCGCCACTGGACCAAGACCTAGCTCTGTCGAGCCCTTGTGGTGGCTGGTGTGCAGGCATCTTCCACCATTCAACATACAGTTTGGGACCTGGAATATTAGGTCCTTCATTGAAAGGCCTGTGAACTCATCCCTTTTTGGCATGGAAGCAAGTCATCCTCCTTTCGAGGTACTGCCTATGATGATGATTAAGTGAGCCTTAAAATAATGTGAGCATTGTAGACAGCACAACAATGTTGGCATCATGAGCCCTTCTTGGATAATGGGCGTTTACTTGCATTATAATTTTTTCTGTAGGTCAGTTACCACCTGAAGATTAATTGAATTGCAGTTCTCTCCGTACGGGCAATGGGATTGATGTGAAGAGGCTTGACAGCCACATAGACGCCATCCAACATGCCCATGACTCTTGGTTACTCTGTTATCCAGTGGCGGTTTTGTGTCCTGCATAGCTGAAGTCTCCTTTCCACAAGGCAAGTTATGAACATGCTTCCCCATGCACAGACAGCATTTACAAAGGTCTGAAGGCAGAGTTGGCTAAAGTGGACTGGGAAAATCGATTAAAGGGTAAGGCATAGAAACATAGAAACATAGAAAATAGGTGCAGGAGCAGGCCATTCAGCCCTTCGAGCCTGCACCACCATTCAATATGATCATGGGTGATCATGCAACTTCAGTACCCCACTCCTGCCTTCTTTCCATACCCCCTGATCCCTTTAAGCGTAAGGGCCACATCTAACTTACAATGAAATGGACTCAACAACTCTCTGTGGTAGATAATTCCACAGGTTCACAATTCTCTGGGTGAAAAAGTTTCTCCTCATCTCGGTCCTAGATGGCTTACCCCATATCCTTAGACTGTGACCCCTGGTTCTGGACTTCCCCAACATCGGGAACATTCTTCCTACATCTAACATGTCCAAGCTGGTAGATGAGCAGTGGTAAACTTTTAAGGAGATGTTTTGTAACTCTCAGCAAAGATATATTCTAGTGAGAAAGAAAGACTTTAAGAGAAGGATAAACCATCCGTGGCTAACTAAGCAAATAAAGGATGGTATCAAATTGAAAACAAGCGCATGCAATGTTGCAAAGAATAGTGGAAGGCCAGAGGATTGGGAATTTTTTTAGAAACCAGCAAAGGACGACTCAAAAAATAACAAAGACAGAGAAGATAGTTTATGAGAGTAAACTAGCAAGAAATATAAAAGGAGACAGTAAGAGCTTCTACAGGTATATAAAAAGGAAGAGAGTAGCTAAAGTAAACACTGGTCCCTTAGAGGATGAGACTGAGGAATTAATAATGGAGAACAGGGAAATGGCAGAGACTTTGAACAAATATTTTGGATCGGTCTTCACAGTAGACTACTAAAAGCATCCCAATAATTGATAATCAAGGGGCTATAGGGAGGGAGGAACTTAAAACAATCACTATCACTGGAGAACGGGTACTAGGCAAACTAATGGGACTAGAGGTGGACAAGTTCCCTGGACCTGATGGCCTGCATCCTAGGGTCTTAAAAGAAGTGGCTGCAGAGATAGTGGATGCATTGGTTGTAATCTACCAAAGTTCCCTGGATACTGGAGAGGTCCCAGCGGATTGGAAAACTGCGAATGTAATGCCCTTGTTTAAAAAAGGAGGCAGACAGAAAGCAGGAAACTATAGGTGCCGACAAATAATACCTCAGATATTGACACACCTGCATATGCTGTCCCCTCACAAACATGTCTTCCTCATCTAAATTGTAGTGTTATAGAGAACACCCAAAACAAATCTTATCCTCATCATTCTGTTTGCTGCAACTTCAATCACAGCAACAAGTAAAACTACTGGTGTAAAGTCTTGTGAAAACAACATGGTCTTTTGTAGAATAATACAGGGAGCAAAATACGATTAAAAATGAATGCTTGTTGAAAAAAGGAAGCCATTAATGCGAACCTTTGATATAGAAGCCTGTTTAAAAATCCAACTCCAGCAGGCTAGGCCAATGGATTAATTAAGTGCATATTTTATATGGCCAGGTGAGTGTTGGGAGTGTAGGAGTGAAGCATGTTCAGCAGAGCAGGTCTCCAGTCGTCTTGGTTAATCCTTGCCACTGGACCAAGACCTAGCTCTGTCAAGCCCGTGTGGTGGCTGGTGTGAAACGCCCACCACACGTTAAAAAAATCCACGCACAGGCATCTTCCACCCTTCAGGATGTAGTTCGAGATCTAGAATGTCAGGTCCCTCATTGAAACACCTGCGAACTCATTCCTTTTTTGTGTGGAAGCAAGTCATCCTCGATATGCGGGACTGCCTAATACTACTAATACTTACCTGAAGATCGTAAAATTTGTCTGACCATCAGTTAGCCTGCCTGTCAGGTTTTGTTACTGCCCAATCCGGCGCACTGTAAAATGCACTCACCTTCAGATGCCACACAGAGACTCGCAAACACTTTGCTCTCTACCTATTCTTCACTCCCTTCCTTGTTTTAGCCAGTTTTAGAAACGGGCTCTCTTCCTGATGAGATGAGATGTTCCACCTGAAACATTAACTTGTCTTTCTCTTTCAGATGATGACTAACTTACTTTCACTTCTATTTATAACGGGCCCGAAATTCATCGACATACCACCCACTACCGCCCGCTTACCGCCCAAAAACACAAGTTTCGTCAAAAAACAGGTACATACCGCCGAAATACCGCCCGGCGGAAGTTTCATGATTGACATAACGCTGGACGGTATGCACATCGCCCGCCCATGTAGAGCTGCCCACACACCGCCCAACAGTGCAAGTTTCATGACATACTGCCGACATACCACCGGAACTGCATACTGTCCTGGAGAAGATGCTTTTAAGTGGATCTTAAGTGGGCGGTATGTACACAGAGCTGACAGGTTTGTTTGATATTATACATATCTTTATAGTTCTCCACAGTTTGATATATTTTTTAATGGATTGTAGTATTTTCTAGTGTTAGGCAATAATATAAATGGTCTAATAAAGCCTTATTTACTCCTTTATTAATTAACTATAATAAAAATGTTATTAGTCTCTCTCACCCCCATTCTCTCACCCGCCCAGTCTCTCTCATCCCCCAGTCTCTCTCATCCCCCTAGTCTCTCTCCATCCACCCCCTCCCCAGTCTCTCTCTCACGCCCAGTCTCTCATCCCCCAGTTTCTCAACCCCCCAGTCTCTCTCTCCCTCCCCAGTCTCTCTCTCCCTCCCCAGTCTCTCTCTCGCCCCCATTCTCTTACCCACCCAGTCTCTCTCATCCCACAGTCTCTCACCCCGCCCCCCCCACCCCCAGTCTCTCTACCCCCCCAGTCTCTCTCCCCCCCGCAGCGATCTCCCACCCCCCCACACAGCGATCTCCCCACCCCCCCACCCCACAGCGATCTCAGGCCGGCAGTCTCTGGCCTCTCATCGGTGCCTCTCGTGGGGCGGAGCTTGACAGCCACATGTGCGTATGCACAGCTCGGGAGCCGAAGATTCCAGAATTGATAGGCCTCCTCCGCCGCCACTGCCCACTGCACTCCGCCACCGCTCGCTGCACTCTGCTCCCGCTACTGTTGAGCAAAGCGAGATGAAACTCCCGCCCACTCGGCCCCAGTGGTACCAGACGGTAAAAAATGACGCACCGCCCGGGGATCGCCGAACAACGGGCGGAACTTGTGTTTCGCCAAATTCGGGCCCAATATATTGGTTTCATCAACAGGAGGAAGAGACGCAGAGCTACAATCGGTACTCCAGCTTCTTGGCCTCTACTTCTGTCCTGACCAAATTGGAAGAAGTACTAATAGGATTTGCCACAGACTGGTTACTTCTGTCAGGGTTCATATAAGTAACTAACAATGCTGCACATGTTTCATCACACTACACTCAACCATGTGCTGATATACAGGCAGTCTCTCTTATACTTATTTGAGCATTTGTGCAAAGGGCTAGATCCCAAATAAGTCCACTTTGAAATTACTCAAATGAGTTGCGGCAGAGGAGCAGGAGATAGAACGACATATAAATTGATTTGTCTTTCAATTTCAGAGTCTGACAGTATTTATATAGCTGAGATCTCCAACTTTACAACATTGAGAATAAACTGAGACCCAAACTTGAAACGTTCACTCTGGTAATTAGGAAGTCAAGTCAACTTTTTCAGTTAATTTGGCTTCTGTTTGCCACTGTAAACAAACACAAAAAAAATTAGTCCATGTTCCACCCGACATGGTTTTCATGCTTTATAGGACCTGTACAAGCCGGATGCGTATCAACACCAGGACCAATATCTTCATGGGGGGTGGGGAGGTTGTTGGTGTTGTTGAGGAGGCTTTAAACTAGCTTGGCAGGGGATGGGGACCAGAGAGTAGATTCAGAAGGGAGAGAACCAAAGCTAGAAATGGAAGGCAGAAAATTAGCAAGTGAGTTTGGAAGGCAAAGGAAACAAAGGCTAGAAAATAGAAAACAAAGGGGTTTGGCAGTGCTTAATGGTATATACTTCAATGCAAGGAGTCGTGTGGGTAAGGTAAATGAGCTGAGGGCACACATAGAAACTTGGAAGTATTACTGAAATGTAGCTGAAAGGGCAGGAACGGCAGCTCAACTTTCCTGGTAACACGGGTTTCAAGTGAGATAAAGAGAGGGATAAGAATGGAGATGGTTGGTTAAATGAACAATATTGGTTAAAGAAACAATTACAGCTGTGAGGAGGGATGATATGTTTGAAGGTTCATCAAACGAGGCCTTATGAGTTGAACTGAAGAACAATAAAGGGGCAATCACATTTCTGAGATTGTACTATAGACCCCCAAACAATCAGAGGGAGATAGAAGAGCAAATATGTAGGCAAATTTCTGAGAAGTGCAAAAACAATAGGGCAGTAATAGTAGGGAATTACACCTACCCAAATATAGCTGGGATAGCATCAATGTAAAAGGTACAGAGGGCGCAGAATTCTTAAATGCATTCAGGAGAACATTTTTAGCCCAGAGGTAGCAAGCCCAACAAAAGAGGGGTGGTTCTGGGCAAATGGAAGCGGTATCAGTGGGAAAGCATTTTGATGGTAGTGATCATAATTCAGTTAAATTTAGTGTAATTATGGAAAAGGACAAAGATAACCCGGAGTAAAAGTTCTCAATTGGAGAAAGGCCAATTTTACTATGCTGACATGTAATTTAGCAAAGGTGGACTGGAAACAGCTACTTGAAGATAAATCAGTGTCGGCAGGAGGCATTCAAGGAGGGGATAGTGAAGGATCAGAGCAAATATGTTCCCACAAGAAAAAGAGTGGGACACCCACATCTACCGCCCGCTGGACGTCAAGGGTTATATGGGGTAGGATAAGGCCAAAAAGGGAAACTTATGTTAGATACCGAGGGCTCAATACTGCAGAATGCCGACAGGAATATAGAAAGTGTAGGGGTGAAATTAAAAAGGAAATTAGGAAAGCAAAGAGAGAGCATGAGCAAATATTGGCAAGTAAAATCAAGGAAAACCCAAAGGTATTTTAGAAATACATGAACAAGAGGATAACTAAAGAAAGAGTACGGCCTATTAGAGACCAAAAAAGTAACCTGTGTGTGGAGGCAGATGACGTGGATATGGTTCTTAATGAATACTTTGCTTTTGTCTTCACAAAAGAGAGGGGCAATGCAGACTTTGCAATGAGGGAGGAGGAGAGTGAAATATTAGACAAGATAAACATAGTGAGAGAGGAAGTATTAAGGGGCTTAGCAGCTTTGAAAGTGAATAAATCACAGGCCCGGACGAAATGTATCTCAGACTGTTAAGAGAAGCAAAAGAGGAAATAGCAGAGGCTCTGACGATCATTTTCCAGCCCTCTCTGGCTACAGGTGTGGTGCCGGAGGACTGGAGGACTGCTAACGTTGTACCTTTGTTTAAAAAGGGAGAAAGGAATAGACAAAGTAATTACAGGCCAGTCAGCCTAACCTTGGTGGTGGGCAAATTATTAAAAAAATTTTTGAGGGACAGTGTTAATCGTCATTTAGAAAGACACTGATTAATCAAGGACAGTCAGCATGGATTTGTTAAGGGAAGGTCGTGTCTGACTAACTTGATTGAATATTTTGAGGAGGTAACAAGGATGGTCGATGAGGGTAGTCTACTTTTGATGTAGTCTACATGGATTCGAGCAAGGCTTTTGGCAAAGTCCCACATCATAGACTGGTCAGAAAAGTAAAATCCCATGGGATCCAAGGGAAAGTGGCAAGGTGGTTCCAAAATTGGTTCAGTAGCAGGAAGCGAAGGGTAATGGTCAACGAAGGTTTTTGTGACTGGAAGGCTGATTCCAGTGCGGTTCCGCAGGACTCAGTACTAGGTCCCTAGTTTTTTGTGGTATATATCAATGATTTAGACTTGAATGTAGGGGGCATGATTAAGAAGTTTGCAGATGATGCAAAAATTGGATGTGTAGTTGATAGTGAGGAAGAAAGCTGCAGACTGCAGGAAGATATCAATGGACTGGTCAGGCGGGCACAAAAGTGCCAAATGGAATTCAATACAGTGAAGTGGGAGGTAATGCATTTGGGGAGGGCTAACCAGGCCTACAATACAGAATAAATAGTAAGGTACTGAGAAGTGTCAAGGAACAGAGGGACCTTGAAGTGCACATCCACAGATCCCTGAAGGTAGCAGAGCAGGTAGAAAAGGTGGTTAAGAATACGTACAAAATACTTGCCTTTATTAGCTGAGGCATAGAATACAAGAGCAGGGAGGTTATGTTTGAACTGTATAAAACACGAGCTAGGTCACAGCTAGAGTACTGTGTACAGTTCCGGTCACCACACTACAGGAAAGATGTGTGTGCACTAGAGAGAGTACAAAGGAGGTTTACGAGAATGTCGCCAGGACTGGAGAATTTTAGCTATGAGGAAAGATTGGATAGGCTGGGGTTGTTTTCTTTGGGACATAGGAGGTTGAGGGGAGACTTGATTGAGGTGTATACAATTATGAGGGGCCTACATAGAGTGGATAGGAAGGATCTATTTCCCTTAGCAGAGGGGTCAATAACCTGGGGGCACTGATTTAAAGTAATTGGTAGAAGGATTAGAAAGAGATGTTGAGGAGAACCTTTTTCAACCAGAAAGTGGTGGGCATCTGGAACTCACTGCCTGAAAGGACGTTAATGGCAGAAACCTTCAATGCATTTAAAAAGTACTTGGATGTGCACTTGAAGTGCCGTAACCTACAGATCTACGAACCAAGAGCTGGAAAGTGGGATTAGGCTGGATAACTCTTTTTTGGCCAGCATGGATAGGATGGGCCGAATTGCCTCCTTCTGTGTTGTAAATTTCTATGATTCTAAATATGTGTAATTTTTCACGTATGCCACTGATATATCTGCTTCTGTTTTGCATCATCCCTAGGATGAGGGCTCAACATGTGGAGACTGTTGTGTATCTGTAAAGCATGCACTCCCATGTTCCGCCACCAGGGAGCTCATCCCCTGAAGTCCCAAAGGATCCTAGCATCCCTTGGGAGCACTGTATATAAGCTGGCCCCGAAGGTCTGTTCCTCACTCTGGAGTGTCTTAATAAAGACTGAGGTCACTGTTACTTTAACCTCCCTGTGTGCAGTCTCATCTGTGTTAGGAACACAATAACTGGAGACGAGTATATGAATCCATCGCAAAGATGCAGCAAACTGTGGGCATCCTGGAGAAGTTCTCGGAGGGTGAGGACTGGGAAGCCTATGTCGAACGGCTAGATCAGTACTTTGTAGCCAACGAGCTGGACGGAGAAGGAAGCGCTGCAAAAAGGAGAGCGGTCCTCCTCACGGTCTGCGGGGCACTGACCTACAGCCTCATGAAGAATCTTCTGGCTCCGGTGAAACCCACAGATAAGTCGTATGAGGAGCTGTGTACACTGGTTCGGGAGCATCTTAGCCCGAGGGAGAGTGTGCTGATTGCGAGGTATCGGTTCTACACGTGCCAGTGATCTGAAGGTCAGGAAGTGGTGAGCTACGTCGCTAAGGCGACTTGCAGAACAATGTGAGTTTGATCGGAGGCGGAGGCGGAGTGGCAGTCGGGAGTTTGTTGCTGAGGCCCTACAAAAGGCACTGCAGCGAGTCCGGGGAGCAGCGTCATTGGAGGCGGAGCAGCAGTCGGGAGTTCGTCGGAGGGGCGGGGCTTGCGCAGCTGCAGCAGGGAGGCAAGAAAGAAGTAGAAAGAAATCGAAAGGTGACGTCATAGCCAAGGGGGTAAGAGATTGGCTGGTGATTGGTAAGTAGCTTTCCTTTTTCTTTTCTTTATCAGTAAGTAACATTTATCATTGTTGTTGCCAATTTAAGTGTATCTAAGGGTTAAGTCATGGCAGGAGAGCTCGGACACGTGTTATGCTCCTCCTGTACTATGTGGGAAGTCAGGGACGCCTCCAGTGTCTCTGACGACTACGTGTGCAGGAAATGTATCTGCCTGCAGCTCCTGGCGGACCGCATTGTGGAACTGGAGCTGCGGGTGGATTCACTCTGGAGCATCCACGATGCTGAGAATGACGTGAATAGCACGTTTAGTGAGTTGGTCTTACCGCAGGTAAAGGATCCACAGCCAGACAGGGAAAGGAAGACCAACAGGAAGAGTAGTGCAAGGAAGGTAGTGCAGGGATCCCCTGCGGTCATCCCCCTGCAAAACAGATACACCGCTTTGAGTACTGTTGAGGGGGATGACTCATCAGGGGAGGGCAGCAGCAGCCAAGTTCATGGCTGGCTCTGCTGCACAGGAGGGCAGGAAAAAGAGTGGGAGAGCGATAGTGATAGGGGATTCAATTGTAAGGGGAACAGATTTCTGCGGCCGCAACCGAGACTCAAGGATGGTATGTTGCCTCCCTGGTGCAAGGGTCAAGGATGTCTCGGAGCGGGTGCAGGACATTCTGAAAAGGGAGGGTGAACCGCCAGTTGTCGTGGTGCACATTGGTACCAACGATACAGGTAAAAAACGAGATGAGGTCCAATGGGACGAATTTAGGGAGCTAGGAGTTCAATTAAAAAGTAGGACCTCAAAAGTAGTAATTTCAGGATTGCTACCAGTGCCACATGCTAGTCAGAGTAGGAATCGCAGGATAGCTCAGATGAATACGTGGCTTGAGCAGTGGTGCAGAAGGGAGGGATTCAAATTCCTGGGACATTGGAACCGGTTCTGGGGAAGGTTGGACCAATACAAACCGGACGGTCTGCACCTGGGCAATGTCCGAGGGGGAGTGTTTGCTAGTGCTGTTGGGGAGGAGTTCAACTAATGTGGCAGGGGGTTGGGAACCTATGCAGGGAGACAGAGGGAAATAAAATGGAGTCAGAAGCAAAAGATAGAAAGGAGAATAGTAAAAGTGGAGGGCAGAGAAACCTAAGGCAAAAAACAAAAAGGGCCACATTACAGCAAAATTCTAAAGGGGCAAAGTGTGTTAAAAAGACAAGCCTGAAGGCTCTGTGCCTCAATGCGAGGAGTATTCGGAATAAGGTGGACGAATTAACTGCGCAGATAGCAGTTAACGGGTATGATATAATTGGCATCACGGAGACATGGCTCCAGGGTGACCAAGGCTGGGAACTCAACATCCAAGGGTATTCAGCATTTAGGAAGGATAGACAGAAAGGAAAAGGAGGTGGGGTGGCGTTGCTGATTAAAGAGGAAATTAATGCAATAGTAAGGAGGGACATTAGCCTGGATGATGTGGAATCGGTATGGGTGGAGCTGCGGAATTCCAAAGGGCAGAAAATGCTAGTGGGAGTTGTGTACAGAACACCAAACAGTAGCAATGAGGTTGGGGACAGCATCAAACAAGAAATAAGGGATGTGTGCAATAAAGGTACAGTAGTTATCATGGGCGACTTTAATCTTCATATTGATTGGGCAAATCAAACTGCTAGCAATGCGGTGGAGGAGGATTTCCTGGAGTGTATTAGGGATGGTTTTCTCGACCAATATGTCGAGGAACCAACTACAGAGTTGGCCATCCTACACTGGGTGACGTGTAATGAGAAGGGACTAATTAGCAATCTTGTTGTGCGAGGCCCCTTGGGGAAGAGTGACCATAATGTGGTAGAATTCTTTATTAAGATGGAGAGTGACACAGTTAATTCGGAAACTCGGGTCCTGAACTTAAGAAAAGGTAACTTCGATGGTATGAGGCGTGAATTGACTAGAATAGACTGGCAAAGGACACTTAAAGGATTGATGGTGGATAAGCAATGGCAAACGTTTAAAGATCACATGGATGAACTTCAGCAATTGTACATCCCTGTCTGGAGTAAAAATAAAACGGGGAAGGTGGCTCAACCGTGGCTAACAAGGGAAATTAAGAATAATGTTAAAGCCAAGGAAGAGGCATATAATTTGGCTAGAAAAAGCAACAAACTTGAGGACTGGGAGAAATTTAGAATTTAACAGAGGAAGATTAAGGGTTTAATTAAGAGGGGGAAAATAGACTACGAAAGGAAGCTTGCAGGGAACATAAAAACTGAGTGCAAAAGCGTCTATAAATATGTGCAGAGAAAAAGATTAGTGAAGACAAACATAGGTCCCTTGCTCTCGGATTCGGGTGAATTTATAATGGGAAACAAAGAAATGGCAGACCAATTGAACAAATACTTTGGTTCTGTCTTCACGAAGGAGGACACAAATAACCTTCCGATTGTACTAGGGGACAGTAGGTCTAGTGAGAAGGAGGAACTGAAGGATATCCTTATCAGGCGGGAAATTGTGTTAGGGAAATTGATGGGATTGAAAGTCCATAAATCCCTGGGGCCTGATAGTTTGCATCCCAGAGTACTTAAGGAAGTAGCCCTTGAAATAGTGGATGCATTGGTGATATTTTCCATCAGTCTATCGACTCTGGATCAGTTCCTATGGACTGGAGGGTAGCTAATGTAACACCACTTTTAAAAAGGGAGGGAGAGAGAAAGCGATTAATTATAGACCGGTTAGCCTGACATCAGTAGTGGGGAAAATGTTGGAATCAATTATTAAGGATTAAATAGCAGCGCATTTAGAAAGCAGTGACAGGATCGGTCCATGTCAGCATGGATTTATGAAGGGGAAATCAGGCTTGACAAACCTTCTGGAATTTTTTGAGGATAGTAGAGATAGTAGTTGTCCACTAGTAGAGTGGACAAGGGAGAACCAGTGGATGTGGTGTATTTGGACTGTCAAAAGGCTTTTGACAAGGTCCCACACAAGAGATTGGTGTGCAAAATCAAAGCACATGATATTGGGGGTAATATACTGACTTGGATAGAGAACTGGTTGGCAGACAGGAAGCAGAGAGTCGGGATAAACGGGTCCTTTTCAGAATGGCAGGCAGTGACGAATGGAGTGCCGCAGGGCTCAGTGCTGGGACCTCAGCTCTTTACAATGTACATTAACGATTTAGATGAAGGAATTGAGTGTAATATCTCTAAGTTTGCAGATGACACTAAACTGGGTGGCGGTGTGAGCTGAGAGGAGGACACTAAGAGGCTGCAGGGTGACTTGGACAGGTCAGGTGAGTGGGCAAATGCATGGTAGATGCAGTATAATGTGGATAAATGTGAGGTTATCCATTTTGGGGGCAAAAACACGAAGGCAGAATATAATCTGAATGGCGGCAGATTAGGAAAAGGGGAGGTGCAACGAGACCTGGGTGTCATGGTTCATCAGACACTGAAAGTGGGCATGCAGGTACAGCAGGCGGTGAAGAAGGCAAATGCTATGTTGGGGTCTAGTAAGGAGGAGGAACTGAGGGAAATCCTTATTAGCCGGGAAATTGTGTTGGGGAAATTGGTGGGATTGAAGGCCGATAAATCCCCAGGGCCTGATGGACTGCATCCCAGAGTACTTAAGGAGGTGGCCTTGGAAATAGTGGATGCGTTGACAGTCATTTTCCAACATTCCATTGACTCTGGATCAGTTCCTATGGAGTGGAGGGTAGCCAATGTAACCCCACTTTTTAAAAAAGGAGGGAGAGAGAAAACAGGGAATTATAGACCGGTCAGCCTGACATCGGTAGTGAGTAAAATGATGGAATCAATTATTAAGGATGTCATAGCAGTGCATTTGGAAAGAGGTGACATGATAGGTCCAAGTCAGCATGGATTTGTGAAAGGGAAATCATGCTTGACAAATCTTCTGGAATTTTTTGAGGATGTTTCCAGTAGAGTGGATAAGGGAGAACCAGTTGATGTAGTATATTTGGACTTTCAGAAGGCGTTCGACAAGGTCCCACACAAGAGATTGATGTGCAAAGTTAGAGCACATGGGATTGGGGGTAGTGTACTGACATGGATTGAGAACTGGTTGTCAGACAGGAAGCAAAGAGTAGGAGTAAATGGGTACTTTTCAGAATGGCAGGCAGTGACTAGTGGGGTACCGCAAGGTTCTGTGCTGGGGCCCCAGCTGTTTACACTGTACATTAATGATTTAGATGAGGGGATTAAATGTAGTATCTTCAAATTTGCGGATGACACTAAGTTGGGTGGCAGTGTGAGCTGCGAGGAGGATGCTGTGAGGCTGCAGAGCGACTTGGATAGGTTAGGTGAGTGGGCAAATGCATGGCAGATGAAGTATAATGTGGATAAATGTGAGGTTATCCACTTTGGTGGTAAAAACAGAGAGACAGACTATTATCTGAATGGTGACAGATTAGGAAAAGGGGAGGTGCAAAGAGACCTGGGTGTCATGGTACATCAGTCATTGAAGGTTGGCATGCAGGTGCAGCAGGCGGTTAAGAAAGCAAATGGCATGTTGGCCTTCATAGCAAGGGGATTTGAGTACAGGGGCAGGGAGGTGTTGCTACAGTTGTACAGGGCATTGGTGAGGCCACACCTGGAGTATTGTGTACAGTTTTGGTCTCCTAACCTGAGGAAGGACGTTCTTGCTGTTGAGGGAGTGCAGCGAAGGTTCACCAGACTGATTCCCGGGATGGCGGGACTGACCTATCAAGAAAGACTGGATCAACTGGGCTTGTATTCACTGGAGTTCAGAAGAATGAGAGGAGACCTCATAGAAACATTTAAAATTCTGACGGGGTTAGACAGGTTAGATGCAGGAAGAATGTTCCCAATGTTGGGGAAGTCCAGAACCAGAGGTCACAGTCTAAGGATAAGGGGTAAGCCATTTAGGACCGAGATGCGGAGGAACTTCTTCACCCAGAGAGTGGTGAACCTGTGGAATTCTCTACCACAGAAAGTTGTTGAGGCCAATTCACTAAATATATTCAAAAAGGAGTTAGATGAGGTCCTTACTACTAGGGGAATCAAGGGGTATGGCGAGAAAGCAGGAATGGGGTACTGAAGTTGAATGTTCAGCCATGAACTCATTGAATGGCGGTGCAGGCTAGAAGGGCCGAATGGCCTACTCCTGCACCTATTTTCTATGTTTCTATGTTTCTATGTTTCATAGCTAGGGGATTTGAGTATAGAAGCAGGGATGTCTTACTGCAGTTGTACAGAGCCTTGGTGAGGCCTCACCTGGAATATTGTGTTCAGTTTTGGTCTCCTAATCTGAGGAAGGACGTTCTTGTTATTGAGGGAGTGCAGCGAAGGTTCACCAGACTGATTCCAGGGATGGCTGGACTGTCATATGAGGAGAGACTGGATCAACTGGGCCTTTATTCACTGGAGTTTAGAAGGATGAGAGGGGATCTCATAGAAACGTATAAGATTCTGACGGGACTGGACAGGTTAGATGCAGGAAGAATGTTCCAGATGTTGGGGAAGTCCAGAACCATGGGACATAATCTTAGGATAAGGGGTAGGCCATTTAGGACTGAGATGAGGAGAAACTTCTTCACTCAGAGAATTGTTAACCTATGGAATTCCCTGCTGCAGAGAGTTGTTGAGGCCAGTTCATTGGATATATTCAAGAGGGAGTTCGATATGGCCCTTATGGCTCAGGAGATCAACGGGTATGGAGAGAAAGCAGGAAAGGGGTACTGAGGGAATGGTCAGTCATGATCTTATTGACTGGCGGTGCAGGCTCGAATGGCTGAATGGCCTAATCCTGCACCTATTTTCTATGTTTCTGTTTCTATGAAGGTCAGGAAGTGGTGAGCTATGTCGCCGAGCTAAGGCGACTTGCAGGACAATGTGAGTTTGATGGCTACCTGGAGCAAATGCTCAGAGACTTTTTTGTACTGGGCATTGACCACGAGACCATCATACGAAAACTTTTGACTGTAGAGACACCGACCATCAGTAAGGCCATTGCGATAGCACAGGCGTTTATGTCCACCAGTGATAACACCAAACAAATCTCTCAGCACACAAGTGTTCATAAATTAACTGGAACTGTGCTTGCGAGCAGAAATGTACAGGGTAGAAACCACGAGTCTGCAACTGCCAGCAGGCCTCAGGTGACCCAGATGACTCAAAGCCTGCAACAAAGGATGAATGCAAGGAGATTCACACCTTGTTAGCGTTGTGGAGGCTTCCATTCAGCCTATTCATGCCACTTCAAATAGTATGCTTGTAAGAGCTGTGGAACAATGGGGCACCTCCAACGAGCTTGCAGACGAGCTGCAAGCTCTGCAAAACCTGCTAACCACCACGTGGCAGAGGAAGATTGGTCCATGGTGGATCAAAGCACTTTCGAGCCTCAGAGAGATGAGGCAGATGCTGAAGTACATGGGGTGCACACATTTTTGACGAAATGTTCATCTATAATGCTAAATGTAAAATTGAATGGCTTACCCGTAGCCATGGAACTGGACACTGGCGCTAGCCAATCCATCATGAGTAAAAAGATGTTTGAGAGGCTGTGGTGCAACAAGGCACTCAGACTAGCCCTAAGCCCCATCCACATGAAACTGAGAACGTACACCAAAGAGCTTATCACTGTCCTGGGCAGCGCCATGGTCAAGGTCACCTTCGAGGGCACGGTACACGAACTGCTACTCTGGATTGTCCCGGGCGATGGTCTCACACTGATTGGAAGGAGCTGGCTGGGCAAAATCTGCTGGAACTGGGATGACATCCGAGTGCTATCACATGTCGATGAGGCCTCATGTATCAGGTTCTTAACAAATTTCCTTCCCTTTTTGAGCCAGGCATTGGAAACTTTTCTGGGGCGAAGGTGCGGATCCACTTGGTCCCAGAGGCACGACCCATTCACCACAAGGCGCAAGCGGTACCTCACATGACGAGGGGGAGAATGGAAATCGAGCTGGACAGGCTGCAATGCGTGGGCATCATCTCTCCAGTGGAATTCAGCGAGTGGGCCAGCCCGATTGTTCCAGTACTCAAAAGTGATAGCATGGTCAGAATTTGTGGCTACTATAAAGTAACTATAAATCGTTTCTCGCTGCAGGACCAATACCTGCTATCTAAGGCAAACGATCTATTTGCAATGCTGGCATGAGAGAGGACGTTCACCAAGCTCGACCTGACTTCAAAGCGTATGCTTGCAAGAGCTGTGGAACAATGACGCAGGAGCTGGAGGAGTCTTCGAAGGGCCTCACCTGCTTCAACACGCAAAAGGGACTGTTCATCTACAACAGATGCCCGTTTGGAATTCGGTCTGCTGCAGCGATCTTCCAGAGAAACAAGGAGAGCCTACTCACGTCGGTACCACGCACGGTGGTTTTTCAGGACGACATATTGATCACGGGTCGGGACACCGTCGAGCACCTACAAAACCTGGAGCAGGTCCTCCAGCAACTGGATCGCGTAGGGCTGCGGCTGAAAAAGCCGAAATGCATCTTCATGGCAACAGAAGTGGAGTTTTTGGGGAGACAGATCGACGCAGACGGCATTCAGCCCACAGCCGCCAAGACAGAGGCTATCAGGAACGCGCCCAGACCACAGAATGTCACGGAGCTGCGGTCGTTCCTGGGACTCCTCAACTATTTTGGTAACTTCCTACCTGGGTTAAGCACCCTCTTAGAGCCCCTACATGTGTTACTGCGTAAAGGTGAGAACTGGGTATGGGGAAAAAAACAAATAATTGCTTTTGAGAAAGCCAGAAACATTTTATGCTCCAACAAGCTGCTTGTATTGTATAACCCGTGTAAAAGACTTATGCTAGCATGCGATGCGTTGTCGTACGTATTACAACAAGCTAATGTTGCCGGGAAGTTGCAACTTGTCTAAGGCCGAGAGGGCCTACAGCATGATTGAGAAAGAGGCATTAGCGTGTGTGTTCGGTGTAAAAAAAATGCATCAGTACCTGTTTGGCCTCAAATTTGAGCTGGAAGCCGATCACAAGCCCCTCAAATCCCTGTTCACTGAAAACAAGGGGATAAATATTCATGCCTCAGCCTGCATACAAAGGTGGGCACTCGCGCTATCAGCGTATAACTATACCATCCACCACAGGCCAGGCACCGAGAACTGTGAGGATGCTCTCAGTCGGCTACCATTGCCCACCACCTGGTGGAAATGGCGCAGCCTGCAAACTTGTTGATGGTGGCGAAGCCCACCGACTTGTTGATGGTCATGGAATCATTTGAAAATGATAAATCACCTGTCATGGCCCACCAGATTAGGACTTGGACCAGCCAAGATCCTAGTAAAAAACTGTGTACTGCATGGGAGCTGGGCCAGCATCCCCGTTGAAATGCAAGAGCTAATCAAGCCGTTCCAGCACCGAAAGGATTAGCTGTCCATTCAGGCAGACTGCCTGTTGTGGGGTAACCATGTAGTGCTACCCAAAAAGGGCAGGGAGACGTTCATCTCGGATCACCACAGCACACACCCGGGTATCATAATGATGAAAGCGATAGCCAGATCCCACGTGAGGTGACCCGGTATCAACTCTGACTTAGAGTCTTGTGTACGGCAATGCAGCGTGTGTGCTCAGTTGAGCAACGTGCCCAGAGAGGCACCACTAAGTTTGTGGTCCTGGCCCTCCAGACCATGGTCAAGGATCCATGTCGACTATGCGGGCCCGTTTCTCGGTAAAATGATCCTGGTGATGGTGGATGCTTTTTCAAAATGGATTGAATGTGAAATAATGTCGGGAAGCACCGCCACCGCCACCATTGAAAGCCTGAGGGCCATGTTTGCCACCCACGACCTGCCTGACATACTGGTCAGTGACAACGGGCCATGTTTCACCAGTGCCGAATTTAAAGAATTCATGATCCGCAATGGGATCAAACATGTCACCTCAGCCCCATTTAAACCAGCCTCCAATGGGCAGGCAGAGCGGGCAGTACAAACCATCAAGCAGAGCCTTAAATGAGTCACAGAAGGCTCACTCCAAACCCGCCTGTCCCGAGTACTGCTCAGCTACCGCAGGGGACCCCACTCGCTCACAGGGTTGTCCCTGGCTGAGCTACTCATGAAAAGGATACTTAATACTAGACTTTCACTGGTTCACCCCAACCTGCATGATCAGGTAGAGAGCAGGCGGCAGCAACAAAATGTAAACTATGATGGTCGGGCCTCTGTGTCACAGGAAATTGATCTGAATGACCCTGTGTATGTGCTAAACTATGGACATGGTCCCAAGTGGATCGCGAGCACGGTGATAGCTAAAGAAGGGAATAGGGAGTTTGGTCCACCAGGGAAAGAAAGGCTCCCGACCGCCTCACCTTGTAAATAGTTTTCACTTTGACTTTGAGGGAGAGTGATGTTGTGTATCTCTAAAGCATGCACTCCCATGTTCTGCCACCAGGGCGTCCCCTGAAGTCCCAAGGGATCCCAGCATCCCTTGGGAGCACCGTATATAAACCGGCCTCTAAGGCCTGTTCCTCACTCTGGAGTGTCTTAATAAAGACTGAGGTCACTGTTACTTTAACCTCCCTGTGTGCAGCCTCATCTGTGTTAGGAACATAATAGAGACTACTATGCCTGAACACTTGGCTTTAACCACCCCTGGAATAGAATGGCAATACAGGCACTCACTGTGCCATCAGGTAACAGGTATATAATTTTCTTTTGGCAAGCTAATAATGGCAACAACATTTACATATAGAACATCCCAAGGAGCTTTACAAAGTAAGTTCATAGATGCTGAGTCATGGAGGCGAGGTTAGAAGGGATGATCTACAAATGGCTTTTTAGAAGGCTATTGAAGGTGAAACATAGAAACATAGAAAATAGGTGCAGGAGCAGGCCATTTGGCCCTTCAAGCCTGCACCACCATTCAAATATGATCATGGCTGATCATGCAACTTTAGTACCCCATTCCTGCTTTCTCTCCATATCCCTTGATCCCATGTAAGGACTACATCTAACTCCCTTTTGAATATATCTAACGAACTGGCCTCAACAGCTTTCTGTGGTAGAGAATTCCACATGCTCACAACTCTCTGAGTGAAGAAGTTTCTCTTCATCTCAGTCCTAAAGGGCTTACCCCTTATCCTTAGACTGTGACCCCTGGTTCTGGACTTCCCCAACATCGGTAACATTCTTCCTGCCTCTAATCTGTCCAATCCCGTAAGAATTTTATATGTTTCTATAAGATCCCCTCTCATTCCTCTAAATTCCACAGAATATAAGCCTAGTCGATCCAGTCTTTCTTCATATGTCAGTCCTGTCATCCCGGGCATCAGTTTGGTGAACCTTCGCTGCACTCCCTCAATAGCAAGAATGTCCTTACTCAGGTTAGGAGACCAAAACTGCACACAGTTTTCAAGGTGTGGCCTCACCAAGGCCCTGAAGAGAGAAGCAAAGTGGTGGAAGGAATTAGGAAGTGAATTCCTGAGAATTGGGCCAATGTGACCAAAGGCTGAGCCACCAAGAGTGGGGTGAAGGGAGGGATGATCTGCAAAAGGCTGGAGCTCGAGAATGTGACATGGGGATATAAGGTTCGAGAAATTTCATGGGTGAGGCCATGGGGAGACTTGAAAATGAGGACGACAATCAGTAGTCAATTAAATAAAAGAATAATGAATATTCAATTGAGCCCATATGAAAGAAGCAGAGCTGGTTACTGAACGAAAAAGGCGTGAACCTAGCAGGAAAACTGAAAGTACAGCCAACAATTCTCATAAGGAAGGTTAATCACTGGAAATAATTCCACACTTAGAACCACATTATAGATGATATAGAACATCCCTGACTGGGGACAGCAAGTTATAATGATAAGATTGTTGTAAACAATTAACACATTTTCTGTAATAGTTAGTAGATTGTAGAGTTAAACAATGGCAAAATGTCAGTAGAACTGTAAATATGTGACAATTTATAAATATTTGATGATGCCAGGAATCACTGTCAAGTCTCACCAAACCTGGTTGACAGCATGTCGTAAACACCTCTTAATAAGAACCTAATCGGACACTAACCCAAACCTAGTCCAATGATACATTCTGGGCCACCGTGTCTTGCTAACTGTCGTCGACAGCAGTTGCAATCCTTTTCCTTAAACTGGCTCTCACTCCCCATTCCACACCTTAGAGAGGAGGTTAGGATGGGACTGGAAAACTTGTTGAAATATTTAAAAATATTAAATGGCTTAAATAAGGTAAATTCAGAATATTACTTCGTCTCACCAAACCTGCTTTGCTCTCGTTGACAGCACGTCGTAAACACCCCTTAATAAGAACCTAATCGGACACTAACCCAAACCTAGTCCGATGATACATTTTGTTATTCCAAATGATCCCCGTCCCATCTATGGCCCAGAATGTGCGGTCAGCGATTAAGCGAAGACGTTCGCCGCTGAGCCCGATGTACAATTAGCACAAGGATCTCGCGATCCCTCTGTCGAGAACTTCAGGTTTCCGACATTCAATTCAAATTTACGAAGTATAGTGGCAAACCTCTAGTGCAAACTGCTGTGACGTCAACAAGATGTCTAAGCAGCCAATCAAAATGCAGAATTCTCACAGACAGCAAACAGGCTCTTAAAATTCTAACTTTTAACAATGTTAGAGAGAGCAAAGCAAAGATTGGGGTTCTCATTGAGAGAAAAGGCAAACCTGAAATAAAGATGGACAAACTTAAAAAAAAATACCTTTAATTTCTTCAAAATTTTTATTTTTATTAAAATGGACAAATTTCACACTGCACAAAAATAAAATTACTTTTTCAGGCCCTCAGCATTTGTTTTAGCAGTAATAACACTCAAAGCCCCAGTTACGCCTAATCCCTTTGGGTCTAACTTTTTGTGGGGAATTTAACAGCATAATTACTGCGGAAGAGCTGAAGTTTTTGTCACTTTCCCTGATTTGGGTGATTACACAGATTGCCGGCTCTGTGGGATTTGGTTGGGGGTGGGGGGGGGGGGGGGGGGTGCACAGCCTGTTACGGAGTTGTCGATGACAGAATACAACTTGCAGATTTCCACCTGTGCCAAATTCCGAAGTTATGGCCAGTTTCAAAGGTGGAATGATGATGAACGCCACTAGTTCGCAGTCATCCCCACTGCAAATTCTGGGCCACCGTGTCTTGCTAACTGTGGTCCACAGCAGTTGCCATCCTTTTTCTTAAACTGGCTCTCACTCCCCATTCCACACCTTAGAAAGGAGGCTAGGGTGGGATGGGAAAACTTTTTGAAATATTTTAAAATGTTAAACGACTTAATTAAGGTAAATTCAGAATATTACTTCAAAATTAGTGACCACAAGTGACAAATCCAGTTAGATCAGCTCCAAGGAACATCTTCATAGAATAGATAGCAAAGCTCTGGAATGATCTTTCAGGCAAAATAGCCAAAATACAGATATCAAGACCATTGGAAGCATTGTTGAAGGCAAGGCAGGCATATTGGAGAGCTTCACTTTGCTGGGTCCACTGGCCTACTCTCACATTGGGTGTTCTACAATAAAATGAAAGAGAAAATGCTGGAAATACTTAACAAGTCAGGCAGCGTCTCTGGAGAGAGAAAGAGCAGGTCGGTGACCTTTTGTCAGAATTGGAAAATATTATCGATGTACCAGTTTTTAAGCAAGTGCGGGGGGTGGTGGGGGGGGGGGAAGAACAAAGTTCAATTTTTGTGATGAGTGGAAGGCAGGAGCGATTAAATGGCAAAAAGGATGATAGTGGAAAGCAAGAGGGGTGGTAATGGGATGGGGTCTCATGTCGGGCATGCGGACAATGTGGCCCGTCCAATGGAGCTGGTCGAATGTGGTCAGTGCTTCAATGCTGGGGATGTTGGCCTGAGCAAGAACACTGACGTTGATGCATCTGTCCTCCCAGTGGATTTGCAGGGTCTTGTGGAGGCAGCGACACAAGTCTCCCGAAGCAAGTGCTCTATTTGGAACGCCTACACGGCAAGCGAGCCCCAGGTGGGCAGGGGAAACGTTACAAGGACACCCTCAAAGCCTCCTTGGTAAAATGCAACATCCCCACCGACACCTGGGAGTCCCTGGCCAAAGACCGCCCAAAGTGGAGGAAGTGCATCCGGGAGGGCGCTGAGCACCTCGAGTCTCGTCGCCGAGAGCATGCAGAAACCAAGCGCAGGCAGCGGAAGGAGCGTGCGGCAAACCTGTCCCACCCACTCCTTCCCTCAACCACTGTCTGTCCCACCTGTGACAGAGACTGTAATTCCCACATGGGACTGTACAATCACCTGAGAACTCACTTTTAGAGTGGAAGAAAGTCTTCCTCGATTTCGAGGGACTGCCCATGATGATGATGAATGGGGTGGAAACGCAAAAGAGGTCCGGAGGAGCTGTAAATGACAACAGCAAAAACTCTGCCAGCACCAGTTGGCTTTTCTATTGTTTCCAGATCCCTTTGTGTGGATTCGCCTAAATCGTGTCACACATCTGCCTCTTTCCCCGGTTAACTCTCTTGTTAGTCTCCCAGACTGCATTTTCTGATTATATCTGAATAAAACGTCAAATATAAGTTATTCTTAATATTTTGTTTCTGGAAAAAGATTTCGTGATCCTACAGAAGCAAATTTACAGCAAGATAAAAATGCATTTTAATACCCGTTGGGAGTCTTGACCACGGAATGGTTCATTGCCGACACATATCACATCAAGGAATCGTGTATTATTAACCCCCCCGCCTCTGTAACATTTCGGTCAGCACAGACCCATCATCGCATTTATATGTCTCCAAACCAAACTACTGACACACCTCATCAGCAGGTTCCGTTTGCCTGATGTGGGTACACTCGTTGTACAGATAATAAGAATGTGTGTCTGTTTTCATCAATCGAAAAAGAATATTTCAACAACTGAACGTCTCTGGAAAGATACTCTGAAAGTTTAGCAACTTTAGAGACTTTTTGCTGCCCACTGTCTATTGCAAAATTGTGGAAACGAAAATGCAGGGGAAAAAGACCAATGCAACAGACAGTAAATGATAGTTTGGTGTCGTTAGTGATGCTTTCATCTGGTTGTTATTCCAGACACATTGATCGTCCCCAAACAGTAATCCCATGGCTGATAACACGCATTGCCAAGGACCTTAGCCCTGTTAGCAGCAGCTCCGTTTCCTGCCGCTACCGTTTTATCACAGCGCCCCCATCATTAGACACTGACTGCAGCTCCATCTGATGAGAGTTAATGTTTTGTTTTCCCTCTTTTGCTGAAGATTACACAAATCGTTGGCTTCGGCCAGGAAACAATAAAGTGAATGATTGACTGGGAGGGGAGGC